>NW_022156782.1:0-422201 GCF_004353045.1 Thyridium curvatum
AAAAAAAAAAAAAAAAAAAAAAAAAAAAAAAAAAAAAAAAAAAAAAAAAAAAAACTATGCAAAAGGAAGCCGTTAACGCCCCCCGCCGCCCCTGTCTGCAGCTACCCGTGCCGTTGGGGGGGTTTTTTTTTTTTTCCCTCGCGGCGGCAGACGCCAGGGCACAGCAGCGCGCGGATGGCTGCAGGCAGGCAGGCAGGCAGGCGCCTTTAATGGAAAAAGGTGCGGCAAGCGGGGCCAATGGAGAGGCGCCAAGTTGGAGACGGCAAGCTGCGCTTCCGAGGAGGGCCCTTTTCTTTTCTACCCTACCCATTGATGCATGCATTGTTGTTTTGATTTCCCCTTTGTGTGGAAATCTCCAAGGTTGTATTGCTCAAATCATGGCCAAGACGGGATCGCAGGCGGCTGCTGCTGCAACAGCCCGGGCATCAGCCAAGCGCCCGCCCTCGGGCCGCCTGCATCAGGGACTGTATGCATGTACAAACGGCCTGCTTCAAGACGACTGATTGCGACGATGGTACAAGAACGAGCGTTTGAGTCTTCCGTACGTCCATTTGCTTTGTAAGTATGATAGCACAAGGCGCTTGCTCCAACGGCCCCCCCTGCCGTGTGTTCGTTACCATGTTCAATCGTTCCCTTTTCCATTCCAAAATAGCATCAGAGAAGAAGAACCCCCCCGTGTCGTTCAAACAATTGTTCAAAGTCCGCTCGCGGGGGGGAGGGAAAAAGTGCAGTTTGTTGGCCAAGTTACGGCCCCTTTCAATATTCCCGACCGACCGGTCCCCCAACAAGAGAAAAGAGGATTTTGTCCCTTGTCAAGTGTGCTGCTTCTATTCTAGGTGCCCAAAATAACAACCCCCGGCATTCACGGTGCTGGCTGCCCCGGCCCCCAAGTAACATCACGAGCTGCGCTGCTCCTTTCCCTTCTCTGGCCTCGACCGCTCGCAAATCCCACGCCATGCACGACGAGCAGTGTTTGGAGTGTTGGAGTGTACGTTATGTAGTAAGCCCCAGAATCCGAGAAAGCTCGTACTGGCTGCTGCGACCCTGCCTTCGTTCCCGTACGAATCGCAAACCGTCCATCTCTCCCAAACAAAAACAGTCTTGGGCCACCGGGCGTCAACATGGCATGCCCCCCCCCTGGCATCTGTGTCAGCAAAATGGGCACTCATTCGGCATCCCATTTCCCTAAAAGGGCGAAGTTATTGAAACAAGGCTGCCTCGTTTTTGAAGATCTCGCGAATCAGAGTCACACATCACCCAAGATCACCCGTGAGAAAGTAAAATATTTTCACCTTTTTTTATTGATTCGGGTGTCCTTTCGTTCCTTGCCAGCTTGCATCGCGCATGATCCTCGAAGACAACGACCCGTCATCTACGTCCGCAGCAGCCAGTCAGGCCGCCAGCCCCCAATACAAAGGAAACTCATTGAAATGTAAGTATGGCGCCCCAGGGAAATATTCCCTAGCACGCGTCGACTGCGAGGGGCAGCGAGAAAGGTGCTTCGTCCAGAAAAAGGGGAGGGACGGGAGCATCCCTCTGCCTCGACTAGACGCACGCTTGCACCTTGGTATATCTCCTTCCCTCTGGTAGTCTCGCAGTCAAGATAGAGATAACTCTCCCCTCCGTGCCGTGCCATCCACGTCCATCCCCATTCCGATATGATCATCGCAGGAAGGAAACACAATAAAAGCAAACAACGCCCGTCTAAGCCACAAATGCACGCAGTCCCCTCCGTGGTATCCTGGAAGCAAAGGGTAGTAGTAAGGGATGCTCCTGTCACATCGCCGGCAACAGTCATGATAGGGTCGGAAACGCGTGATGGCTGCGCGCCATGTCATTGCCATGTCAGCCATCAGCGATAAGCATGGATGTGCTTGCGTGACGCGTGTGTGTGCGCGCGCGCGCATTCAGTCCCACAGCAGGTCTTTCTCCTAGTGATATCCGTTGCTGTAGCTGGTGTGGTTTCCGCCGCCGGGCCGGGGGAAGTCCTCGAAGTAGGGGTGGTTGCAGGCCTGCTTGGCCGAGATACGACTGGCCGGGTCGTACACCAGCATCATCTCGAGCAGGTCCAGACCCTGCTCGTCGAGGTTGGTGCAGAGCACGTTGTCGTGGTCCCGGATCCACTTGGGGAACGAGGACTTGAAGTCCGGGTAGGAGGTGACGCCGGGCCAGACCTCCTCCGTAGGAGTGCCGAGCAGGCTGTGCGGAGATTCTGTTAGCAAACGTGCCCCCTCTCCCACCAAGAAGAGCAATTGGACTTGGGCTACGCACCGGAAGATCTTGAAGATCTCGTCGATTTCCGAGTCGCCGGGGAACAGCGGCTTCCTCGTGCACATCTCTGCAAAGATGCAACCGACCGACCAGATATCCACACCCGTCGAGTATTGCCGGCCACCCAAGAGAATCTCCGGCGCACGGTACCACAACGTCACGACCTCGTGGGTATACGTTCTAAGAGGGACTCCAAAGGCGCGCGCGAGACCGAAATCAGCCAGCTTCAGGTTGCCCTCACGATCAATCAGGAGGTTCTGGGGCTTCAGATCGCGGTGCAGCACACGATGGCTGTGGCAGTAGCGGACACCCTCGCATAGCTGGCTCATGAACTTCTTGATAATCGCCTCGCCGAGGCCCAGCTGGCTCAGCTTGACACCGGTGCCCTCGGGGAGCTGCTTGCCCCTGCCACCATCGGACTCCGGGAGCGCCTCCATGTACTTCTTCAGGTCGAGGTCGAGAAACTCGAAAACGAGGTAGAGCTTGTGGCCGTCGGCGTGGACGATATTGAGCAGGCGCACGATGTTGGGGTCGCGCATCTCCTTGAGCAGGCTGATCTCCCGGATGGCGGTCGAGGGGACACCCTCGTCTTCGGCCTCGAGCCGGATCTTCTTGAGCGCGACGATGCGACCGCCATTGAGGAGATCGCGCGCTTTGTAGACAACACCATAGGTACCTGAAGCAAGAAAGCATGTGTCAGGATGCTACCTCAAAATAGTCGCAGCAGTGACTGCTGCAAGAAGGCAGTTCAGTTGGCCTAGGGATAGAGATTACGTACCCTCACCAATCTTCTCTATTTTCTGGTAGTTCTCCATGGTGGTCCGTCGGAGTGGGTAAAGGAAAGACTATGCGCGCTGAAATACGGGATGAACTTGGAGAAGTCGACTCGTTTAAAGAATGAGATCACGACAGTCGGTCGTGTTTGTATTGTTCGCAGCGCGTGCGTGGCTCGAGGGCGAGGTCGTCGAGAAAAACGGATGTGGCGGGGCAGCAGAGGGTGATCAGAGACGAGGGGCAACCCTGGCGTGAAATGAGCGACGAAATAGCACTGATCAGTCAGGGATGGAGTTGGCGTGCTTGGATGCTAGTGATGGACGGCTCTCTCCATACTGCGGCGGTCGTGGTTTTGGTCGGAAGAGTGCAGAAGCTGGGGTGCCGGATCTGCTGTTTGTCGTGTCCCTCGTATTGCTGCCGAGATGGTTTGTGTGTTGTCAACTTGTCTAGTCGGGCCGTTGCTATTTTCAAATTGAACAAAATTCAGTGCTGGGCAGTCACAGACAGTGACGGTTGTTGTTTACAACAGTGCCCGATTCAGCGAGAAAACAAAGCCTCCAGCGAATGGAGACCACTAATTGACCTCACTAAACAACTGCGGGTCTTTGGTCGCGTCACTGGCGCGCTTCCTGCTTATCTTAGCTGTCATTTTCGCGACTTTAGGCGCTTATCTTATCGCACTGGAAACTTCATCCCACTACCAACTAGCGACTCCCAGCTGGCGGCCATCTGCCCCGCAAACTCACAAAAATCATTCGAGTCACAAGCTAGATTTCACAAAGAACGACAGTCGTGGTGAGAACAACAGAAAACTTCACTGCAATAGATTGGCTGGAGTTGCCTTTACAATAATAGGCTTGTGGCCTCAAAGGTCTGCTTGTCGATTCTCTCTGGCACCATTCCCCCCCCACATCACCCCACCAAGATGACGGTAGATATAAGCGAACTCGATGCCCACGAGCAGCCATCAGAGTACCTCAGGGCTTTATGGAAAACATGTTCGAAAGCAGACCAAGAGAGCCTCTTGGATGGAAACGATATAGATGACCTCCGTTCGCCTGCCAAGGCGTCAGAATTTCGTATCGCACGAACGATTCCAGTGGACACTCTGAATAAGAGCTTTGCGATACTGGATGGCCAGGACAAACCTCCAGTACGTGCGGCTGAAGACGCCAACGTATACTATCATCCTCTTCTCCCTGGTATGCCTCTAACCGCACCCTCGTCAGTTATCCTGTGACTCACAACTTTATAGGTCTCTTGATCGTACCGTCCTTGATACCCCCTGAACTTCAGAAAACCCTCCTCTCCCGCATGGTCCATGATGAGTTGAGTAATCCAAAGCATCAGACCAACATGCATCTCCACTTCAAGCTTCCATATCCCGACAGCTCTGCCTCTTTTTTCACTCATGAACCGGAAGGATCTGCAATGTTCGAGCCCAAAGACCCCGCCGTCCATAAGCCTCTCACGGTCAGAAAGGTCATGGAACGGAAACTTCACTGGGTGACGTTCGGTGGCCAATACGACTGGACAAACCGGGTCTATCCCGAAGAGCAGCCTCCAGAGTTCCCAAAAGACATTGCAGGTCTGCTCGAGAGCCTGTTTCCCGAAACACTTGCCCAGGCTGCCATCGTCAACTTCTACACCCCGGGAGACTCCATGATGATGCACCGGGACGTGTCTGAAGAAACCAACAAGGGGCTCGTGAGCGTCAGCATTGGCTGCGATGGGCTTTTTATGATTTCTCCCAACGACATTGGAAAGCTGTCTGAGGAAGATAGACCCAAAGACGAAAAGACGCACCTTCTGTTGCGTCTACGGTCAGGAGATGTAATATATATGAGCGAGGAGGCACGATATGCGTGGCACGGCGTGCCAAAAATCCTCAAAGGCACCTGTCCCGACTACCTAGAGGACTGGCCTGCCGAGGAGGACGGCAAGTTCGCCGAGTGGCGCGGCTGGATGAAGAACAAGCGGATTAATCTGAATGTACGGCAAATGAGAGACTAGGACGGCACATGCCTTTGAAGTCGCTTACATTAATGAGAATGACGATTCTTATGATGGCAATAGTCTACCTGAAATAAATGACTCTGCAAATTCCCTTCTACGATTTTCATCGAAAGGCTTACTTATTCCTTCACCTTTTGTATACTGTTAACAAGAAAACGTTCTTTCAGTGCGAAGTACTTTAGCTGCCCCCGCCCTGGCATATACAGACTTCTACAATCTTTAGTCCTAAAGAATCTCCCTGTTTCCTTCTTGCAAAACAATAATGACCATTCATATACCGCTCTCTAAACGCTTTGCTACAAGTATTTTATGCGCACAATATCCACGGTGTCTTCGCGTCAATGGTTAGCACCGAGCTTAGGTAATGTCTGCATGACGCGATGCCCCGATTAATAATGCCTCAACGTAAACCACATAATCATACCAGCCTGAGGTGTAAAGCTTCTCGGCTCTAAAACTACATGTTTGGCGATTTGGTCTGGGTGCTTTAAGTTCAAGATTGAGTATGCATCTCGAGGCATTCTTTGAGGTTTTCTATTGAGTCTACAAGGCAGACACACACACATACATACACACCATGTCGGCCACGACCACCAAGCCGATTCTGATCTCGGGCGCTGGCCTGGCGTCACTCCTCCTGGCCCAGTCTCTGCGGCTGTCCAAGATCCCCTTTCTGATCTTTGAGCGCGATGCATCGTTCGTCTTCCGCGCGCAGGGCTACCGGCTACGTCTGTCGTCCGAGGGCCTCGACGCGATCGAGTCCGTCCTGGAACCGAAGCACTTTGAGCGGTTCTGGGACGTCTGCGGCAAGACCGGCGGCAGCGGGTTCCTGACCCTCGACGCCATCACCGGCGAGGAGACCAGCCGGTCGGCGCCCATGTCGCTCAACTCCCGCGGGGGCCAGGTCGTCGGCGTGGCGCGGGGCGACATGCGCCGGGTCTTCGCCGAGGGCTGCGAGGAGTTCATCCACTGGAACAAGCGCGTGACGGGCTACGAGCTCACGACGGGAGACGGCGGCGGCGGCGTCGTGGCCCTCTTCTCGGACGGCACGCGGTCCGCCGAGGGCTCGATGCTCGTCGGCGGCGAGGGCATCTACTCGCGCGTCGCGAAGCAGGTCTCGGGCGGGCGGCTCAAGGTCTACGACACGGGCGCGCGGGGCATCCACGGGCAGGCGCCGAGCGCGGCCTTTGCGGGCCTCGGCGAGGGCGTCTTCCGGCTCGTCGACGCCTCGCGCCCGGGCGCCACCGTCTCCGTCATCACCAACGTGCGCTCGCGCGACATGCACGACCCGGGCGTCCGCTTCGGCTGGACGATGGGCGGGCACCCGGGCGCCATCCGCGCGCCCAACGACGACTACACCATCGTCGGCGCGCAGGCGGCGGACCTGGCCCGGTCGTTCGTCGGCGGCTGGCACCCGCGCTTCCGCCCGCTCTTCGACGAGATGGTCGAGTCCGAGGCGGCCTTCTGGAAGATCACCTGCTCCACCCCGTCGGGCGTGCCCGAGTGGCCCAGCGACCCGCGCGTGACGGTCATCGGCGACGCCGCGCACTCGATGACCCCCGCGGGCGGGCTCGGCGCCAACACGGCGGTGCGGGACTCGGCGCTGCTGGGCAGGCTGCTGCGCGAGGCCGGAGGGTACGCGCCTGGCGTCACGGCTGCGTACGAGAAGGAGATGAGGGTGTATGCCAGCCAGGCCGTGGCGCAGAGCTACGCTACGGGCAAGAAGTCGTACGGCTTCAACATAGACGAGGAGACGAGCCCTACTGTCTGAATCTTTGCCCGTGATTCACTCTGTGTGTTAGACCATCATAGCGTTGCAAGCAAGTATGTAGTTCAATAATGATAGAACAGATGATTTTGAACAACGACTTGTTCTGTCATTTCTGCAGGCTGGCATTGGGAAGTTGTAAAGGCAAAGAAAGCAATTGCTCTGTTGGTCGACAGCACATGCATAGCAGATATGTCAAGTAGAAGTCACGATTGTTGGCGGAAGTTCATGAGTAAATACATCAGTGTTAACAATGCATATCTGTCAGACTTAAAAAGGGGTTTCATCAAGTACAACCGTCCGCCTGGTAAAGAGATTCCCCCCCTGCCAGTGTGCCTCTGGCGGATTCATCCGACAATATCCTACATATCTGGAACTCATACGGGCTATCCGACTTCCTAAGCCAATAGATAGTCAAGTACTTCTGTTACCACCCTTTCCACAGGTCTGATAATTAATTGAATGTCCAGCACTGTTGTAGCTAGTCCTGATACGGCATGAGAAGCTGAACAAGAAGCGGCCGGGGGTTAGGATCGTGTGTGAGTGGGGAATGCTGCTGCATTCGAGCTTGAGACGACAATTCAGGGCAACTTTTGTCACTAGTGCAGGACGGCTCTCGTGGTGGCAACGCATCCTCGTCCCGCTCATGCATCTGATACGTCGTTCCAGATCTGGGGCAACTTTTCACGAACATGCCTCGATTCAGGGCAACTTTGCGCAAACGGACCCAGCGCGAATGTTCGACTCAATTATCAATCAAGTGGAACAAGGCGCTGTCTGTCCCGTTCAATTATCAAGCATATTGACCGTGAATGGCTTATAAAAGGCAAGGTCGTCCTGGAGCCAGGACGACCATGCCTGTGTTCTTCAGCGACTCATCCAATTCACACCCTCAAATCCACTCACAATGTCTGTCTACGTCATCACTGGTACATCAAGGGGCATCGGGGTAAGCTTTATCTTTGTGTAGCTGCTGTCAACCGTGTTGCGCCTAACCTCTACTACAGTTCGAGTTCCTGAAGCAGTTCTCGGAGGACCCCAAGAACCTGGTCATCGGCCTGGTCCGCGATAAGTCTGGCGCCGAGAAGAAGGTCAAGCAGCAGCTGGGCGACCGTGCCAATGTCCACATCCTCCATGGAGACCTTACCGATTACGCCAGCCTGAAGCAAGCTGCTGCCGACACGGCCGATATTGTCGGCGAGCGTGGCGTCGACTACCTGCTGGCCAGTGCCGCGTTCACGACGCTCTTTGACCAGTTCGACCCCATCGGCAAATTGCAAGTCCTATCTCTTCCGGTGCATCGCCTTGGGTGGACTCTGGTCTAACGTCGTCTGATCCAAATAGGGCCGAACAAGTCGAGGAAATTGATCGAGTTTCAGCCGAGCTCTACCAGATCAACGCCACCGGCAACATTCACCTCTTCAAGCTCTTCCTCCCTCTTGTGATGAAGAGCAAAACCAAGAAGGTGATCGCCATTACTAGTGGCCATGCAGATCTTGATTTGATCAACGACCTCGACATCGATGTTGCCGCTCTGTACTCTGCCTCCAAGGCCGCCTTGAACGTCATTGTGGCCAAGTTCAGTGCGCAGTACAAGAAGGACGGCGTGCTCTTCATGAGCCTCAGTCCAGGAGTAGTGGACGTGGGTCATTACGAAAATGGTACGTGTCTGTCTCTTTGTCATTGATATTGGTCTGTTTCGTTGTTGCTCCTAACACAGAATATCCACAGTTCCACCAGAGAAGCTGCAATCGGCGGCGGGATTCATGGAGAAGATGACCAAGTATGCGCCTCACTTCAAGGGCCCTGTGACTCCCAGCGAGGCTGTCACAGTCATCAGGTCGACCTTGGAGAAGGTCAGCATCGAGACTGGGTATGCTGGTGCATTTGTCTCGCACTTGGGAACTAAGCAGTGGCTGTAAAGCAAGGAGGAATCCAACCATCCTGTCCCAGACATTTTGGGACGATATAATTCGAAACTCAAGACGTATAACAGTCTCTTGTGACGATGTCAATGTATTCTTCCTTGAATATGGTGGACTTGGCTCTCCAGGCTCTATTCCATCAGTATGGAGCTAGGATAATACTGTATCAGAGTATAAGTAGCCTTTTCAAGGGAGCGATGGTCAGACTAGTGCAAGGGCTGTTAACAGGAATACTTAACCATCGATTGGAGGGGTGGGAATGCCCTGTAAGCTGTCAGCTCCTTCTCAGGTGTGGTCCTTAGTGTCCGAGAGCCGACCTCTAGCGCACCCCGGATGTGTGTAAGATGCATCGAGATCCACCGAAATGCTTGATAAGCACGCACGCATGGATGGGGTGTCATATACATGCAGCTCGAGTCGAACGGCCGCAAATGGGCAACTTTCTTATATGTATGACTTTCTAGAGCCTAGCTGGTCTAAGTCTCCACCATACTGATACTGACTCTATCTTGCACTACGGTCTTCAAGAAGCGCAACAGCAGCCGGAGTATTCGCTCCATCACAGCCATGGGGAAAGGCCAGATGACAAAAGCAGAGGCCGATTGTGCCACATGTAGACGTGAGTGGGAAGATACTGGGAATAGAACTCGAAACATGAGCAAGTCTCCTCTGACCAACCCTGTGTAGGCCGTGCCATCCGTTGCGATCGTGCGAGGCCAAACTGCTCGAACTGCACCCACGCCAAGCGCAAGTGCCAGTGGTACGGTCTCAGGCTGTCCTGGCCTCGCGACAACGACCGCCGGCGAGCCATCGTTTCCAAGCCGCCTCGGCCAGCTCACTCGGCCCCTACCAGCGCGGACCAGATCTCCGAGGCACGGTTTGTCCACACGTCGCACTGGGATATCGAATTATACAACAACCTGGCGGCCTCCTCTGACGCACGCACCTTGCCGCTGCTGGATGTGCCAATCATCTGGGACCCGTCCGATCTGGATATCTCGGACCGAGATCTACTGGACTACTGTACGTAGCACACAAATCCTGCGTCTCCGGCCGGCCTTGGCTAGTGGGTTGGCTTGCTGACTTCTCCTCTTTCCTGCCCTGCAGTCTGCCGCACCGCGTCCTCGTCCCTCGCCACCCTCGGCCACGACGCCACCGCCCTGGGGCACACCATAGTCCGCGTCGCCCTCGAGGCCGACACGCCCTCGGCCAGCGCCGTGCTCAAGGCGGCCCTGGCCTTCGCCTCGCTGCACCGCCACGGCTTCCAGTCGCAGGCCCTCGAGCTCAAGATCGCGGCGCTGCGCAGCCTGGCCCGGTCGGCGGTGGCGCCGAGCCCGGGCCTGTGCCCGCGGGAGACGGTCCGCCACGTCGCGGCGGGGATGCTGCTCTGCTCGTTCGAGGTGCACCAGTCGTCGTGCACGTCGGGCCAGTGGACCGGGTACCTCGCCGGGGTCAAGACGGTCGTCGACAGCGCGGCGTCGTCTGCCCGGGGGCTGCGCGAGGGCGACCCGGACTTGGCCGTCCTGCTGGACTGGGTGCGGTACCATGACACGCTCGCTCGGTTTTCGCTGCTGTACTGGAGCAGGGGAGGGGCGCCTGAGCTGCCGTTGAATCCGAGTGGGGGTCTTTTCTATCCGCAGGTTTGTGCATGAGGCTCCCACATGATCTTTCTGTCCCGTTAGTTTTGACATTTGAGTTCTTAGGTTTCCAATCTGGGCTCGCCTATTGTCTCTATGCTAGATATGCTCTCCCAGGTATGCGAGGTAATATCTAGTGTCAGCATTCCGTCGAAAGCGAGCGACAGCGCAGATGACTTCAAAGGGTTTCTGGAGGTGATTGAATGGAGGATACGGAGTTTGTCGATACCCAAGGCAGTGGCGGATGACAGTGATGCCTCGGACAATGAGACGTTGGTGTTGCAGCTGTACCAGCTTGCGATGCTGATACACCTCCACCGACGATCTGAAGGCTTGCTCGACAATCCACTCAAGACGCAACAGTACATCGACCAGGCCTTCGGTATCATACCCCGATTGAAGTACTGCAAACAACAATTCCCCGTTCACGTCATTGGCTTCGAGGCGAGAACCGATGAGCATCGAGTGATCATCCTTGATCTCATTGCTCGAACGGAGAAGATGAGTCTGTCGCGATCCTTCAATTACTGCAAGGTGATACTACACGCTGTCTGGGCGCAGGACGACCTTGCGTATAGGAGCAACGTCAGCTATCAGGAGAAGTTGACGTCGGTGATGAATCACTGTAAAGTAGTTCCTAGTTTTACGTAGAGAAGTCTCAGTATGAGCGGAGAAGTTCGCAAGCCCACACGTTTTCATTCATACATGACGAACATAAAAACACACAGATCTTTCAACAATGCTCCTTCCAACCTAAGCATCGACTTAGATACGCCGAAAGCAGTAGTGTCAGGCCTACGACCTCCTAGAGCCGCCAAAGCCCAGCGCAATCCACCCGCCGATGAAGCACAGCCCGCCCAGTGGCGTGACGGGGCCCATCCACCGGAACCGCGCCGGGTCCAGCACGAGCGCGTACAGGCTGCCGCTGAACATGGTCATGCCGGCCGTGAACAGGCCCGCCGCGACGGGGTTGTCCTTGGCGACGACACAGGCGACCGCGTGGATGAGCTAGACCGATGATTTGTCTCAATGTCAGAAAGCGGCCGCGAACACGTCATTGACGATATCACGCAGAGAAAGCGACGGCTTTTGAGGCCCAGAGGAGAAGAAACTGGGAAGGAAATACACGTACGTGGTACTGCGCGGCCGTCTGCCAGTTGGCCAGGCGCTGCGGCTCCGAGATGTGCTTCTTGAGGCCGTGGGCGCCGAAGGCGCCGAGGCCGACGGCCAGCGCGCCGTAGACGGCGCCGACCTTGAGCCAGGTGTTTGCGGAAGAGGAGGAAGACATTCTCGGGGAGCTTGTGCCGGAGATCAGAGGCGTGGACTCGTCGGCTGTGTTGGGCATGGTTCGACGGGGCGGTCGCGGCGGTGGTATGATTTGAATTGATGGGGGATTTGATGGAGGTGAAGACGGAGATGGACGGAGATGAGGTTGGCACACGAAGTGGGCCTTTGTGCCTCGTGTTGAATCAGCTGGTGGCACCTGGCATTCAGCATTCAATTCGTCATGAACTCTACGTCTTGACGTTTTGTACCACAACATATTCATTCGTACCATGGTCAATTCTGATGAATAGAGGGACAAGTCCGTATTTGAAGAGAACTTTCCTCCAGGTAGCACATTCAGTTCAGTTGAGAGCGAGACGTTGCTCACACAGAGATCCCCACTTCAGTTCACCGTCCAAGCAGTGTCTATACAAACGAAAAGCCGATTGCGAATTGTCGTCTCTTTGTTCCACGCTCAGAGTCCTTCCATGAAGTAAAACTCTTCAATGGTATTTCAAGAAGTAATATTCCCAAGAACCAATGGAACTGATCAGAAGTTTCTGTCTCAACTAAACAAAGAGAATACCGGAGAACGAAATATCCGATATATACGAAAAAGGTTCCGTATTCGACACAATCCCCAAAATCTGCTCGCCGTCGATGACTGCGGGCGAGCCGTTCTTCATCATCGCCACGTACTTGACAAGCCACCAATCTCCAAACCATTTCTCCTTATCATGAAAGGGCCTGAAGCGGCACAAGGTCAGGCATCCGTCGCCATTCAGGGGCGCGTAGACGAATATAGGATGGCCCAGAAAGAACTGCTCCTCATTGCCATGCTTGACCTCGATCTTGGAAGAGTCAACCAGCTTGCCAGACTTCTTCAGCTTCTCTTCCTCAGATCTACCACATATAAACTCCTTCCTTAACTGCTCGGACTCCTCGTCGCTACTGACACTGTCATCGATGCGTAACGAGACGTTCCCGTACTCGCATTCTAAGTGCCAGGTCCGGATCATCGGGAAGAGGAGCTGCGACAATAGCAGTCCGCCATTCCCACCGTCCCGGAAATTGTGCGGGGCCGGAGAATCAGTCTGTGTCTCAATATACTCGCGTTGCATGACCGGCTTGTATATGGCAAAGTGGGGCCGGCAGATTGTGACCACCCAGTCGTCGAATTCGAGGAAGTAGTCCTCCGGAGGATCGGACGGTATTACCTTGATCCCGGCATGTAAGCCCCAGTACTCTGGATTGGTATCGGGCCGCCACTTCTTCATACCGAGCCACTCCTCGGTTTCAGTAACGTCGGTTCTCTCACGGACGCGTTCAAGGTGTTCAAGACAGAAGCTCTTGATATCTTGTGATTGCTCAAAGTATTCAGGTTGAATGTGGATGTCGAATCTCAAGCCATTATTATGGACCGAGATGATGAGGTGGTCGGCGTAGCGGTTGATGCGTCTCCAGACGATAACTGGAGGGCGTACGCTGGGGGGAGCTGTGTTCATGGAAGCCGTATCCATCTCGATCTGCTGTATTGATGATATTCTCGATGCGGGAAAAGCCTTGTGATATTTCTGATCGAGTGCCGGCAAGAGCTTTTATACTGTCATCATTAGTCCTTCTTGTTCGAATTCAGGGAGTCCAAACATCGAAAACAACGTGCCTAAGAGTAACAATAGGTCAAACTCTACGCAGGTCTTGGAATAACAAAGGAACCTGATACTCATCCACATCCAGGACTCAGACAGTTATTAAGTATCAATTGTTTATTAACTTCCAACTTCAGCATTTCATGAGTCCAGGGCTAAGCATCTGCATTTTCAACATCCCTATTTGTATGCCTATTCTATGTATGTGTTTATGACGAGCTTGATCGCCTCACTCCTGTTTGGGGGGAGGGGGGGGGGCTCCAAGTCTAAGATGAATTCACGAGAGATAGGGTGCTTCATGACTGGCAGAGGGCCTGAAGGCTGCCATTGTCGACTACACTTCACTTGTACGAGAGATTGGCCGTCCGACTTAGGAACAAAGGGTAGCTGGAACAAGATCTTTGTTTGTTTCAACTGGAATGGCTATGTCTCAGCAGATCATCTTTGTCCTCGGACAAACAACATCCTTGATGATGTCATGCGTAACAACGATATGCTACGGCTTAACCACTGCTTGTGGTCAGATAAAGAGCCTTCGACAGTGAATCTATTGCAAAGGCAACCTTTAACTATGTGTAGGTCGGCCAGTCACGAATCCTAAATTTTGTAGATCATCCCCTTCTTCATATAATCAAGACCCTGCTCTTCCCAGGTCATTGTCCTCGAGCAAGCCTTGTTTCCTTGTACACCCCCATGACTCATGAGCATCTCTTAAGACAGGTGTTCTGAAATAAGCCCCTCATAATGAGGCTTAACTATTCAAGCATGATCCGTCGTTAGGCATCATCAAATGAGCTATGATACCATTCACAGGAGGTCAAACAACCTCCGTCAGGAAAGGCAACTCCTCCCCAGGCGTCATTGAGCGCAGATTAGGTCCTTTCGCTACATCCAGAGCCTTTGCAAGGACCAGCGCTACATTCCTTGCCACTACACACTTCAAGTCAGCGAACTCCGCAGAAAAGGCAGTTACCATCCCTGTAAGCACTTACTATCGGACTTCTTCCCGAGGAACCACAGGGCCCGTGTGCACTCTTCACATCTCCGCAGGGAGCTCAGAATCATCTCTCTGCCGTAGCCCAATATGTCCTGCTGGCTCTGCACCCCCATGTCGGCCGCCGCCTGCAAGTGGAGCATGGCCGCCTTTGTGAAGGCTCGGATGAGGATCACGGTCCACGGCTCCGTCAGAACAGCGCCTTCTTGGACGGCAGAATGAAAAGTGGGCAGCTGAGGTTCCGTCTCTATGTGCCCTGACCCGCCCGGCGTGGCAACTCTCGCCAGGTCAGAGAGCTGGCCCGCGCTAGACTTCCTGATGCTGGCCACCGTGTGAGCATTGAGGCGTGCCTGCGTTGGCACTGGCAGACCTCGCTCGTTGTCGTCAACCAGTTCGATCAAGTCGGCAAGCATCAGCGAGGCGAGATGCCAATGGGACGAGATACAGACGAACCAGCCCCGGATACGCGCCGGTACCGAGCTATACTGCTCGACGAGGTCCTGGAAGAAGGGCCCGTAGGTGTTGTTCCAGTATCTGTAGACCAAAAGCGCATCCTGGATGCCGTCCTCTATTGGCTTCCCGGACGTCTTCTTGGGGGTCCTAACCATCTTTTGGAGGTAGTGAACATATCGGTAGAGGAGGACCTTCACTGGCGCGGACCTTGTCACCATCTTGGCGGCTTCGTCGTAGGAGCAGGGCCAGCGCAGTTGAGACCGGGATGAGCGCTCCGGGTTGTCCTGGATGAACAAGTCTATCCGCCATCGGTGGCTAGGTGAGCTCTTCTGCTGGGACGACAAGGATTGTGTTCCCTCCTCGATGGACACATTTTCTGCTGCCTCGTGTTGGCTATCCTCGTCGGCGACTACCACCGGCCTCTCATTCACCGATGACGAGAGCGTATCGAACATAACTGCCAGCCAAAAGAGCAGAGCGATTGTCTCCCTGTCTTGTGAACTTATGGAATTCGGAGCATTCCCAGACGACACTGGCCGATCACACCGACGTGATACGTCCGTGTCATGCCAATCGAACTTGAACTTCAAGGCGTGTATCTTTCGAGCTGCCCTCTCCATGAAAATAGGTGGCCCTTCCTTTGCCAAAATGCTACTAATTTGAGACAAGACCGGAGCGTGGGTTGGATCTCTTGCTCTGTCAGTTTCAGGTAGAGTCGTGCTGCTCTTCTCTGATCCTGGTATAACTCCCTCCTCCCAAGGCTCCTGCGTCAGCCCAAAGATCAATTCCGCACAGACGACCCTAAACGACTCTATATCCACACAGTCTTGCAGGGCGTTTCGAGCCTGCTCCCACAGAGAACGTTGAAGATGACGATCAAACTCTTCTGGCAAGCTGCCGAACTCCGCATTCAAAACGTCGGGGCCATAGAACTCTCTCTGCCGTTGACTGTTATGCGCCCATTGAGTCGCAAATGCCATGATGACGAGGTGGAGAGCCCGTTGAACCTTCTGGTTCTGAGTTGCTGTGAGATGTATGAGCCTCTTCGACTGTGCGATGCGATCGAGTTCGATGACACGGGTGTATATCCTGTTGGACCACTTGTCGCCCTGATATTCTTGTCTTGTCCCATCCCTCGAGGTGTCTGTCGGGCTAGCAAGGAGCCCCTGTGCATTCGCAAGACCCTGCTTCAACCGATAATCTCCCTTGTACGGACATGTCTCTGGCGTGAGCCAGCAGGAGAGATTGTGTTCCAGAACGTCGTGGTAAATTTGGAGAAGGTTCTGCGAAATACCGTCCTGGTAGATCTTGGTGATCATTGCTGAGTCCACAGTCGGGGGCGTAGAGAAGGACTGCCAGCGTCGAGATGGCGAGAAGAGTTCATCCGATGGCGAACAGGATAGCACGTCCCGATCGTCTAGGACGGAATATGCTAGACCTCCCAGACTCCCGCCCGAGACAGATGAGTTCGCATAACCCATGTCTCGAAGATCCGGGTACGTGACTCTTCTTTCAGATGTTTGCGCAATGCACTCTTCTTCAGTATTTGAAACATCAGCGAACGACCCAAAAACATCCATCTTGTCATTAGATATGACTTGGTAGCCCCTTGAATGTTCGAAACCGACACTTCCATCGAGCCCCAAAACCGGGCATCCGCTGTCTCGGAGGAATGTATCGATGCTGGCAGAAAACGCAGGCTCGCTTTCGAGCGATGACCACTGCGATCCCATGACATTGGTCCAGAGCGGCGCCTCCGGGGAGCCCAGGGAGGGAAGTGGCCGGCTATGACGCATTGCCACGTCGGCACTGCCACTGATGTCCGAAAAGGATGTCTCTGAATGTGACGAAAAGTTCGTTCGACGGCGTTTATTTCTGGAAGATTCGCTTGACCGAGAGGGCGCGGATGCAACGGCTTTGAGTTGCTGTGAACGTGCCCAGTTCATTGTGCACCGCTTTCTAGTTCTGAGGCAATAGGAGCAGGGGATGGGTGCAGAATCCAAAGCCCTGATTCTCATAACTGTCTCGTATTAGCTATGAGCAGAAGCACAACGCGACCAGTGACGAGAGTTGCGACTCACTCGCTCCGAAACCAGGAGAGGGCCATTCTGACTGTTCGACTACAGCCCCGTGAGGTGAATGGCCCGTATCGCTACCATCATTTGGGGAGTCCTTGAGAGACGGTGCATTACAAGCCCTTTTCGCCTTCCTGCACTGGTCACAGGAATGATTCTGGCGCCTCATCCCTCTGGTATCTCTCGTCGTCTTCGACTAGACTGGGGTGTGACGCGGTATCCGTTCTACAGTACAAGTACGTATCTGTGAAGGAGCGAAGGATTGAGCGAGTGGAACACAGATCTAATCTTGAGAAAGAAGAGGGAGGCAGGACGGCGCTTTCAGCCAGGGGGGAGCGGGGCCTCCGGTATTCCGAACAAAATGCTGCCCCGGGTCGCGTCAACACCCACAATCCCCGCACCGCGCTAAGGTGGCTGTGGGGATCACTCACTCTGTGGGGGGGGGAATCCGGATGGCTTGAGAGTTGAGATTTCACTTGTGACATTTGCTGTGTTGGACCAACAGGAACATTCCGTCTGGTATCCAGCACCGGATACCCCCGGTCGTCCGGCCCAGCTGACAATGAGGTCAACCTCCCTACAGACCTTCACGGAGAGGCATGCACTTAATCACTCCAAGAAGTTACTTGATTAATTATTGCACAAATTCGATGTGATAAACATTCAACAGAGCACTGCCATCTCGCTATTTACTCTCTCTCAGACCCTTGTATACTTCCGCCTCGACTCCGACCCAAAGGCCAAGAACTTTGGCATCGGCAAAGGGCAGAATCTGTGTGCAGACCATTCCAGCTACGCCATTCTCACGATCACACCACCACCACAGGTTGGGGAGCCCGGCCCAGTGACCAGTTGTCTTGGAACGGCCCGTCGCGTCGCTGTTGGCGAGCATGAATGTGAGACCCCAGCCTTGGGGAGGGTTTCCCGCCGCTGGGTACAGCTCCGGGATGCGGTTGGTCAGGTCGGGCTTTGCGTCCGGGATAACCTGCCGGCTGGCGTTTGGAAAGTTCGGAATCTGATTCCGGAACATCTCGTCAACCGTCTCCTTTCGCAAAAGCTTCACGCCTGTCCGAGGGCACGTCCCATCGTTGAGTAGCGCGGCCAGCACCTCTGTGTGAATTGATTGATCAGCACAAGAGAGATTGCATCGACGAGCATGACAAGCTCACTGGGGAAGGAAGTTTTAGCTTACTGCAATATTCCTGGGGTTTGGCAAACATGCCAGCACCGCCACTATTGAAGACAGCCTTGACTGCGGCACTGTCATTGGGATTGACCACCAGGGGTGACCGAAGCAGGTGATCCCTCGGCCTGAGAGTGCCGTCTTTCTCTCTGGCATGCATGTAAGCCAGCTTGGCTCGCATTTCAGGGGTGGGAATCATGGACATATTATTGAGTCCAAGCGGCTGGAGAACATGCTTCTGCAGATATTCGTTCAGGGTGAGACCTGTAACTCGCTCGAGGGCAATACCGGCCCAGTCGATGTTAGTCTGTGTCAGTACGTCGGCGTTAGCAAATTCCGTATCGCTGACGACTCCATTCGCGTGAGAAGCGCATAAATTTGTCATAACATACCCCGTACTCCCAACCCTCTCCTGGCTGGAACAGAAGGGGCATCTTCATATCCTCGAATCGGCCGGAGAACTCATCCAGGCCTACTGGAAAGGCCCAGTCTCGTAGCCTTTCGTTGAAGAAGGAATAACCAAACCCGGCTGTGTGAGTAAGAAGCATCCTCAAAGTGATGGCATTCTTCTTCTCCTGAACACGACCATCTGGAAGTAGTACCTGAAGCTTCTTCAGTTCAGGACAAAGGTCCTCTAGCTGTTTTCCGTCATCAAGCTTCAAAACGCCCTGCTCCACAAGCTGCATGCAAGCCACACCCGTAAGCATCTTGGTGCACGAGGCGATCCAGAATACGTTGTCGAGTGTCATGTCTTCGTTGGTCGCGAGACCTCTTTTCCCAGCGGAGTGGGCGAACAGGTCGTTGCCATCCTTGCCGACAACAACAACTGTGGCACCAGGGAGATCGACTCGAGGGTCTGAGCAAGAGCCCTCCACGAGGTTTCGAAGATTCGCTCGAGTTTGCTCACTAAGCGTCATTTTGGTTCAAGCAAAAGACAGTCCTTGGTGTGGAAAGAAGATGATCACGGTGTTCTGTTCTGCAAAGGGTTCTGCTGTCAAACAAGCCGCGAGTGTCTGGTTGATAGCCCGTCGTGATACTGATATTCCCGCCTCGAGTCCGGCATCGACGCAGGACATCCATGCAGCCATATGCAATAATATCAGGGTTCCCCCGCATTGACACCTTCGAAGTCTGGGGTGACGACACCCGCGGCTCCCTGCAATGCAACAGCGGCTCCGCGAAGATGGGGGTAGTCATGAAGTTGGAGTTGCGGTTCCGCAAAAGAGTGGAGAACTCGGCATATGCAAAGCGAGACAGCCAGTCCAATGAGACGCCAACCATTCCGCAAGACCATCGGAGCCGAGGTCCAAGATCATATTCGCGAATCAGATCGCGCGGGTAGTGCTCTCGAGACACAGTTGAGCGGCTGTCCGCGGGGCCGCAATTTCAGTACTGTAACTGGACACTGTGATCGGCGTCGGGCCGTGTGATTGTACTACGCAAACACGGGCCTGAGTTGTAAGTGGGTGTGATGCTATGGTAGTAGTAATACACGAGCCTCAGAGAGGTTGCTACGCTTCTTCGGTAATCGGTAGTGTATATGCTTGTATTGTTGACGTAGGCATTGTACGCTGTGCGACTTTCCAGGGTGTCACGTCACGCCTGGCAAAGGATTGAACATTTAGACCTACGTGTATATAAATTCAGAGCATGTCCTACATCCAGGTTGAATTACAGAGATATCTCACAGACAAAGCTTTCAATTTACATTCGACCACTGACGCATTCGCTGGGTAATAACACCATCTCTCCGACAACATGAAAGAGCAAGTTCTTTCTCGCCCAAAGAAGTTCAATACTGAGCTTACGGATTATTCCGTCGCCAAGAATGAGGCGACAGGTCCATATGCCAAGGATCTTGAGGTTGATGCCCTCGTTGTCGGTGCCGGATTTGGTATGCTCTTGCCATGCGGGGGCGCGAAGTTATGATGCGCGAAACTGACTTCAATTCTAGCCGGCATCTTCATGCTCAAGACCCTCCGTGATCGGGGTTTGAAGACTGTCATATTCGAAGCAGGCAACGATACGGGTGGCACCTGGCGATGGAACTGCTATCCCGGAGCAGGTGTCGACTCAGAGGTGCCAGAGTACGAGTTCTCCTGGCCAGAAGTCTGGAAGACTTGGAACTGGACCAGCAACTATCCCACTTACCAGGACTTGCGGGCCTACTTTGATCACGTCGACAAAGTCCTCAACATCAAGAAGGACTGTGCCTTTAATACCGTCGTTGTCGGCGGGCATTTCGATGCTGACATTGGACGCTGGCTTATCCGGACCCAAGACGGCCGGACGACGAAGGCCAAATATCTCGTTCTGGGTACCGGTTTTGTAAGTAGTGATCTCTGACTTCGTTCGTGTCCGTCTCGTGACAACCCATGACCATGTTACTAGATTTTAACTCAAAATATCTTATGATCAAACCTATGCTGACTCCTCATCATTGGCTCATAGTCTGCTCGGAGGTATATCCCAGACTGGCCGGGGATGGACAAGTTCAAGGGTGTCATCCACCACTCTTCCTTCTGGCCAGAGGAGAAAGTCGAAGTCAAAGGCAAGCGATGCGCCGTTATCGGCACCGGCGCAACTGGAGTGCAAATCGTCCAGGCTTGGGGCCCTGAGGCCGAAGAGGTCAAGGTCTTCCAGCGGACTCCCAACCTGGCAGTTCCCATGCGCAAGAGGCCTCTCACCGTAGAGGAGCAGGAGCGCAACAAGAAGTTCTACCCGGAGCTTTTCGGGTACCGCGAGAAGAACTTCGGCGGCTTCCTCTACGACTGGGCGGAGAAGAACACTTTTGACGATACACCCGAAGAACGCGAGCAATTCTATAACAAGGTTTGGGCCGAGGGTGGGTTTAGATACTGGGTGGCATTGTACAAGGACAACCTCATGAACGCCGATGCCAACCGCGAGTCGTACAAATTCTGGGCCAAGAAGACGCGAGATCGGATTGGTGACCCCAGACTGAGGGACCTCCTGGCACCTCTCGAAATGCCGCACTACTTTGGAGTCAAGCGGCCGTGCCTGGAATACAACTACTATGAGCAGTTCAACAGGCCTTCTGTGGACCTGGTCGATATCAAGGAAAACCCGATCAAGGAGTTCACCGAAACGGGTATAACCCTTCAAGACGGAACTCATCACGAGTTTGATGTGGTCGCAGTTGCGACTGGGTTTGTAAGTCCTATCGTTATGTCCGTTCTGAAGGCTGCATCATTGAGCTGCACTAACTCTCTCCCTTCTGATACAGGATATTGTAACAGGGGGTATGTAGCCATTCAGGCCCTCTGTCAACGAACTACACATGTACTAACTGACTCCGCAGTCATGACTCAACTGGGACTGAAGAGCCTGAACAACACCGCGCTGCAGGAGGAGTGGACCTCTGGAGCTACGACTTATCTCGGCCTGACTGTCAGCGGCTACCCCAATATGTTCCACATCTACGGCGTCCACGGGCCGACGCTTTTGAGCAACGGCCCGTCGACGGTGGAAGTCCAGGGTCGATGGATTGCGGATGCTATCGACAAGATGGAGAAGCAGAACATCAAATATATCAACCCCAAACCTGAAGCAGCCAAGGAATGGAAGCAGCACATTCTCGACCTCAACAACAGGTCCCTCTTCCCAACCGTCAAGTCCACTTACATGGGCGGAAGCATCCCGGACAAGGTCTTTGAACCTGTATGCTACTCTGGGGGTATCCCAACCTACAAGGCGGAGATTCGGCAAGCCTTAGATGATATGGGAGGGTTTGAGGTAGTCAAGGCTCCTTCGAAATGAGAGTTCGGTCTGGCGAGTGGATGTAGGAGGAATATTGGAAGCACATTTGGGCAACGTCGGAACTTTTCTTAGTCTTCAGAATGCGAAAGTCTATTCTTGCTTATCATACACGAGAATTTTCCGCCCAAACGAGAAGTCGATTGCCATGTGGCGGCTCTCTGTCCCACCATCTAGTCCCTTCCGTGAATTTCTCCAACATCTCTAGGCAGGATATCCCCGAACACCAATGGGAGTTCCAGTCTCGTCTAAGCGAAGAGCATTCCAGAGAACGAATGATCTGAATTCGACACAATAGCCAAGACCTGCTCGCCTTTAATGGCTGTGGGCGAACCGTTCTCTACCATCTTCAGGTACTTGACAAGCCACATCTCGGCATAAGCCAAGTCCTGAGGAGAAAACATCCGGAAACGGCACAAGGTGAGGCGTCCGGTACCGTCAAGGTCCGCATAGACAGTGACAGGACGGCCCAGAAATACCTGCTCCTCACCGCCGCCGCGCTGGAGCTCAATCCTGGCAGAGTCGACCATCTTGGCGTACTTCCAGAGCTTCTCCTCCAGCAATCTATCAACAAAGTGCTTGGGAGGCGTCAAGTAGCCCCGGTGGCTATCGATCCGGTCATCGATGCGGATCGAGAAGTCCCCGTACTTGCATTCCATGTGGCCGGTCCAGGCCATGGGGAAGAGGTACTGCGAGAGCAGCGGTCCGCCGTAGTAACCGCCACGGACATTGTCGGCGATGGAGTTAGGCGGGAGGACCGGCTTGTACTTGGCGAAGAGGGGCCGGGAGATCGTGACGATCCACTCGTCGAATTTGCGGAAGAAGTCCTGCGGGACCGGAGGATCGGACTGTGCCTCGACCTCGGCGCGGTGCAAGCCGAGTTGATCACGGATGCCCTCAAAGTATCGAAGACAGCGGCGCTCTTCAGTCGGCGACTGCTGGAAGTGCGCAGGTTGAATGTGGATGTCGAACCTCATGCCATCATACTGGACCGAAATGATGCAGTGGTCGGCCATGCCGGCGTGGATGTGTCTCTGGACGATATGCGGCGGGCGCACACCGGCTGCGGCTGCGTTCATGGAGGCCGCGTCCATCTTGAGTTGCTGTATTTGATGATGTTGTCGATACGGTAGAGATGCTATGACTTGGTTGATGAAGGAGACGATATCCAGCAAAGCCTTGGGCGCTGGCAGAGGTTTTTATACTCTCAGCAGCACTTGTTCTACGTGTTCACGACGAGGAATATTGGCTCACTATTGCCTAGGGTTCAACTCTAAGATGTATTCACGATAGTATAGATTGCTTGATTATGGGTGAAGTGTCCGAAGGCTGCGATTGTCAACTACACTTCACTTGAATGAAACATCAACCATCCGACCTCACTGAGATAAAACACTTGGAACGAAGAGTGGCTGATACAATTTGTCTATTTGGTTTGACTGGGATGGATACGTTCGAGTCGACCATCATTGATTGATCTTTGTTCTCGGAAAAGTAACTTCCTTAAGATCGTCATTCACGATAAGCTAATTTTTCACCACAGCACATCCATGAATTACTTTGTTGTGACCAGAAAAGGAGCCTTCGACAGTGAATCTATTGCACAGACCACATTCAACTATGTGTAGGTCGGCCAGTAACAAATCCTACACTTTGTAGATCATCGCATTCATGTCATCAAGACCCCGCCAGGCGACAATCTCACCAAGCTATGTTCAATGGTTATTGGGAGCCATTGCACGAAAAATAGACAATGGTAAGTATCGATTGCTTGAAAGAAGATAGAGCCAGAATCTGTCAGAGGCCGAGGGTAGCTGCCGAAGGATCAAGTGTTGTACTTTCCCGAGACAAGGAGAATAACAACAGTGCTTTTCAAGTATGAGCCTTCTTATTTCAACCAGTTAGTTCGTTGACCTTTCCTAAGATTGGGAACTACGTAGAGCAGGCTCAGCTGGAGCTGTCTCTGGTTTTGTCAGTGCAGTGCCCTGTGGCGCGTCGCATACGATGGCCTGTTCCGTGGGCGGGCGATTAAGGGGTAGGGATCTGTTAGTCGTTTGCTTGGATGTATCATAAGTCAGGATGACTGCCACTGCCAAGTTACCAAGGACAAGGTCTAGAAAGCTGCATTGTCTATTGATTGATCTAATTCAGTCGTGTTTTTGTTTTGTGATCTCCAATTTCGAGGTTCAATGTTGCTCAGCACCTGGACTAGACCTATTCAACACCACCAACTGTGTCAAGAGCGGTGTCTAGAACCCTGAAAATGTCTTTAGAAACAATTGATTGCAGTCAATGCCTGACCAAGTGGAAAACACAGCGCGCGAAGATGGACTTCGGGGAGGTTTGACGCCGGCGGCGACAGAAGGTAGATGGTCACGCTGCACGGGATACCTTGGAGCTGCAAAGTAACCCAGATCCGTGGCCGTGTGGCAGGCGAGCGGGTAGGACGGGATCCCGCGCCGGTCGCACTCTGGTTGGCGGGAAAGTGTCTGAAAGGTGTCTCGTAGGCCACAGGATGCATGCGTCAACAGGCTGCGGGCGGGTCACACGCTCATCAGCCCAGGTCGCCACGCCCGCACATGTGCGAAATGCTCGCCTTACATTTGCATCTTTCAACGGGTGCGACTCTGTTTGTCTTGTCTGAATTTCACTCCTCCAGGGTTGAGAAGAAGTGCAGTTTCGCATGGTTATACGCTGGCTACCCCGTATACCTAGGTAGATATATGACTCAAATGTGGTAAATGAGACAAGCTCAAACCCAATAGTTCCAGAAGCAAAGTGCACTGTGGCGTCGCGATTGTTTCCGGTTGATCAAGGCTATTGCTCCGAAAGAGCGGTAAGCAAAGGGGCGGAAGCACGAGTGACATTCTCCTGTGCAGCAAATGGTCGAATGATGATGTCTGGCCTCGATGAATTCAAGCCAGAGTGGAGTCGGGCCGGCCACCAGCAGCCCATAATGAAAGGCCGGCCGAGTGTAGCACCACCTGATAACTCGGGTTCATTATGCTTCGGGAGACACAAAAGTCCCCTGGGGAGCATTGGAGTTGCAATGCTGCCGATATCTACCTGGCTTCAAGTTGTTCTACCTCTAACAATTGGGCCATTAAAATATTATTAATCTCCCAATTTCAGAGGTTCTCCTTCGTGTTCAGTGCTGTTGGCTCCCGATTCTTATCTAATCGGGTCTGTCCCGCACTAACTACCTACCTACCTAGGTAGGCTCGAGGTAGGTAGACCATCGAGACACGACACGCACACGCGAGTTTGCCTAAGATACCTGTAGGGCTACCTACGGTAGGTACCTTACCTCAGCCTCCAGCTTGCAGCTTCCAAGGCAGCTGCCAGCTGTCGCAAGACCCCGTTGAAATTTGGGGGTTGAGGGGGGTCTGGGGCGACGGCTTTAGCGCTAAACGCCCCGACGGGTCCAACTAAAAGAACTGCCCAAGTGGAATCCATTCCAATCTGGATCCGTCCACTCCCTTTCCAGGTTCGACGCAGGTGCGACCAAGAGCAACCAAGACGCTGTAGCTCGTGCTGGATTAGGTCCCATCGAGTCTCTCGCAAAGGCACGCAAGCTTTCGTCATCCTGGATGCTACCTGAAAACACACTTTTGACTTTTGCACCCGCGAAGCTGTCACCGGCACCAGCAGAGGAGGAGCCTATTTGATATTTGACGAGCCCAACTCCCAAAGACCAAAGACCAAATACCGCACCCCTCACCGCCAGCCTTCTTCTGCTTGCTCGTCCCTTATTCGACGCTTTTGGCCCATGCTTTACTGACCCTTTCATTCCCTCCCCTTTGCGAGGCTCTCGAACCTTTCGCAAACAAGGGCGAATCAAGAGACATCCATTGCCACCCAGCGCGCGCAAACCACCACCCCCGAACGCTGGATCATCACGAACCAGCACGGCATCGCCTACTCGTCAATTCGATCCCCCCCCAAGCTCGGCCCGCGATGGATGAGGCTCATCTCGAGTCGCATTCGGCCGTCGCGGGCTCGTTGTCCGCCGCTGGGCCAGTCGACAGCAAACACTACCTCGCCAACCTCTTCGCCGGCGACACCATTTCCCGCGCCACCTCGCCCGGCTTGCCCTTGCCCGCCGGCTCCGACGAGGATGACAAGAAGCGATACCGCCCTCGAACATTCAGCTACTTCAATCTCCTGCCTTACCCCGTCGAGGAGGAGGCCGAGCGCGATGCCGCCCTGACGGGCATCCTCAAGAACCTCTACATCGCCGTCAAGGCTGAAGACTTTTCCCCGGGAGCTCTGCACTGGACTAGAGAGCTGCAGGGATGGCTCAACTTGAAGTTTGAGATGACGAGAGACCTGCGCAAGAAGCTTGCTCAGCTCTACTATCACCTCGCCCTTGCGCCGGGCCTGGACACCAACAGCTCCGATCGCTTCTCGCGCATGCTCATCACCCTGACAAGGTTAGTCGAGCTCGTCATATGCTCGCTGCGGCGGTCCCCCAAGCAGCGCATGTCATGGCTAATTGGCCATATTCTACAGGAAAAAGCATTACCTCAAGCCCGGCGACGATCTGATCCTCGACTGGCGACCGTTATGGCGTGAGGTGAAGGGCCTCGTCCTGCCCTCCGAGTCCGGATCGCATCAGGGCATGCGCAGACGATCCCACAAGCAGCTCATGAAGCTCTGCCTACATGCGCAGTCATACTTTGACCCCCGCGACCGACTCGAGATCCTCGGCGAGATGTTGCCCTTCTTTAGCACTTCCGACCTGACCAACGCCTACATCGTAGTCGCAGCCATGACGATCCTCGTGCCCACTGCCCCAGCGCCCTCGACCGTCCCCAGCTCCCAGCCGTCCGACTTCGTGCCGACCTTCTTCCACTTGTGGTCCCTTATGACTCGGTCCAAGGCTTTCGACGTCTCCTTTATCGACATCTTCTCGAGAATGGCGCGTGACTACTTGGGCTGGAAGGATGTTGAGTTCGGCCCACACGGCATCTTCACGAAAGAGCAATCAGACCTGATCTTCACTGCCATCCTTAGGCTGACCGAAATCCCTGTTGGCCACTCGACATCTCCCTACACCTCGTTGGACTACTCGTCCGGCTTGGCCCTCTACCTCGAGAAGGACAAGAAGCGCCACCCTGTGCCTTACATGATTGCACGGTGGATAGCCCATTCTATATCGCCGCTGTGCTTGGACCAAGAAAGCTCGATCATGAACAATCTCGAGGGCCTGATGGAGTCTATCGACACATTCTTCCACCCCTCAAACCAGGGTGCTTGGACAAACTTCCTCGCCCAGTTGACCTTTTACCTCACCGACATCTTCGTCTCTCGCTGGAACAGAGAGCAGAGCGGCGAGTGGGATATCCCGCAGGACCGTAGAATCAATTCAGAGCTGAAGAAGCGATTCGTGCTGTCGCTCCGCGAAGTCACATTCATGGGCATTTTTGCCAAAAGCTCCAAGGTGGCCAATTACTACTACTCAACCCTGCAAGGCTTGACGTATCTCGAGCCAGATCTGATGCTTCCGGGAGCACTGCAGCGCTTTTACCCCAGTTTGCAGGGTCTCGTCGAAGTCCATCGTACCACGTCCAGTCTGTGTGGCTTGCAGATGATTGCAAACATCATGTCCAAGCGCAAGGGCTTCAGATGCCACATCACGGCCCTTCTGGCCCTCGCCTTACCCGGCATCGATGCCAACGATCTGGGCAAGACACAGTATACCCTGAATTTTATCCAAGCAGTCGCATACAGTATCCCTTTCGCGTCATTGGTGAAGGAAGGCTCAGGTGTGCATGGCACCGCCTTGGCCATGGAATGGGTCCAGGGCGAGATGGAGCGCATGGAGCGTGAGGGACAGGATGTCAAAATCAATTACGAAGAGGAGCTGACCGACGAGGATGAGGCCAACATTGTTCGCTCTTCCACGGCCGGCTTCGGCGAGTTCATCCTTGCTCTGCTGGGCAAGGTCTTTACGCTCGTGGAGAATCTGCCCGACTCTTCCCAACTACGCACTGGCTCGCCCGAGGATAATGTCATCAACACCCTCCCTGCCGCGCTGACACCCCTCTTCGCTTCGCTCTCGCCCGAGCTCTTTGACATGGCTCTCGAGAAGCTCGTGGGCTTTGTCTCGACTCATGTCGTACACCAAGCCCGCGATGCTATGGCCTGGATTTGCAATGCCATGTGCAAGGTCAATCCCGAGAAGACATTGAAGGCCTTCATTGAGATGCTCATTGTCAACATCCGCAACGAGATCGACTACAACGGCGCAGCTTCGGACCGCAGCAGTGGGCAGGATGTGCTCCCTCGGGACCGGGCCCTCGTTTGGCATGTCAGCATGCTTAGTATGTGTGTTGTCCATGTCGGAAGCGAGGTCGTCAAGTACAAGGACCAGTTGCTCGAGATCACCAAATACGTCCAGCTGAAGTGCCGCGGCCTGCCGACCATACACATCTCCAACTACGTGCATCACCTGCTCCTGAACCTGACCAATACCTACCCGATGGACAATGCCCTGTATGAGCCCGATGTGATCAAGCGTGGTCTCGATGTTGGAGATTGGGGCCGAACCACGCCGCCATCGGAACTGACCATCAAATGGCATCGCCCGTCGCCCGATGAACTTGAATTTGCGGTCGAGCTGTTCGAGAACCAGGTCAAGGACGCTACACAGAAGCTGGAGTCCTTGATGGGCGACAACCCTCCAGTGAGCCGAAAGGGAAAGAACAAGGAATGGTCCGACGAGGTGTCTCGAGCTCTCTCGCAGCTCAGACTCGTCATTTCGGGAGTGGCTGTGCTCTTCGACCCCAAGCAAGCATCTGGCGAGGTTGACCGGAACGTCGATAGCTTAAGAAGGGGTAGCATCGATGCTGAGGGCGATACCTTGATGGATGACGATGAGGATCCTCTCGCCGAAGTCGCCGACGACGAGGAGCTCAAGAGAGCGTTCCGATACCCTGCTGGATACGTGCTTGATTCCAAGTCTCCACTGTTCAAGACCGTTCACGAGCTGCGAGAGAGCGTGGGCAGTTTGCTGTCGCGGACACACAAGTTTCTCAACGAGAATCAGGAAGACGACGTCGCGTGCTTCACCGCATTGTATAGCGCATACCGCACCTTGATCACCGACGTTGGCATCGAGCGATCTGCCCACCCTCTCGAGCGGCTCACGCGCCTCTACAAGGCCGATGTTTCGCCCTTCAAAATCAGCGGCCTGCGCAAGCAGTACCCTCGTCCTCTTCTGGTCAAGCGTGCTGATGCATACCAATTACAGCGCGTCAAGTACAACGCCGCGTTCCGTCAGAAGAGCGAGCTTGACAAACGCCTCCTGCTGGACCTTGCAGAGTCTTGTACTTCCATGTACAATGACGTTCGCCATGTGGCTCAGGGAGCACAGGACTCGTCACTCAAGGTTCTCATCGGAGGCAGGCCGCTCGTGATCCCGGTCATTCTGGAGAAGTTTGGCAAGTCGCTCGATGCAAACGAGACCGAGGGCATCAAGGGCGCCATGAACGCCCTTCTATTTACCTCGCTGTTCAAGACACTGATGCGTGATTGGCGTTTCGCGCCGGATCTGATGCGGATGTACCTCCGAACCGTCGAGGTCGACAATCTGATTATCCAGAAGCTGGGGACTACTGCTCTCTACGCTTTACTTGACTTTGGTAAGCCCTTTGAGCGCATGGTCATCGTGGACGAGAAGGAGGTCGAGGTGATCAAGCCCGATGAGGATTGCTCCAAGACCATCACAACGCGCCACGAGTTCATCAAGGAGCGGCGGAAGAAGGTCGAGGCCAAGAAGGCCGCGCTGGGCATCGAGCTCACAGAAAGGGCCAGGACGGCTCACTGGAAAGTCGCGTCCAGGTGTGCAGTCTTTGCCACCAACTTGTGCCTTCGCTTTGACTCCCTTGCACCCCCCGAATTTATCGACTTGGTCGCCTACGGTACCAATGATACCCACCCAGGTCTGCGGGCAAGCTACCAGTCCGCCTTTTCCAACGTATTCACGACGATTGAGATGCGTGCTACCCACAAGCATGATTTCAAGCGATACCTGTTAGAGGAGGACGATGACCCAAACGACATTGAAATCCAGGTACCCCAGGACGACCCCGAGTGGACGCAGAGATATCTGAGTGCATTCGAGAGCTTTGACACTCCAGAGTACTTTGTGGACAACGACTATCCGGGTTGGCTCGTGTGGGACAAGAAGTTCAAGGCCGCTCGCGCAACTCCCCGTCCATTCAAGGACTACGACTCTACGGAGAGGGCAGCTCGTGAGCAGATTGGCAAGATCCTGACCAAGGAGTGGCTCAAGGCCTGCTTTGAGTACATGAAACAGGAGCCGCGCGATGCTAATGCCGATAGGTTTCGGATGCATAACGTCGTGATGCTCATGGACGTTTTTGACCTCATGGAGTTTGGCAAGACGGCTGCGACCTTTGAAGACGTTGTTGATCTGGTCAAGGAGATATATGGCGACGGAAGCGACAAGCACCAGCATCGCGCGACTGCCGAGATCATCGGCGCTTTGCTCACCATTGGCACCGATGCGCCACGAGAAGCTCGAGATCGTATCTGGGGCTTTGCGGCAAACATGATGCTCAAGATCATCTCTGATGACTTGACGCCGGACAACCTGGGTTACTGGGTTACGTGCCTGCACCTCACTGTCGAGTCCAAAGATCCTCGCCGCTCTCGTGAGCTTATGAAGACCCTCTGCTCCTTCCGCCTGGACATGTCTTCCAATGCCGCGTTCAAGGAGTCATCCAAGGTCCAGCTGCTCGAATTTGTCATTAACGATGCTGGCTGGCACTTCCGTCACGAGAAGCCCATCCTGGAAGACTTCCTCGCCCACATCGACCACCCATATAAGGCTGTGCGCGAGTCCATAGGTCGCGTCATTGCTGCTGTCTACCGCACGCGCTATCACGAGTCTTTCCCCAGCGTCAACGCTTTGCTCGAGCAGAACAAGGCCGAATCATCCATTGGCATTCGGCCCTACGAGCCGTCGCAGGACCTCACAGCCACGATTACCGAGGTGTTTGGTCGGATCGAGAAGTGGCGGCACGAGCGCCAACCAGGACAACAGACGCCCAGCAGCTACACGTCCGGGTCGAAGACAGTGCTCATCTGGCTCGACACGGTGCTAACCTCGCAGGAGTGCACGCAGCTGGTCAAGTTCTTCCCGGACCCGCTCATGGACCAGCTCCTGCATATGATGGACGTCAAGGAGGACCCGGAGCTCATGCGGCTGGCGTACCACGTCTACCGACATTTGTCCAACATCCCCCTGCGGCCCGGCGAGGACGAGGCCGTGGTCAAGGCGCTGATCCGGATCGGTCGATCGGGCCCGTCGTGGCACCAGCGCCTGCGCGCGCTCGTCAACATGCAGGTCATCTACTTCCGGCGGCTCTTCCTGACGGGCCCCCAGCAGCGCACGCAGCTCTTCGACGCCGTGGGCGACATGCTGGCGGACCCGCAGCTCGAGGTGCGCGACTCGGCGGCCGACACCCTGGCGGGCATGATCCGGTGCTCGCCGGCGAGCATCCGCAACCCCATCATCGCGGCGCTCAAGGACAGGTTCGAGACGCAGCTGCGGCTGAACCCGATGCCCAAGCGCAAGGCGCCCGGCACCGACACGCCCGTCGACGCGAACAAGCAGGTCACGCGGCGGCACGCGGCGGTGCTGGGCCTCGGCGCGCTGATCGAGGCGTTCCCCTACGCCACGCCGCCGCCGGCCTGGATGCCCGAGGTGCTGGCGCTGCTGGCGACGAGGGCGGCCAACGACCCGGGCGTCGTGGGCAAGGCGACCAAGCAGATCCTCGGCGACTTCAAGAAGACGAGGCAGGATAGCTGGAGCGTTGATCAGAAGGTATGTTCTGTCTCTTTACTTGCTCTTCTCTTTCTTTCTTTCTCTTTTTCTTTACTTAGGTGTCCAAGTCTCTTTTTCGTGCGGGCTATGCATGCTAGGGGGTTAAGGGGGAAGGAGGGATGAATATGGAATATGTTTTGCTAACGGTGTCTTGGTGTAGTACTTTACGCCTGAACAGTTGGAGGATCTGGAGGGTGTGCTGTGGAAGAGCTACTTTGCGTAAGCAGGAAACGAGAAGGGAAAGGACGGTTCAACAAAATTTTTCTCTCTCGGATAAAACGTGGTAGATGGATCGACAGGTAGCGAGCTATACGAAGAGCCGGGAAGGATATCAATCCTTTGAGTGGATAATAGCACAGAATGGACGAGGACATGGAATACGAACTTGCAAGAAACAAGAGAAGCTCGCGGTGGGTTGACGGCTTGCTTTTCCATATAGCGAAGGGGATTGCAGGCGCTCCGTGATTCGGCAAAGATTTTCTAAAATACAATCTCCTCTTACAAGTGTAATATCAAACACGAATCTGGTCAGCAAACCCCTGTTGTGCTAGACGTAATGTTTGCCTCGACTCCCATTTTGGAAAATGCACTGGCGCTGGCACGAGACACAAGGTGAGATAGTATCACTTGTGCAGGTTGGTCGCTTGCCTAGCAGCATTGCCGCTTCAGAACCCATCTCTACAGGAATAGTGAAAGGAACCCCGCACTCAACATCAACACCAAGGGCGTAATCTGTTATTTCTCCAATGAGAACCTCCGAATTACGGAGCCGGTCTAGAAATTCCGCGACATCGCGTACTAAACCATTCTCTTGCAACAATTGTCAACCTTCCCCCCAAAGTCATTCCCAACGCAGCTCGATCAAGCCTGCCATCATGATCTCAGGCATCGCACACGTAAACCTCGTCGTGCCGGCCGGCTCTCTCGGCTCGGCGCATGCCTTCTACGGAAGTACGCTGGGCCTGGTGTCCACGCCGGTGCCGGCGCTGCAGCGGGACAGGCTCGCCTGGTTCAACATTGCCGACTCGGGCCAGCAGGTCCACATCGCCTTCGGCCGGGACATCGACTTCGAGGGCGCGGCGGCCAAGAGCTCGCGGCACCCTTGCTTTCGCGTCGCCAGCCGAGAGTCGTTGCTCGAGCTGCAGCGCCGCGTCTGGAAGCACTTCGAGGAGGGTGGTGATGGCGCGCCGCTGGAGGCCGACCGGCCCGGTGAGGAGAACTCGGGTAAGTCTTTGCCCGGTTGCATCCAGAAATATGGCTGGCTTTGTGTGTGCCGGTGTGCTGAACTCTCTGTGCTGATGTGATGACTGTAGGCGCCAAGGGAGCCGAGTATCCCGACAGATTCTTTGCGAGGGACTATGCGGGGAACCGGTTAGAGTTCAGCCTATAACAAAGGGCAAAACAGAGCAGTATCTGGCGAATTCAACTGATAACATGAAGCTCAATATGTATGCCATGTATACCTCGCCAATTTGAACAACCAAGTTCTCAGAGCTTGATCTTTACCTACACTACATATGCCATATTAGCATTGTGTTAGGTAAGGTAAATAAAGACTACTTTAACTGGCATCTTTTAGCTGAATCCAATTTGAAGCTTAACTTGGGCAATAGAAAACATGGAGCAGGCAAGTTTGTAAGAGGCTTTTAAGGATTTTAGAAAATTTATTACTTATCATTATGTTTAGAATCTCGGATAAACTCAGACAATCATGTAGGTGCAGCCTTGACCTATTCAAGCAAAGAACATAAACTCAAGTAATGTAAAATCGATCCACTCACTTTATCTTGTCTGGAAACAACACCTACACTCTAAGGTTGGTTCTACATTTAGTGTTAGGCGAGTTTTACCAAGTGGCTGAATAAGGCTGCCTGAGGGTGCCGACCACACTGGAGATCTACTGCATCCCCATCGCACCATCAACGCACATGGCAGAGCCGGAGCTGCACCAGCCCACTCACGAGAGGAGAAATCAACGATGACAAGATTCATACTCTATATTGGGATGATATAGCTTTCCCTGTCTCGGTACAGAAAGCGTATGATAACGCTTACAGATCCACATGTAAACAGCCTGCCGCTATGCCCGGCCCCCAACCATCTTATCCGCGCAACGCAAGTGGCGGAAACAGTTGTAGCGATGAGCATCGTTACATGCAGTGGACGTCTGTAATCCTCTTCACGTCAGGGGTATTGCGGAGGTCGAGGCTCGAACCAGTGGGATAAATTCGATTGGTGCTAAAGAAAGACCTTCGTCAAGTTTCCGAACTAAACACCTCGCCACTGCCGCTCTCCGTCCGGTTACTCACAGTTTGTAGTCCCACGCGAACTGGACGACCCCGGAGGTGACCTTGAAGTAGCGCAGGTTGTGCATGTACGCGCCGGGCAGGGGCGGCGTCGCCCCCTGGGGGATCGACATCGTCGTGCAGCCGCCTCCGTCGGCACCTGTTTTTGATTGTCTTTATCAGTGGTGCGATCTAGGCACGCCCTAGCGAGCGATGGCCGTGGGAAGGGGAATGGGGTGAGTTCAGCGTCGAACGTACAAATGTCGACGGTGCAGGCTGAAGCAGCCAGGATAGTGGCGAGGATGGGCAGGAGCGAGAGTTGCATCTTGAGATGATTGATATTGTGACGAGATATCTTGTTGGGCTGGAGTTCGAGGCTTGCAGTAGTGATGAGAACAATGTGGTGGTCTACAATGAGGGAGATATCTATGTTTTTATATTTCTTCTGGGTTGTTTCTCCAAAGATATCAATTCATTTCAGAGGATTGTGTTCCTCCAAGTCCCCGAGATGAGCAGAAATAGCCCCTCGCCTCGACTCAGATCATGGAAGTTGCGTACGAGAATGGGCACTCCAACTGCTCCTGGCCAAATCCTCCCACTGGTACTCTGTTCCTCGTAATTGCTCCTCCCCTATTCTCGTCTGAGTGATGCTACTAGATACAGGGTCTTTTCGTGGGGATTGCATACCGAAAAAGGCAACAGGTCTGTACAACACCAAGGGGATCGGGCTGAGCTTTAAATGAGCCTGAGCATCCGCCGACCAGAAGGTGGGGATTAGACTATAGTGGTGGATCTCTTTTATACGAAATTGGCAGTGCCCTGGCTTTCGATAGTGGTTTCATTACGCTTCTTGCTGTCCTTTTTCCATGGTTTTCCGACCCTTCCCAAAGACCCTGTCCTAGCATGCCGTGACCGAACGGGACGAGCTCCTCTGGAATAGGAATTACGACAAGAGGCTTGTAGCTAAGGCGAGATGAAGAAGCTCATGCTCGAGGGTCTCTCGAAGACACACTTGTGGGGCCTATGCTATGCATACATTATCTGGCATACTCTACAGTTTGAAGGTACCCGTACTCGTCTCTCAGGCCAACGGTAAGGTAGATTCCAGCACCGGAACCCTGGCTGGAATGACTCGACAACGCAAAATAACAAGGCACGGAACTTCCCCAGAAACGTTGACGTCTTATCGTCATAGACGCGTACTAGCGGCTTTGGCCGCGATCTCAATCGCTGGATAAGCGCATCATTGCTCAAACATTAATCGTAAGGCTCAGATATACATAAAAGGTGCCAGATTTGACTTCGACATGTTTGGTTGATGCTGGTTTTGTTTTTGTCAAAAGACAATCTGCGTTAAGAGTCTCGTTGTTATAATCACCGTCTTTTTCCTAAAACTCTCCACGCAGCCCTGCTCATTTAGCGAAAATGCCTAGCTCCAAAGGAAAGCCGACTGACCCTGAACTTCGGGAGCAGATCAAGGAGGATATCAAGCAGGAGCCCAATAAGAGCGGTGGTGGTGAGGGTCAGTGGTCAGCTTGGAAGGTAAGTTGCCCGCTTATAAGGCGAGAAGCGTGGTCAGGCCTCGTGATGCTAACAGTCACACGCGCATAGGGCACTAAACTGGCAAAGGAATATGAGAAGCAGGGCGGCGGGTATGAAAACGACCCGGACTCCAAGAACCAACCCAAGAAGGGAGCTCCCGAGAAGAAGGAGTGACTCAATAGTCGATATCGTTTAGTGAGGTCCTCGAATCAGGTGCCTCGGCGTAATTGACATCTCTGATTTCCAATCACTCCGGACTCGTCATAATTTTCCGAAGCATATAGTGTGATATAGCGAAAATGCTTTGCTTAATTGAAACCTCAAAAATGGTTCTGATTCTCAGGAATGGCTGTGTGGCATGCCGACATATCGTCTGAAGTTGAGGAAGTAGGGAGATCAAATCTATACGGATGAATATTTTGTCATCCTAATTTGATGGATCTCGTCGCATGGAGCAAGTTCGATGAACCCCAGTCATACCGTACTTGCTCAGGTCCATCTCCAGTGTCTCAACCACTTTCAGTCCGCAACTCTCATACAGCTTCTTGCCCTCGGGACTTGCCTCGAGCCACACGGGGAGTCCCAACCTGTCGGCTTCATCAATGCCCCACTTCATCAGCATCCGGCCGGCGCCTCGTCTCTGATGCTTCGGGTCCGTTGTCAGGTATTTGAGGTCTTTGCGACTCGACCAAGATCCACCCAAGTCAGCTCCGATAACACATTGAAGACCCAGGAAGCTGATAAAGGCAAAAGTACTCACAGACGTACGTCTTGCCGCCCATGACGCGCTCCCTCGTGTCCCAGATGGGGCTGAAGAAGTCATGGCACGCCTCCGGGTCGGACCCGGGGCCGAAGGTCTGCCTCTCGACGGGCGGCGCCGGGTCCGGGTGGTACACGTGCCACTGCGCGAAGGCGACGAGCTGCTGGCTCTCGGCGTCGTGCGCGAGGTCCGTGTCGACCACCTTGAGCCAATGTACGGTGTGCGGGTTGGCACGCAGGAACTCGGCCATCTGGGCGGCGCGGAGCTCGAGAGAGTTGGCCGGATGCGGGCCCGGGAAGAGGACCGGGCTGATGGGGCTGTCGGCGTAGGCATCGCGCTCGAGCTCGGCGATGCGCAGGGCGTCGGCCTCGCCGGCGGTGACAAGCTGGAGGGGCATTGTGTTTGTTCGCCTGTTGATGATGGATCTGAGGCGGTGGTGGATGGCTTCAAGGGAAGGTCAAATCAATGCTACATGGCATGAGCTTATACATTACCGGGGCCTGAGCGGTTATTGTAATCAAGGGCACTCATTCTCTTTGAAGTCGAGATTGGCCGCGGCGTACATCGAAGCTGAGATAATTAGACCTGCCTGATTGGGTCGCCGGACGGCGAGTGACTCAGTGCGGTTTGTGCATCCACCTGGCAGCGGCGGGAGCTAAAATAATGGATGCTTGGATCAACAGCGGCGGCGGGAACCCCGATCAAATGCAGGTCTGACAACGTCTCAACGAGATCCGTCCGAGAGTGCTCCTTCTGGTGGTTGGACAGAAGTCTGACAGATGGCGCTGTTCCATCTATTTCGTTCCTTGCAGGACCCCCAGCTTGCTAGCTGTGACACTGGCACCCATCGGATCTTTAAGAATGTCCGGCATGGCAACTCACCTCCTCGGTCCCGCAGCTAGGCCATTTCCTGGAGTTCAAGATCGAGTCTGAGATGATGGCTTGGGCGGACCCAATCCTACATGGACGAGGCCAGGTATGATGGGAAATCGTTATCCGTCACAGCTGGGCGCCAAGACATCTGACAGCGATCAGCTCATCCGCGTCTTGACCTGATCCGTCTCCATCGTGAGGTGTTATCCTTGGCAATGCTTGTCCAAAGAGCGAGTCAAAACGATTCCTGGGGATGGTGAAAACTGGCCAGCATCAACTACATCCCTATTGACACGGATGGTTGACCTTGTGGGAAGGAAAGGGCTTGACTTGCAGCATCAATCGCATTCACAAACATGGTGATCGTCACTCTGCGGGGGAGTAAGACCCTCCCCCACAACCACGGTCCACCCATCTCCGCCTACGGAGCTCTCTCCAACCAACTGAGAGCTCTTGAATACCCAAGAGAAACGGCGTGGTGCACACGCCGCAGGAACATGCATGCTGGAGAAGGACCTACTGACATGTCGGGAAAACATCTGGCGGCCCTGATACCATGAGACTCCGGAACCCGGCAGATGTTGTACATGGCGGCTCCTCCTTTCTCCTCCGCTCCTCGGCGAGGATATGCATAAATAGACATCGACCGCCGCAGATCCCTGACGTCTTTCACCTGGTTAGAATTTAGAAGTCCATCGCTGTCCCGTTCAGTCATCAAAGCGTCGAAACAATGTCGCACACAAACCCTTCCGCGCCGGCAGTCGGTGACAGCCAAGACGCCGACGTCGAGCATGTCGACCACATCCAGGACATCAAGGCCGCCCATCGAGGGCCCCAGATCGAGGCCGCGCTCTCGGACGAGCAGCGCCGCCTCGAGGCCCGCATCCGCCGCAAGGTCGACCTGCGCCTCATCCCCATCCTCGGCATCCTCTACTCCATCGCCGGCCTCGACCGCGTTAACCTATCCAATGCGCGGGTGGCAGGCATGGACGAGGAGCTCGGCTTCAACGTTGGTGACCGCTACTCCATCGCCCTGCTCGTCTTCTTCATCTCCTACTTCATCTTCGAGCTGCCCTCGACGCTGTCCCTGCGCTGGATCGGCCCCAGGCTACTGTTGAACGGGCTCGCGTTCAGCTGGGGCGTCGTGATGTTGGGCATGGGATTCGCGCACGACTGGCGCGTCATTGTGGCCTGCCGGTTCCTCATTGGTGTCTTTGAGGCTGGATATCTGCCGTGCTGCCTGTATCTCGTCAGTACTTGGTACCAGCGGTACGAGGTCCAGCAGCGCATGGCCATGTGGTACATGATCAACCTGTTTGTCTCGGCTTTTGGCAACATCCTCGCGTATGCCATCATTCTGCTTGATGGCAAGCATGGCTACGCCGGTTGGAGATGGATCTTCATGTGAGTTATTCTCTGGTTTCACTGTCAAGTCATGCGATTGAGCTAACACCACCAGTAGTGTCGAGGGAGCCTTCACCATCGGCTTCGCCTTCATCGGCTACCTCTTCGTCCTGCCTTTCCCCGATCAGATGCTCGCCACAGGCCACAAGGCCAACTTCACGCAGGAGGAGCTCGAGGTCGTCCTCGACCGCGTCGAGCGGGACCGCGGCGACGCCGACCCGGACAAGCTCACCTGGTGCAAGGTCCTGCGCCTCTGCGCGTCCTGGGAGCTCTGGGTCTACGGCTTCATGTTCATCACCTGCTCGGCGCCCATCTACGCCTTCGCCTACTTCATCCAGATCATCCTCAAGACGCTCGGCTACTCGACTGCCGTGGTGTTCCTGCTCTGCGCGCCGCCCTACCTCCTGAGCATGCTGACGACCTACGGCGTCGCCTGGCTCGCCGACCGCACGCGCCTGCGCATGCCGTGGATGGTCCTCGGCGCCGCCATGACGCTCACGGGCCTGCTGCTGACGGCCTACCACTTCGACAACGGCGTGCGCTACTTTGGCGTCTTCCTCGGCGTCGCGGGCTGCAACCAGAACCTGCCCACCATCGTCGCCTTCCAGTCCAACAACGTGCGCTCCAACAGCCGCCGGTCGGTCGCGTCGGGCGTGCAGATGCTGTTCGCGTCGCTGGGCGGCATCTACGCCAGCTGCACCTTCATGCAGGCCGAGTACCCGACCTACCGCACCGGCGTGTGGTGCGCCGTCGGCACGCAGTTCCTGCTCATCGCGCTGGTCGCGCTCATGTGGTGGCACTTTCGGCGGATGAACAGGCGGGCGGACGAGGAGGGCGAGGTCATCCAGGAGGATCCTACTTTCCGGTATACGTTCTAGATGATAGATAGGCTGAGTGTTTTGTGGCGTAAGATAGTACGATAAGTCAAGAAACACGCTGTGTTTGCGATGATCAGGACAAGATCGTCCGTTTCCTGGACTTGGCCAGACATTGGCCGGGTCTAAATGGGACCAACAATAGGTCCGCGGAATGTAGCTTGGAAGTTAAGAATCTCGTGCGTGATAGAGCAACAACTGACTTGCAGACCGAAGATCTGCAATCGATGTGAAGAGCAATCTTGGTTCCTGGCAAATCGGGCATGAGCCCAACGAACAACCCTCATGATATGAAATGTGCAGTGATGCCTTTAACCCATTCCGGGGTCTTTCCTAGCGCCCGTTTTCCTTGGTTTCAGCGACCCCTGGTAATTTACCCGCCAAGAGGGAGGGGAGCTGATGTCATACGCCCATGTCATCGCATGCCAACTCGTCCATGAACACCGCCCATCCAATCAAGCCACACCACCCACCATCAACATGGCACAAACCCGGTTTTTGGGAAGAGACCGCTCTCTGCTTGCGCCTGGTTCTGCAGGCCCTGGGACGCAGATGATGGCTTTGCCGGGATGAGTACATAATGGAGCTGGGCAGCCTCGCCGAGCTGCTCAGCCAGCGCAGTGTCGCATCCGTCTCTCCGTGCCATCACAAATCGTCGGCGACCCTTCCACTCGATAAAGCAAGATCCCGCCAAGCTTGAAATGCCCTCCTTCCGACTCTCCTTCCTCCTAACGGCGCTCCTCGGCATCGCCGAGACCGTTGCGAGCCCCTCCCCGGCCGACGTAGTGAAGACCGTGACCGCCGCGCCCTCCATCCCCTCCGAGGCGCGGCAGTTCGTCTCGCACGACGCCTTCACCTCGGCCGTGCTCAACAGCACCAACTTCTTCCGCACCGAGCACAACGCGAGCTGGATCCGCTGGAACGACACGCTCGAGCGCTTCGGCCAGGACTACCTCGACGGGAACCGCGACTGCCGGTTCGCCCACTCGGGCGGGCCGTACGGCGAGAACATCGCGCTGGGCTGCTCCGACGTGACGGGCTGCGTGGACCTGTGGGGCAACGAGAGGAAGGACTACGACTTCAAGAAGGGCGACTTCACCGAGGACACGGGCCACTTCACGCAGCTCGTGTGGAAGAACTCGACGCAGGTTGGGTGCGGGAGGAAGCTCTGCGGGGACAGGGGGTGGTACCTGGTGTGTGAATACTGGCCTAGGGGCAACGTGATTGGGTACTTCAAGGAGGAGGTCAATGTCCAGACGAATGGGACGGGCAGCGGCGCCTTTATGCTCCATCCTGGTGGCCTGTGTCAAGTTCTTGTGTGGCCAGTCGCGGTGATGACGGCTTTGATGGCGATCGCATGGTGAGGTCAAAGGCGAATGCGATACACATTTCACGTGCCCTCTTTACAATCGGCCAAGGGCGCAGGCATTTCAACATCCCTATTCACTCCGTCCTCTTTCAAGAGAGCTAGGTATACCAAAGCTTGCTGCCTCGGATTTCTCAGGACACGGAAGAGATAGGAGGGAGCCAAATACCCTCGTCGCAACTAACACAATACATTTGTGCTGCGTTGGTGCATTCGAGACTGTTCTCTGCTATCGGGATCCATTGCAACCTGGTTGCTGGATTCCAGTGGTTAAGGAGTACCATCTTGAGCAGTTGGAAGGGCCGATCCGTCACCAAGCGGGATGATATAGATGTAGTCACTGCAGATGATGAAGGTGTCTTGGGATGATCATGGGGTTGTACAAGGGAACAGGGCTTGCTGGAGGAGTGTGACCCTGGAGCATAGACAAATATCTTAGTATGGAGAGATAAGTGTAAGCTTCATCACTAGCCGACATGTAGATAATTCAACATGACCCAAGTCAGGAAGAAAATCATGCATCCGTTGGCCTGCCACCAGGGCAAATTATCCTACAAATCATTCGCCTCGTTGGCTACCCAGGCTGTTCCATCACGTGGATCAAGCATGATGGCTGTGCATGCATGCAAATAGCTCATGCGAGGATGCCTAACGACAGATCAGGCTTGAATGGTTCAGCCTCACCGCGAGGGGCTTATTTCAGAACACCACATGCCGGCTCCCATCCTTCAAATCCGATCATGCCATACCGACTCGTAGCAGAATTCAGCAGACCAACTCATCGACTGCTTGCCTGCCATGGCCGAAGCTATTGCCGCCCTATCTCTTGCCGCAAACATTCTCCAGGTGCTTGGAGCTGGAGCCAAGTTCGCGCAAACATCGTGGACCCTTGCTACGGCCGCGAGCTACGATTTCTCAAACATCAATGAACTCAGGCACATCACTGTGTATCTCAAGCCGCTCCTCCAACACTTCCAAGCCAGCCAAGCAACGACTAGTGACGCTCTCTCCCTCACCGAAAGCGATAAGCAGCTCAGGACACTATCAACGGAGTGCTCCCAACTCGTCCATAAGCTCTTGCGTACACTTGACGAGACTGGGGTTAACGATGAACGAAATAAACTGGATAGTGTGGTGACGGCATTCAAATTGAGGTGGAAGAGAACCCAAATCGGAGATCTCACTGCCCGCATCGACCAACTGAGGGACCAATTGTCCTTGGCTCTTCTAATGTCGATGAGGTGAGTTCAAGTGTCTAGTCTATCTTCCTGTGCAGCAAATGCTAACACAAATACAAGAGAACAAGCGAGTCGGGCACTGGAGCACCAAGAAGCCATTCTCCAAACCCTTAAGCAAGACTCCAAGTATAAAGAACGAGAACGTCGGGACCAGGGCCCGGCAAGAGGGTCTCAGTCCGCTGTCGAAGCTCCGGGCGCAGTAATGCTAAACTACTTGCACGGACTTCTCGATTCAGGCCACGAAAGCGAGCGCAGCGAGTTCGATAACATCGAAGACTTGATATTACGGAAGATATATCAAAGAGACGGGGCTGGGCAGTCTTCTAACATGGGCAGTGACTTGCCTACGCTTCAGATGTCACCATTCAGACGAGAAGAAGGTCACATCGCTTTCATCGCCGCACTTGCCTATGAGGAAATGAACCACCGACAATCCAACATCGATGAAGCTCACGAAGCAACTTTTAAGTGGGTTTTCGAGGATCGAACAGGAGAACATCTCCAATACCCACTTGTTCGTTGGCTAGAATCCGATGATCCGCTCTATTGGATAACCGGAAAGGCAGGATCGGGCAAATCTACGCTCATGAAGTTCATCGGCCAGAGATGTGAGATTGGCCAAGGTCGGGATCATCTTGTCAGATGGGCTGGAACTGGGACCGAGCTCTTGATAGCTTCATTCTATCTCTGGTCCGCAGGAGCTGCCGTGGAAGCATCTCAGAAAGGCTTGCTTCAGTCCTTGCTCCACCAGTTGATACAACTACACCCAGAATTGATCACTGAGATCATGCCCAGCAAGTGGGAGGCGTGGTGCCTCTTTGGAAGTGAGATCCCTCAGTTCAGAGAGAACGAACTTCGGGACATGCTGACTACTTCAATCGGACGTCTCGTCTCGCACTACGGGGTAAAGGCATGCTTCTTCATTGATGGGCTCGACGAATTTCAAGGAAATCACGAAGACATAATTGCAATTTGCAAGTCGCTTCTTGGACTCCGTAACGTCAAGCTATGTGTGTCAAGCCGTCCACTAAATCACTTTGAGGATGCTTTCGGCCAAAAAGCAAGTCTTCGACTGCAAGACCTAACATACGAGGATATTCTGAAGTACATTACTGCTAGATTCGCCGAAGATGAAGGGTTCAACCGACTGCGGCAACGGGAGCCGCAATATGCTCAGTCGTTTGTGAAGCACATCGCGGACAAATCATCTGGTGTCTTCCTCTGGGTTAAACTTGTCGTCTCGTCACTTCTTACCGGCCTACAGAACGATGACAGACTCTTAGATTTGCAGAGAAGATTGGAGTCTCTTCCCCGAGAGCTAGAAGACCTCTTCCAAGCAATTATCAATAGTCTCGATCCCTTCTACTTCCAGCACGCGTCGCAGTACTTCAAAATCCTCCAGACACATTCGGGCCCACCGAATGCACTTCTGTTCTACTTTGCAGATGTGGAAGACACGGGAACGCTACTAGACTATCCGATCAGACCAGCATCAGAGGATGAGAGGCAGGGCTGGATTGCAACACTCCGCCGGCGGCTGAACAGCAGATGCAAAGGGCTTCTGGAAGTCACTCGCTCTAACGATGTGCAGTATCTGCATCGCTCTGTCAAGGACTACCTGCTTGCCAGCGATGTGGGCCGGCGAGTAGACATTGCAGCCGCTGAATTTGACTGCAACCGCCAACTCTGTGCTGCTTACCTGGCGCTCCTTAAACGAGACGATTTTGAGGATGACGATAACGCTTCAAGACATTGTGCACATGCCGGCAAGTGTCTCATCTATGCGGCAAGAGTTTCTGGCGACAAGCGTTTCATCATTGACGCGTTGGACTGCCTAGAAACCACGGTACAGCGTTTGAACGATTCAATACCGGGAATGAGATACTTCTATTACATGCAGCCGAGTGACCTCTTCCCTACACATCGCGAACTCTATTTGCCTAGCAACCATGATCCCAGCTTTCTGACTGTCACGGTGCGGTTTGGTGTCGTTCATTACGTCGATATCAGAGCCAGTCGGATGAGCTTAGCTGGGGAAATTGAAATCTCATCGCCCCGTGACAAATCAAAACGGTCACGCTTAGAACGGATCTTTAGGATACTTAGCGGTCAAGATAAGATACCAGCGGATCGAACGTTACCCTTTGATAGGAGGTTGGCCTGGTCGCTACTCCTGGATGCTTGCTGCTGCTACCCACCAAACAAGGAGATGTTTCGGTGCTTGCTAGGTCGAGGCGCCGACTACAATATGGTTTGCGACACACAGGGAACTACTGTATGGGAGATGGTGGTCCGGTCCATACTTAACTATGTGATATCGCCAGGCATGTGTATTCAACGTAGAGCTTGGGATAGTTGGGTTCCGATTCTCAAGCTATTTCATGAGCACGGTGCCCAGATGGCTGAGGGTGTAGCTGAGGGTGTTATTAGGGACGTTCTTTTGGCTAGGATTTCCGGGTTTGAAAAGCAGCCACGATTAGATAGACATGCTCTTGAAGGGAGGGAGTGTACCCTCTTTATGGCGCTCGAATGTGCCACAAGGGGCCGCGAAGAGCAGGCTTTGGAGCTTTTGAAGGATATGTTCATCTAACATCGGTGCCGGGTTATTGAGATAAGTAGGATCAGGGATGATCAAATTCTTCAACTGTGGGACAATCAAGTACTTGTATCTCTGCATTGCCACTCGAGAGAAAGCACAGACAAAAAGGGGCCGCGATTGTCCAGGAAACAATTTGTGACGTCTGAGATTAGATCAAGATTAGATAAGATGGCATCATGCAAGGGGGCAAAATCCGTGACGTTTTCGTGTCTGTAAGTGCCGCGCCAACGAGTATGGCACCGAGTAGTGCTCGATGAGGTGGTTAACACGGTGACAAAATTGTTCGCATCGCCTCCTCCAGAAGATTAGTCCAAGTACTCCCGGAATGCCTACTTGTTCTTTTTCTGTTTTGGCCGAGTCGATTCGATCAGGGTTTGCACAAACTGGGTCCAAGCCAGTTTTGTTCCAGTCGGTTGGAATGCCCCGAGTCGTGCGAAGACCGGAGGGCCCCCTACGGATGACCAGCCAAGGTAAGCCGCCTTAAGGCCGTAACACAGGAGGACTCGAGGCCTTGCCGATCAGAAGTTCCTGGCTGGGATGATGGGATTGGGGCAGAGTACTGCTCAAAAGTGCAGTAGCCTTTTCTAAATACTCAATTCCTAAGCAGCAGCGAAAGGCATATGCTTGGGCTTGCTCCCCCCGATATCAATCGATTTTGAGGAGGATGGCCATCGGGTCCCGGTGGTTGAAGCAAAGGCCCTGAAATCTGGGCATCCTACTGGGGTGATGATCGGAGTGAGATGGGAAGCTTCACGTCACAAAACTTCTATCGTACAGTCGGGACTTCTTAGTGATGTGGTCAGGCTAGCCGGTCCCACGGCTTACTGCTTTAGGCAACGAGGGAACTGCCTGCTCTTATTTTGTCAATACATGCATGTCGAGCTAATATAAGTAAGTGGCTTGTCAGATGTGCATCGTGTGATCAAATCTCTCATGTTACCGGGGAGGAAGACGGGAGAGGCTTGCATCGCGTGGCGCCCCGCGCGGATCGGGGAAAAGAAGGAAGGGTATTCCTACCCTTCTACCCAGTACATACGCAGCATAGTTAGTTGCATTCGAGTGAGTCCTTTTCACAAGACGCTGGGAGAGATGGGGCGGCGTGAAAAGGCAGGGCTGACCAGGGTTGTGCAGACGGGGCAGAGCGGGATCCTCCATGAGCTGCTGTCCGCTTTTCGGCGACGAGCCGGGAATAGTTAGAGATGTGGGATAAAAAGGGCCATTTCACTAGGTACTCTGGAAAGCGGATGGATCGAGTTGACGCAAGACAAGACCGGATGGTCCATCCCATCGATCTCTAGCACCAGAAGGGACGACAAGCCAGAACCAATGGTGTCGTGGTTTCAGCGCCGAGTTTCCAGTTTTCACACTTTTTTCCCCTCTACCTCTTGTTATCAGATCCTCGTAGGTCCGTGGCTTCGGACCAGTGACGGGCTGGTGCAGACTTTTTTCTCCACTGTGAAAACCCGGCTGGCTTGTTAGCTCCAAGTGATGACAGGGCCTAATTCGGAATCTCATCTGACCCGGTAGGCAAGCTCTCCCATCGCAATTCGATCAATGGCAACGCTGGGCTCACCTGGGCTTGTACGCTTGGCCCGGCTTGGCGTGGGGTCCAGTCCGATTCTGATTCAGCATCAATCCGTCCCAGCCAGAGCCAGTCGCTGTGGTGTGTTTGACCCAAACTCTTGTCAAACCCTTGCCATAAAACGTCGCTCCCTCTGGTACGAAATCGCGCCCACATGGCGCCTCCTTGGCGTCCTCTTCGTCCCTTCGCACTGCGCGATCGGATATTGCGTAAGGATCCCGGGATTGTACGTGTACTGTACGGAGTACGAGTCATCGAAAACTCGTCCTCATGTCTAGCTGTTTCTTCCCGGGTTGAATCAGGGTCTTGGCCTTCCGCTGAAAGGGGAACGACGAGACGACGACAACGACGCTGTGGTCCGCATCTGACAAGCGCCCCGTGAGGGGCCTCTTCCGGATGGGCCATGGCCTGACCGAGCCTGGCCTGGACCCCTGGTATTCTGCTCATTCTGTGCGCGCGCAGTGGCTCTGTGGAGAGGGGACAGAGGACGGGATGAGGAAACAACAACGAAACTGACAGGACGCTTTCTCCCAAAGGACCGACTCGACAACAGCACTAGAGAGCGTCTGGGCTGCTTTTGGTGAGACCCAAGGCGAGCCAGACTTGTCCGACTTGCCAGACCAGGTAAGTCTCTGGTCTTCGTGGTCTTAGTTTGGGAAGTGGGAGTGGGTTCGGTGGGCTCGAGAAATGGATGCGTCCTCGTACATGCCCAACTAGCCTGCCCGGTGGTACTCCCATCTGCATGGCGCTGGGCAGGGCAGAACCCGCCTCTCATCGAGAATGAGGGGAGCGAGAATGTTTCACTGCAACCAAAGCAACCCAACAAGGAATACTTGCTGGGCTGGTCGGGTGACCCGCTTGGCTGCGTTGCATTGGCGGCGTTCCCGTGGGAGCTGATCCACACCCTGGCTTCCTGAGTCTGGTACATCTGATAAAACTTTTTACATGCTTTGCTAGGAAATTATCTTATCAGATCACAGCAGTGAGATGGATGCACAGGGTGCTGATCCCGATCCACCCCATCGGTCGACCCAGGGACTTTTGATGTTGCGTTGCGTTGCAATGGACCCTCCCCCAGCTCCGATGCCGACCTACATAAATGCTCGCCGTCTTCGCTCCCACCCTCCATCAGTTACCATGTTTGTCCGGTGGAATTCCAATCTTGAGGTCCGTCTCCTGCGACTGTGTAACGACCGCCTACCGCACTTGACTGTGTCCTGGTAGCTAGCTGCCCATCGCGACATATCCGAGCCTACCGCTCCGAGCCTTCCAGTGGCACCGAAAATTTCTTGTAAGCTGTCCAGCCCCTCTTGTGAACTCATTGTACTCTTCGCCACCCTTCCTACTCTGTGGTGTGCATGTACCGCCGGTGACGATGCATAATTGCTAACGAGGCTGGGCAGTCGTCTGACAGACTTGGGAGAAAAGAAGAAAAAAACCAGAACACGGATTCACCATGGCAGCGATGCCCGAACACGACCCTACCCGGGCCGAGGAGCAAAAGGGCCCCGCCTCGCCCGGCCAGCTCAGCCGCCAGTCCTCCCTCGACATGAAGGAGAAGTCGCCCGGCGTCGTCCGCATCGAGGCCATCGCCTCGGTCATGACCCGCACCGACCGCTTCTTCATCTTCTTCGGCGTCTTCCTCATCGCCTACGCCTACGGCCTCGACGGCACCCTGCGGTACGCCTACCAGCCCACGGCCTCGGGCGACCTCGGCAACCACTCCCTTTCGGCCACCGTCAACGTCCTGCGCGCCGTCATCGCCGCCGCCGCCCAGCCCACCTCGGCCAAGATCGCCGACGTCTTCGGCCGCGTCGAGCTGATCATGGTCTCCGTCTTCTTCTACGTCATCGGCACCATCGTCGAGGCGACGGCGCAGAACATCGACACCTTTGCCGCCGGCGCCATCATCTACCAGATCGGCTACACCATGGTCATGTTCCTCGTCGAGGTCGTCATCGGCGACATCACCTCGACCCGCGCCCGCCTGCTCTTCAGCTACATCCCGGCCCTGCCCTTCATCATCAACACCTGGGTCAGCGGCGACATCTCCCAGGCCGTCCTCGACAACACCACCTGGCGCTGGGGCATCGGCATGTGGTGCATCATCTACTCGGCCTGCGCCATCCCGCTCGTCATCTCGCTGACCGTCGTCGGCATGCGCGCCAAGCGCATGGGCGCCCTCGCCAACTACAAGTCGAACTTCCAGCAGCTTGGCCCCCGCGGCTTCTGGATCGACCTGTTCTGGCGCCTCGACGTGCCCGGCATCATTCTAGTCATTGCCGTCTTCGCCCTCGTCCTGACCCCGCTGACCCTCGCCGGCGGCTTCGCGACCTCGTGGGGCAAGGCGCACATCATCGCGCCGCTCGTCGTCGGCATCGTGTGCATCCCGGTCTTCATCTTCTGGGAGCTGCGCGCGCCGCACCCGCTCGTGCCCTTCCGCACCATGAAGGACCGCGCCATCTGGGGGCCCATGGGCATCGCCATCCTGCTCAACTGGTCGTGGTACATGCAGGGCGACTACCTGTACACCATGCTCGTCGTCGCCTTCGACTTCTCCATCACCTCGGCCACGCGCATCGCGTCGCTCTACTCGTTCTGCTCCGTCATCACGGGCTTCCTGCTCGGCTTCGTCGTCTACAAGGTCCGCCGGCTCAAGTACTTCATCATCGCCGGGACATGCCTCTTCCTCGTCGCCTTCGGCCTGCTCATCCGCTACCGCGGCGACCCGAGCCCGGCCGGCAGGTCCGGCGTCATCGGCGCCGAGGTCCTGCTCGGCATCGCCGGCGGCATGTTCCCCTACCCGGCGCAGGCCTCGCTGCAGGTCGCCCTCAGGCACGAGCACCTGGCCGTCATGACGGGCCTCTACCTGGCCACCTACCAGGTCGGCTCGGCGTTCGGCAACACCGTCTCGGGCGCCGTCTGGACGCAGGTCCTCCCCGGCGCGCTCGAGGACGCGCTGCGGCCCATCAACGCCTCGCTCGCGGCGCCCGTGTACGAGAACCCGCTCGTCGTGGCCGTGGGCTACCCCGTCGGCAGCCCCGAGCGCGACGCCATCGTCCACGCGTACCAGCACACGCAGCGCCTGCTGTGCATCACGGGCGCCTGCCTCTGCGTGCCGCTCATCGCCTTCGCCTTCTGCCTGCGCAACCCCAAGCTCAACGACAAGCAGAACCTGGTCGAGCACCAGGACGAGGAGGTCGTCCGGTAGGCGGAAGGGTGCAAAGCGTCCCTTTCCCGAGACTTCATTTGCACTGTGTGCGAAACAGGGAAAAAACAAAACATAATCCTACTTAATACTGTATTCAAAAGAAAAGTCCAGATGGATGATGGTGTCAAAAAGCAGGGAGAGATGGGGCATGTGTTGATGCACACTTCTTTTGTTGTTCTTAGAAGTGTTTAATATTACAAGAGATCAGTACTCATTTTGCTCAAAAATGAGGTCTGCTTTTGTGTTCATTCAGCCGTTTAGCACATACAAAATGAAAATAGGCGAGTGTTTTTCCATTGCACATTGCTTCAGTTGGAACAAGTGAACTACAATCACTCTGTCGGCCCGCTCTATTGAAGTCTGTTCTTTGTTCTGCTCTGCATGTTTCAGTGCTTCCTCACCGCCCCTTCTACTACTCCTTCCTGTACCACTGCCTCTGGCTTGCCCCTTGATCTTTCTTCTCTGTATAGAATTTTCTGGTTTGGCTTGATCTTTTCAATTGTTTAAACACCTTATGCAGATAGGTTATACAAGATGTTGATTCTTCTTTAATGATAAAAGCACAGGTCTTAGGGCAGCTCTTTGTAAAGGCAAGGTTCCTGCTATTTTGCTAGGTGCCCCTTGCAGGAAGGCCAAGGATGACATGAGCAAGTGGAAACCTCTTGAGCATAACAGCACCACATGTCTTTCACCAATCTCCTGTGGCGCAATTGGCTAGCGCGTTGTAAGTTTAAGAAAAAAATCTTGCATTAGCACCACCATTTATACTAACAAATACATCAGCGACTGTTATCCACCAAACTGGAAGCATATCGGAAGGTTCTTGGTTCGACCCCAAGCAGGAGAGAAATCTCCCACTTTCTTTTTTTCTTGCCCTTCCACCCCCTTCCCCTTCCCAAAGAATGGGTAGAAGACTGCTTGCAAAATGGCTCTTTTTTTTCCTTTTGTCTTTACTTTCAAGAGGGACATGTAGTGAACAAATAGACCCCCTTCTCGCTCTCTCCGACCTGGAACTGCTCGCCTGCCGTTTCTCTCTCTCCAGGAAAGAACAAAACCCGACACTAGGCGTAGTACATTGTGTCTCAATTGATCTACCATCTACCTCTCGACCACCGTTGCTGCCGCTCTCTCCTTGTACTGGACTTCCAGCTCGTCATCATTAACAGGAGGGCGCCCATGAGAAAGCTCGTGCCTAAAGAGCATAGCGTTGGTGCTTTGTGGCTGACATCTTTCGTAGAGGCGCCTATGTCAGCCCGATGCCAATGTAGTAACTCGTGGCATATCGAGCTTGAGAAGGCAGTCGAGAGCATTTCGCACGGAATGACTGTATAAGCAAAGATAACGAGCCGTCGTCCACCAATCACCCGTGGCGCAATTGGTTAGCGCGTTGTATGTCAACCGTTTGAACGTTCCCAAGTTCCACTTCCTCATTACTAACACCCAAGATAGCGACTGTTAATCGAGAGGTTGGCGGTTCGAGTCCGCCCGGGTGAGCATATCGCCCTTCATTTTTGTTTTGCTTCGTTTCCCTTTGCCCAGTTTTCTACATCTTTGTCTTTTTTATCATTCCAATCTACCTAGAGCCATAGCACACCCACCTGTGTTTGGATGCTGTGATTGTTATTGTAGAATGTCAAACAAGGTTTGTAGACTCAAGCGATGGCTGGAATTGAACACGATACAGATGTGTCGTACTATGAGCTGAAGTAGAGCAAGACGATCCTTTAGATCAGAGCCATGGTTGGAATTGCCGATGAAACTGTCCCTTGAGTGACCAAGGGGCCTATCTCAAGTCCGGCTCTTGTCGAGAAGAAGCGGAATTCCGTTTCATCATGTCCCAGCATCAGAATTGACGGCGGGATTCAATTGAGTTGCACCCGTGCCTGGCAAGTCGTAGGCACATTCCAATCATTCAGTGGCCTGTCACAGCTGTCAGTCCCTCCTGAAGCTCCACATGGACTGCCCTTCAGAGACTAACTCAACCGCACTGTCGGAGGGTGTCCACTGTACAAACCGCCCAGAAAGACTGGCCTGCGATCAGCTCAAATCTACTGCGCCGCTCGTATCCTTGGCGCTTGAGGCGACTTGGCCTCTTTCTTCCCTTGTGTCTAGGAATCGATGATTCTTTTCCTTTTCCCTCAAGAACGCAATGCTCTTGAATCTAGCTTTCCACGGCTGATGTTGGGCTATGAAAGGATCGCTTTAGAACGTTTGCGGCGCGACTTGTTTCTCTGCTAGGAACAAGATGGCAGGTCTCATGCAGAAGGGCGGCGACGTGGATGTGGAGAGCCGGGGCCAGCAGCCGCACACGATGTCCGGAGCCGCGGACGGCGCCAGGACGGGTACCGCGGGCGGCTCGTCAATGGCCACGGCCGGCGGAGACACGATTGAGCTCGGCAGCATGGCCGACCTGACTCCCGCACGGGCCGTTGACGGAGGCGAGGCCGGTGTCACTGCCGCCGAGGGCGAGACCGGTGCGCCGCCGCCACCCCCGAAGAAATTCCCTACCGGCCGCCGGAAGTGGATATTGACTGCAGGGTAAGGGATTTTATTTTTGGCTGCATCGAGCAGTCGGTGAATTGGGTTGCTCTGTGCTGACGTTTGGGGCGGTGGTTCGCACTGGGAACAGGATATGGATTGCCCTGTTCTTGTCGACGCTCGAGTCGACCATTGTGAGCACGTCGCTTGTCTCTATCACGACGGCGCTGAACGGCTTCTTGATGCGCGACTGGATCGTCACCGCGTATTTGCTGACTTATACTGGTAAGGCCATACCTTGCACACCGGGAAGGTCGATCTGGTCTGGGAGAGTGTGTGCTGACTTGACCTTCCCGAATGGAACAGGCTTCCTCACCATCTACGCCAAGATCAGTGACATCTTTGGCCGCAAGACCATGTTTGTCCTGGCGCTGGCCATATTCACTGTGTTTTCCATCTTGTGCGGTATATCGAACAACATCGTGGAGCTGTAAGTTGGAACTTGGACCCGAGCGCAAGACCCAGTGGCTGACACCGGCGGCCTTCTGAACAGCATCGTCTTTCGCGCGTTCCAGGGCATCGGCGCCTCGGGCATCTACTCGATGATCATGGTCATCGCGCCGGACCTCGTCCCGCAGGACCAGTACGGCAAGTACATGGCCATCGTGGCGACCGTCTTCATCGTGGCCAGCGTGCTGGGCCCCATCCTCGGGGGTGTCATCAACACGCACTCGTCATGGCGCTGGGTGTTCTTGCTAAAGTGAGTCGTCTTCTGTCGGGAAGAAAAGGCCGTGTGAATGGCAAAAAGCATCTTTTGCTAATAGGACATCTTTGCGAATGCAGCGCCCCGGGAGGCACCATCGCCCTGGCCATCATCATCTTCTTCCTGCCCACGTCGGAGCAGTCGTCCAAGATCCCCATCCTGCAGCGCCTGCGCGTCAAGCTCACGCGGTCCGCCTTTGCGCGCGTCGACCAGCTGGGCATCCTGCTGCTGCTCGCCGCCTCGGTCCTGCTCGTCTTCGCGCTCGAGCAGGGCGGCACGCGGTACCCGTGGGACAGCGCGCCCGTCATCGCCACCCTCGCCATCTCGGTGGCCTGCGGCGTCGCGTTCCCGTTCTGGGAGGTCTACGTGGAGAAGTCGAGGTCGGCGCAGGAGCCCGTCTTCCCGATGAGCTTGCTGAAGAATAGGCTTATCTCTGCCATGCTACTGTGCGTCTCCCCCTCCCCCTCCCCCCCTTTTCTCTTGAAAAAAAAAAGAACGCGAGAGACTTGATATCGTTTAGCTGACAGCGCGTTATTACTTTTCATGTCATCAGAACCGCCTTCTTCACGGGCTTCCCCTTCGTCTCCATCGTCGTCAACATCCCCCAGCGCGCGCAGGCCGTGGCGGGCCTGTCCCCGCTCGACGCCGGCATCGCCCTGCTGCCCATGCTGCTGAGCTCGCCGCTCGCGACGGCCGCCTCGGGCTTCCTGACGGGCAACTTCAAGGTGCCGCCGTTCTACCTCGTCGTCGGCAGCTCGTGCCTGCAGCTGCTGGGCGTGGGGCTGACGGTGTCGCTGCCGACCGACGTGACTGACCGGGTGCCGCGGGAGCAGTACGGGTACGAGGTGCTGATGGGCGTCGGGTTCGGCATGGGCCTCACGACGCTGCTGACCTTTGCGCGGGTGGTGGTGTCGGATGAGCACCTTGGTATGGTGGTTCCTGGGTAAATCTCTTTCAACTAACACCTGCAGAGTGCTAACACGGATGCATAGCTGTCGCCAACGGCGCCATGACGCAGGTGCGCGTCCTGGGAGGCACGATCGCGCTGGCCGTATGGTAAGCAGAGACACATATTCCTCACCTTTTGTGAAAGATGACTTCGGAGCGATATCCCTTTTCTGACCAGAATGTCCCCAGTGCCACGATCCTCAACAACCACATCGGCCCGCGCATGGCCGCCATCGTCAGCCCGCAACAGGCCGCCGCCATCAAGGAATCGCTAGCGGCCATCGGCGAGCTGTCGCCCGAGCAGCAGGTGGCGGTGCGGCACGCCTTCGCCGAGGGCTACCACCGGCAGAACATCTTCATGACGGCGCTGTCGGCGATCGGGCTTATCTCGTCGTGTTTCCTGTGGGAGCGGCGGCCGAGGAGGGCGACTGAGGGCTGATTGGAAGCTGATGTGCATCATAGACCGGGCCCCCAAGCCGCCACGGACATATAGACTTTCAATGACAAGCACATGTATAGATCTTATCTAAGGAGTGCCTGCATGCCCCAGATGAGGTAAACTATTGCCATAAAATTCTAGGGGCTGAGCCAAGCTTCGTATCGGCGGCACATAACAGAAGGACCTCGGGAGTTAAGATCTTATCACTAATCAGATAACTAACTAGAGGTGGATTCAGTTTGTTTGGAACGTTGTGCCTGACGGGTCTGGTGGGTGTGGATGCGAGGCTGGAATCCCCCATGCTCGACGTTCCCCATCATTGCTCGCATCCTAGTCCCATTTGAGTGACAGATTTCCCATATATCAGTCAGTGGTTAGCAATGCTTTGTCCGACACACCTTTTGGGCTCTATAGCGAGTAATTTGGCAGGGAAATGGAGTGTGTTTCCAGGAGTTGTCCTTGGCTTGGTTCAAGGTTTACGCCGTCGTCAGCAAACGCAAGATTTGTCAGCAATGGCTCTCGAGACGGGAGTGAGACTGAGCTTTGAGTAAGATTGTGAGGTAGGCAAACATTTCGTGTTCACACCAACTTATTAGCGGGCACGCACACACACCATCGTTGAACCTCGGCTCAGCCCAGACTCGCTGTCGATCAGGCGTTCGTTCAGCTACAGGGCCAGGGCCAGACTGAGCAGGTAGCTAGCACATCTTCGAGCTTCTCCACCGCCACACTCACCGTGGACATCGACAGGAGGTGTCTCGACACGGTGGTGGCTTAGTCGTGCCTTACTGTTCAATCGACAAGAAACCTCTACAGTCGCGTAAGCGGGGGCGTAAGGTCGTAACGCAGAACAAAAAGGAAGGAGACCTGGAGGTCATTGGGAAAGTCTCGGACAATGCCTCGACTGAGTCTCTGCCCTACAGCCACACCAGCACACACCCCGCAATCCCGGTAGCCATGTCGCCGGCACCACCACCCGAGGCCATGGACCCGGCGGGGGCGGGGGCGGCGCTGCCTCCGCCTCGGAAGCGCCCCAGGAAGGGGAGCAGCAGCGCCAGCGCCAGCGCCGCGTCGCCCGAGGCCGAGGGCAGCGACAAGAAGCGCTCCCGGGGCCGGCCGAAGCTCGACCTCAAGGACGACGAGTCGGCCGCCGACCGCCGCCGGACGCAGATCCGCCTGGCGCAGCGGGCCTACCGCAGCCGCAAGGAGAACGCCATCTCGGCGCTCGAGCGGCGCGTGCGGGAGCTGCAGGACGCCAACGACGGCATGAGCAGCGCCTTCCGGGAGCTGCACGACTTTGCGCTGGCGCAGGGCCTGCTCGAGGGCGCGCCCGAGTTCGGGCGGCAGCTGAGGGCTACGACGGAGAAGTTCCTGAGCCTGGCGAGGACGACGGCGAGGACGACGACGACGACGACGACGGGCATGGAGGACGGGGAAGGGGAAGAGGATGGGACCGCGGAGGGGAAGGAGGCTGCTGATGCGGAAGCTGAGGCGGTCCTTGCGGCCGGCGCGGGAGGGATCTTGGATCGACATCCGTCTCACTCGGGCTCAGAGGCTACGCCGCAGGGCTCGGAACGGGGCAGCTTCGGCCAGGAGGTGTCGCCTGCGTCCAAGGTGTACCTCCCGTGTGGCTACACAGTGTCAGATGGCAGGGATGAAGGGATGCAACTCGCACAAATGACTGCGGACTCACTACCTCCGCCGATAGACGCGCCGCCGCCGGGCTACGGAGGATCCCACCCGGCCGGCGCATCAGGCAACCCGAACTTCCCCTTCGCGTACCCGCGCATGCCCAGGAGCAAGACCAACGCGTCGGGCTACTTCCTCAACCCGTCGCCGCCGTCGCCGTCGCCGTACGCGTCCATGCCCGTGCCCGCGAGCTACGCCGCCTCGGAGACGACGCTCAGCCGGCGGCTGCAGCGCACGGCCATCGAGCGCGGCCTGCGGCTCATCAGCATGCCCAACCCGCCGCCGGCGCGGCTGTCGCGCGTCTTCGGCTTCTGCCTGCTCTTCGAGACGCGCGACATGATCATCGAGCGCATGTCGCGGCTCGCGCGCGGCGGCGGGCAGGACTCGCTGCACAACTGGGGGTACCCGTTCGCGTACCTCGGCGGCGCGGGCACGCGCACCTCCGAGTTCGCCGCCTCGCTGTCGCTGTCCGGCACCACCGACTACTCGTCCTCGAGCGGGTCGTCCCCGGGCCCGCCCGAGGCGGCGGCGGCGGCGGCGACGGCGGGTATCTACCAGCAGCAGCAGCCGTACAGTATGGACGGCACCGGCGGCGAGCGGTTCAAGATGCTGCCGCTCGGGTGCCGCATGTCCATGGGCCCGCACGACGAGCGGGTCGTCGGCGCGCAGGACGCGCAGCTCACGGACGACATGCGCATCATGCTGCCCGGGCTCGAGGGCGAGTTCTTCGACGCCGAGGAGACGGAGCTGTACCTGCGGCGCAAGGGGATATACGTGCCCGTCGGCCTGGACGAGGTCGTCGTCGAGATCGACGAGGCCAGCTTCCGCGAGGTCCGAGACGGGACCGGGGCTGGGGGCGGAGGGTCTGCCACTGTGGGGGGATCCCAGGTTCCCGTCGCGCAGGTTGGAGGGGGGAACGAAGCTGCGTTTCACAGCCAGGCTGGGCACGGAGTGTTTGACAATGCCACCGCCGTATCGAACACGCCGTTCACGGGGGCGTCTAGCGGCGCCATGGACCCCATGACCTCTGCCCCGGGCTTCTCGGCGATGTTCAGCATCCCCGTGAGCGCGCCGCCCGGCAACATGTGGCAACGCCCGTCGGGCTTTACCGAATTCCCTGTCACGGCACCGGGAGAGTATACCCTGACTGACTCCATCGGTGGTGGGCAGTCAACATACCAGGGCCATCCGGCGCCGCCGTCTTCGCGAAAGATCGTGACGCTGGATGTGCCGACGTTTATATCGCGTGAGTCTGCCGTCGCACATTGTGTGGCCTGCGCTATTCAGGAACGAATGCTGACACTGCTTTGCCCTGACCAGAACTTTCCAGCACGGCTGTGTGTCTGGGTAGGGCATCGGGTTTCAGGAAGGAGAACATCGATGCCGCGGTGCTGGCGGCGATCCGGGAAGTGTAGATGCCTTCTCTGCAAGCGGCGTCTTGAGCCACGAGGAGACCACCTAGAGAATGGCTTTTGACCTGGAGGACTAGAGACGAGACTCTAATTGGAACTTTGACGGACAGCAAAGCGGGCGTACCCGGGATATTTGTGCTTTTGGATATACACACACCAGGCCGGTAAAGCGTAGTCTATTTTGGTAAAATCATTGTACATCAGGTCCCTCGTATAACGAGGACCAACTCCATAGTGAATTTACATCGTGAACACATCACGCAGGCCCCTTCTCCGTCCCCTCTCCCTCAGCCAGCCTCTGCCTCGCCTCCCAAGCCGCCCTCCTCCTGGCCTTGCGCTCCTCCTTCTCCCTCGCCGCGGCCTCGGCCTCGGCCTCCACGACCCGCAGCATCGCCGCCGCCCGCGCGATCATGTCCGCCTTCTCGCCGTTGAGCTTGCCGTTGAGGTACTGCCTGCCCAGCACCGCGCTGGCCGCGTACGTCTCCTTCTTCTTCTTCGCGGCCGGCCCGCCAGCAGAGCCGTCCTCGGCGGCGCCGCCCAGGCGCGCCTCCCACTCGTCCTCCGTCTCGGCGAGCCACCGGCCTTCCTCGTCGAGCTCGAGCGCGAGCGTGATGCGCGCCTGCCGCTTGTCGCCCAGGTCGCGCAGGACGCGCGACAGGGCCGGGGACTGGGGCTTGCGCACGCGCAGGAAGGGGTGTCCCGCGGCGGTGGCGGCGAGGCGCGGGACCTTGCGCCGGCCGGAGCCGCCTAGCTTCTCCTGCGGGAGGGGCCGGGCCGTCGGGCTGTACGTGCCCGTCGCGGGGTCCTTGGTCAGGAGCGGGGTGCGGGCTGGGTGCGGCGCCGTGGAGGGGTGTTTCGGGGGCGGGTTGGCCGGGTCGGAGAAGTAGGCGCGCGAGGCGAGGACGGAGGCAAGGCGGGAGTGGAGGAAGGAGAGGATCGAGGCGTGTTCGGAGGAGGAAGGGTTGGCAGCGCGGGTTAGGAGGTCGAGGCACTGGGTGTTTGCATGTTAGCTGAACGGCAGTGGAGGAGGAGGAAGGGTGCGGTGTGTGAGAGACGAACCCGGTAGCCATTGTCCAGTGCGGCCGCAACGAGCCGCTGGCTGGTGTCGTTCTTGTTGCGCCGGAAGGATCCCCGGATAAGATGTTTTATGGGGTGGACAGGGCCGAACTGGGCGACGAGGTCACCTGGAAGAGGGACCTTGGGGGCTTGCTGGAGGAGAGCTCTGTAGAGGGCGAAGCCTGGAGAATGAGGTCACAATTAGCTTGAGCTGCGGATCGAGGATGATGGTGGCGGATGCCACCTACATGCTGTACGATGCCGCGAGCTGCGGGCAGGATTGAAGAATGCAGGCATTCATCTGGTCGGGCCAGCCGGTCTGTTCAGAGGAAATATAGCTGGTCCACAAGAGAGAAAATGGCGAGGAGTGTGGTGGTGGTGACAAAGACGAACGAAGCGTTGGAGCACCGACCGAAAAGCATCACGTGCACGTGCCAGCAGATGGGAATCAAAGAAAGCATCGATACGAATACCTAGACACAACACAACCCACGCCGTTTGATTCCTTGCAAAATGCAGAGCAGTGAAAAAGCCGTTACTTCATGTAGAACACCAATCCTTCCGTAACCCCGCGAGTGTGATGCTTCAAAGTGGACTTGGCCGTCTCTTCGGCCCAACCCGGAATCCTCCCTGTCAAGCTTGCAAGTATGCTGGGTCTGCCATCGCTCCAGAATCATTCCTCTCCAATCTTCTTAGTCCTTGTACATGGGATACTTGGAGCCCTCAGGAGGCTGGGGGAGCTTCTTGTGCTCTTCCATGTACCTAGAAGAAACCCAATGGTCAGCATTTGTTCGCGGTACCATGCATGGTGGATATGTAGAGCGTACTTTCGTATCGCGATGAGAGCAGACTCGAGACTCAGATGGTCGTCCTTGGGCCTCGGGTTCTTGGCGAGCTCGGCCGCGATGCGCTCCCAGTCCCTCAGGATGCCGATCGAGTTCTTGTCGACAAGGCCGTCCTGGGGGCTGACACCGGGCAGGTTGATCTGGCTGACGAAGTGGATCAGGGGAGGCTCTTTCGGGTAGTTCGGTCCGCAGTTCATCTTGAGCTCGTAGATGCGGTTCTCGTGGTTGCCCTAGGCGTTGAACAGGCTATGGTCAGCTTCGAAAGCGGTGGGATTGGGCTGGGCGAGCTGAGGGAAGGAAGCCTTACATGCGGAGGGCCCCAAATGGTACCGCGCCAGTTGGACATGTAGATGTCCTCCGGGTCCTCCAGACCATAGGAGCATGCACCTGTGACGATATGATGAGATAAAGGAGTTCGGTCTGGGTGCGAGGGTACTCCATACCGGCACCCATGCCCTTCTCGCCCTTCTCCAGCTCGGCCAGGAGCTTGAAGTTGCGGGGCACTTGTGCAACCGCCATGATGATGTCGACTTGCGGGGGAAGTGAAGGTTTTGTGGTGCGCAAGCGGGTGGAAGGAAATGAGAGGCAGTGAAAGAAGACCCTTGTTCGGCGCAAGATTGAAAAGCACAAATGATAGACTTGGGGGTTGGCCAAGTTGGGAATACCTTCACGCGCGAAGCTGGAGGGGGTGATAACAATCAATCACTGGGTACTTTAAGTAGGCACCCTGTTGATTATGGTGGGGTAGGTACCAAACCTCGGGAGAGAAGGAACAATGGCCTGGCTTGGATCCATGGAATTGATGACTCAGCAACGGGTCCTTGGTGCCTGTCACTCCCTGGAAAGGAAAGCTCCAGCCTGGCCGGTTGCGTAACAGCCACTGAAGGTCCCCACTACAGCACCCAAGAAAGGGAGAGCTCAGCCCTGAGGCGACGTCTCAGACAAGCCAAAACAGCATCAATGCCTCGAGCTTGACCTCCAAGCTGCCCGATGCTGCCCTCTGATATCTGGCAATTCCGTACTGTTTTCGCAGGTGATCACGTATGATATTTGCTTGATTGCATCATGTCGAAGACCGCTGTTTGCATGCTACCATCAAGATGACCGCCCAGCTGCTTGCGACGGAGCTCGCCAATCTCATCCAGGAGAGCAAGCGGAAGCACCACGATCTAAGACAGGTACGTGTCGCGTTCGCCGTGCTCACCGATGATGCCGCCGTAGCCGCCAAAAACACCGCAACAACCTTGCTGACTCTCATCCTAGGCTGCCGAGAAGTCATTAGAAGAGCTCAAGAGTCTGCGAACGTCGTCCGAAGCTCAGACAGCTGCTGGTAGAGCGCCCCTAGCCTCATCCACTCACGTATGAATGAGCCTCCCTGCGCTAACCCGTAACCCGTATGAACAGAACTTACACAGAGGGCCAACTTTGTGAATCCATTCATCATCGCCTGCGGAACCAAGAATGCCAAGTTCACTGGCATTGCAGTCGTCTGCCTGCAGCGGCTCATCGTCGCCAAGGCACTGCCGCGCCCGCGTCTCAACCAGGTGCTTGAGGCCTTGAGGGAAGCCACGTCGGCAGGTCTGGATGTCCAGCTCAAGATCCTGCAAGCTCTCCCGTCACTGCTGCAGAACTACTCGGCCGAGGTCAATGGGGACCTGCTAGTTACTGCACTGAACATTTGCTTCATCCTGCAGTCGAGCAAGAATGCCATCGTCAACAACACATCTGCCGCCACTTTGCAGCAGCTTGTCGTATCAGTGTTCGACAAAGTGGTAGTTGAGGATAGTGAGTCTCCGGTGTCTCGTCAGCTCGTACCCGCGAACTCTTAGAGCTACATACTCACGCCTATGTCGGATAGAGTCATCTTCAGATGCCCCCACGGTGGGAGAAGCACCGACCCAAGAAGGCACGGTTGCCCTGAAGGCTTCGGCTCTGGACGCGTTCCGGGTGTTCAATGACTTGTGCCTTCTCACTGAGCTACAAAGACCCGAGTACCTCAGGTTCTCGGGCCTCTCGCAGACCTTTGGCCTGGAACTAATCGAGTCTGTTCTCACAAACCATGCCGCCATCTTCACGTCCCACCCAGAGCAGACCCATGTGCTGCGTACACGGGTCATGCCTCTGCTCATAAACTCGCTCTCCGGACACCCAAATTTCGCAACAAGCGTCCGGCTCATGCGTATCCTCTACACATTGCTCCGGAGACACCTGTCACTCCTCCCTTCTGAAAGTGCCGATGCGCTCGATGTTCTGACGCAGATCCTCGACCAAGACACCACCATCTGGAGACGAGCATTATGCATGGAAGTGTTCAGAGGCATCTTTTCTGAGCCTGCACTACTTCGGCGCATTTTCATGATGTATGATGGCCAAGAAGGCGAGAAGAAGATCCTCAAGAACCTGACGGCTACCTTCGTGCGTGTGAGCACCGAGCGACCCGCCATCATCGGCCTTGGACATCAGTCGACGATACCCGTGGCCAATCCTTACGCCAATGTCGGCACGAGCACTGATCAAGCTGCGTTAGAAGCAAGCGGCGTAACGGGGTTCATAAGTAGTTCCGTTGGCGGTGAGGGCCACGACACCGGCATCAGCACGCAGTGGAGCTCTGTGCGTGTCCCTTGCATTGACCAGCTCGACAAGACCGAGTCGCCGGCCATCCCTGAATCATATCTGTACAGTCTCACGCTGTCGTGCATCAACTCCCTGTCTGAAGGGCTTGCCAAGTTCATTCTTCCACTCACGGTGCCTACCGATGTTCGGAATCGGAAGCGCAACGGGAAGCAAGATGCTACGGGTCGGGATTCTCCCGCTCCTGGGAGCGAAGAACGTGTAGCAGGTAAATCTGCCGCTCTGGAGCGCTCGTCTTCGTTCAAGAAGAACCCAGTTCCGATCAATCCTCTCACCTTAGAGGATCACCCCTTGTACCAAGATATCAAGGCGAGTGCTGCGCTCATAGAAGAGTGTTGGCCGGCCATCCTGGCCACTTGCTCAACATTTCTGTATGCCGCGCTGGACTCTGATTACTACCACGGCCTAGTGAGAGCCTTCCAGAAATTCACTCATGTGGCCGGCCTGCTTCAATTAGACACACCCCGCGATGCCTTCTTGACGACTCTGGGCAAGGCAGCTGTGCCACCCAATGTGTTCACAGCGTGCCTCAACGCCGGGCCCAGACCCTCGACCCCTACACCAACTACGGAAACGCCCAACAGTATACTTGGAAATGCAAGAGGATTACTGAGTGTGGACAGCTTGGTCAGTCAAGCTTCGTCCAACCAGGAGCGTCAGAGACAACCGTCGGTAGACGCCGCGCCTTCGACTCTCAACACCAGAAACATGCTCTGCCTGAGAGCTCTTTTGAACCTAGGAATTGCCCTAGGTCCTACCCTTTCCTCTTCGTGGCAGATCATACTCGAGACTCTTCAACAGGCAGATTTTGTCCTGTTCGCGTCTGGAAAAGTAGCGGGACGGACGCCCATCGTGTCGAGAACTCCCGACCAGCAAGCCGAGAACGAAACCAACATGTTGCTCGCGAACTTCGGCTCCGAGATCAAGGCTGTCGAAACCGCTGCGTCGCGGCTTTTCGAAAGCACAGTGGACTTCCCAAATTCCTCCTTTGTCGAGGTGATCACTGCTGTCTGCAACCTCCTGGACAAAAACGAGGAACGACCTTCGACAGCAGACAGTCGGCCACAGTCGCCGCCGTCTGGAGGCTCCACGCTCAAGGCACCCGGTGGACAGCACCGAAGGGTGCTGAGCATTTCTACAACCGCTGCCACAGGGCCGAACCAAGAAGACCAGTTTGCTCTTGCCAAGCTCGGCGACATCGCTACCATCAACTTGGAAAGGCTGCTCAGCTATCCGCCCGAGTCATCTGGCTGGGTGCCACTGACCTCGGAACTGATAGAGACCCTCAGCTCTTCTTCGGCGTCCTCGCCAGTGAGGCTCCGAGCCGCCGAGATCCTCGTCCGCCTCGTGCTCGAGTCTTTCAGCGCCGTGACGTCCCGCCCGACGAGCGATCGGGCCAAGATCCAGCTTCGGCTTCTCCAAGTGCTGGACCAGGCCTTGCGTCCGCTCCAGAATAGCGACCGCAACGTCTCCGTGACCGCGCACGCCGCCGATCTAGACATCCACAGGACCATCCTCGAGGGACTGAGGAGCATCCTCGAGAACTGTGGCGAGTCTCTTGTCAGCGGCTGGGATCTTGCGTTCGCCATCATCGACAGCATATTCCTGTCCAAGAGGTTTGCGGCCGAGGAAGGCGCCATCTTGCAGGCCGACCAGAGCGTCTTGATGACGCGGTCGGTCAAGCTGATCAAGCCGGCGTTCAGCTCACTACAGCTCATCTGCTCTGACTTTTTGTCCTCGCTCCCAAACATCTGCTTTCTCAATCTAGTGGATACCCTGTACAAGTTCTGCTCACAGGACGACGAGCTCAACGTCGCGCTTACGACTGTGACTTTCTTTTGGGTCATCTCCGACTTTCTCTCCGGGCGTAGCCAGTCCATTACCATCACAGAGGCCATGATGGAAGGATTCAGTGACAAGGAGTTGACCCAGATAGCCTCCGACTCTGCTCGCCCTGGCTCAAGCGCAGCGTTATGGATGCTGCTCTTGCATCGCCTCACTATCGTAGCAACTGATAGTAGGCTGGAATTGCGAAATAGTAAGTTCTTTCTGACTCTGGGGTGCTTTTATCATGGGAACTGACATGGCTAGGCGCAATCCAAACGTTGCTGCGGATTGTCCACGCATATGGCAGCAGCTTGAATCCAGACTCATGGGCTATCTGCATCAAGTCAGTCATTTTCCGGCTCCTTGAATCCATGCAAAAGAGGCTGGCCTCAGCCCACGAAGAAAGCCACGGCCCAGGTGGCACAGCCGAGTGGGACGAGACAGCTGTGGTCGTGATCGACGGGGTGTCTGGCCTGTTTGCCAGCTACCTAGATGTGTTGACGGTGCACAAAAACTTCAACTCCCTATGGAAGCACCTCCTTGGGTGTTTTGGTTCTATGTTAGACTTCAAATCTCTGGAAATCAACAGTGCCGTCTTCAACAGCCTTGCCAGCATTCTCTCCAAGTGCAACACGGGCTCGGCACAGAATCTCAAGACCGATAGCATCGATATCGCATGGGAGCTGTGGTCCCGAGGGGTGCCTCAGTCACCGGGAGGCGAAGTCAAGACCGAGGACCAGCAGAAATCACTTCTCTCTTGGGTCGAGGCTTTGCTTCAGATGTACCGTCTCATCGCGGAAGATCTACAATTTGACCGCGTCAAGACGATTCTGAGGTTGCTGAGAGAAGCCATGCTTCTTGCCATGGCCGGCTCTTACGCCAGCGACATTGAATTCCCAACCCAGTTGCAAGGACGCATCCTAGACTTCTTCAAGACGACTCGCACAGATATCTCCGAGGTTCCTGCCGCGATCATAGCCCAGCTTGCCGAGTTCGTTGCATTGGCATTTACAGACGAGCGGATCCAGCTGGGCTCGAGTCAGAAACAGCAGACCTTTGTCGCGATGTCCAAGGAGAGCATGAAGGTGCTGAAATATCACATCACCCAGAACGCATCAGACACGCACATATTCACCGAGGGCGCCTTTTCGGCTGCGCTGTCAGCTCTCGCCAAACCGATTACGCTGAAGTACCGTTTCCCCATAGTGACCAAGTCAACACAGCCATGGCAAGAAGCCACGAGTGCCGCCCTCGCCGTCCTAGAAGCCACCATACCTCACCTACAGGGACAAGGCATCCCGCGCCCCACGGTCCGAGAGATCTGGCAGGTCATCGTCTCCATCGCCGCCGGCATCATCAGCGCCGACGCCGTCGACGCCGCCCCGGCAGGCGCAGACCTCGCCGCCGACGAGCGGTTCGACATCGACGCCTTCCGCGCGCTGCGCGAGCTCGTCATCCCGCTGCTCGGCGCCGACGCCGCCGTGGCCGAGAAGACGCGCAGGGCGTACGCCGAGGCGCTCTTCCGCACGTCGGTCATCCACGCGCCCGCGCCCTCGGAGGCCGGGCTGTTCGTCGTCAGCACCGGCACCGGCACCGCCGCGCCGGACACGGACCCGGCGCGGCGGGGCCAGCTCGCGGGCCTGCTGCACGAGCCGCTGCGCGTGGGCCGCACGGCGGAGCCGCCGCCGGCGCGCCGCGAGGCCATGGCGTACGAGTGCCTGCAGGAGCTGTTCGCGCTGGTGGCGGCGCGCGACGACGACGCGGCGGCCTCGACGCCGACGATCGTCGTGCAGCCGCCGACGCCGCGCTTCCCGCCTCCCCAGATGACGCTGCCGCCCGGCCACGGCCGCGGCCACGGCCACGGCAACAAGAGCCACGGGGACGGGTCGGCGATGCACGCCGCGCTCGCGCGCACGGCGGCGCCGTACCTCATCGTGCGGTGCGCGCTGAGCCTGCGCGCGTACGCGGCCGACCAGCCGCTGCGGGGCCACATGCCGCAGCCGCTCTCGCAGCGGCGCGAGATGGGCGCCGTGCTCCGCGCGCTCGTGGACCTGCGGTCCGAGCCGGGCGCCATTCCGGACTCGGCGGGCGTGGAGTGCGAGGGCAGGAAGCACCTCCTCCGGCTGTACCCTTTGCTCGTGCGGTGCGCGGGCGTGGCGGGGGCGGCCGGGGACGACAAGGTGCTCGGGCTCGTGGGGGATGCGCTGGGGGTCGTTGGCGGGGAGTTGGGGCTTTGAGTTTAGGGTGTGTGTGTGTGAGGGGTGTGAGGGTTGGAAGTGAATGGAGGGGATAGGAAGGCGATAGAGTAGGCGATAGAATGGGGGGATAGAGGAGGGGAAGAGGAGGGGGAAGGGGAAGGTGAGAGGATGTTTCTTCGTCATGAGTGAGTTTTGATAAAAATGAAAGCGTCTGTATGTTTATGAGTATTGCAATAGGAGGGTGTGGTTTGAATGCCTCTGGTGGTGGGTGTTATGCGATGTGGAGATATCTTCCTGTGAGGACGTATAGAACAGATCGGATTGCATCACGTAAAGTCTTGGTCTCACGAAGGCACTCATGGATGAGTCGTGAATGTTTTCCCGTTTTATCTATTTCGAGCAAAGCAAAGAGTAGAGGTACATGCAGGGGAATAGATTATACATTGGTAAGTATTGGAGTTCCTCCAAGGAATGAACGCCTTGCTTCATCGACCCCATTTCCCTTGTTTTCCCCAGTCAAAAAACTCATGCTATTTTTGAAGCCTCCACCTTTGTATTTTGGTACAGTCCGCTAATCGAGCATCTTCCACCACCGTCTCGTTCCCGCTCTCCTCGAGTTCCCTTTACCTATGCTCGGTGGTGCGGTCAAACTCCTCGGCGATCCGGTCCTTCATCGACATCTCGTCCGCATCCTCGCCGGCCTCGAGCTCTCCGACTGAGCCCTGCTGCTGCTGCTGCTGGGACACGACGCCGCCCTTTTCGAGCATCTGCTTGGCGGCGGCCTTGGCCTGGGCGTCGCCGACCTTGCCGTAGACGCTCATGGCGGTGGCGATCATGCCGCCAATGTCGCCGACGTTGCCGGGCACGACGACGGCGGTGCCCTCCTTGGCGAGGCGGCCAAAGGCGTCGACGTACTTCTCGGCGACGGAGAGGCTGACGGCGTTGTGGGCGGCGTCGCGGCCCTCGGCGATGCTGCGGGCGACGGCGTCGATGCCCTGGGCGGTGGCGCGGGCCTTGAGCAGGATGGCCTCGGCCTCGCCCGAGGCGCGGTTGATGTTCTCGGCGCGCAGGGCCTCGGAGGCGAGGATGACGGACTGCTTCTTGCCCTCGGCGATGTTGATGGCGCTCTGGCGCTGGCCCTCGGAGTCGAGGATCTCGGCGCGCTTGGAGCGCTCGGCGGTGACCTGGCGGTGCATGGCCTCGACGACGGCGGCGGGGGCGTGGATGTCGCGGATCTCGTAGCGCAGGCAGGTGACGCCCCAGGCCTGGGCGGCCTCGTTGATGGCGGCCGTGATGTTGGTGTTGAGCGCCGCGCGCTCCTTGAGGACGTGGTCGAGCGTCAGCTGGCCGATCTCGGAGCGCATCGTCGTCTGCGCGAGCTGGGAGATGGCGTACTCGGCGTCCTCGACGCCGTAGCTGGCCTTGTAGGCGTCGAAGACGCGCGTGTAGAGCACGCCGTCGAGCTCGAGGGTCACGTTGTCGGCCGTGATGGCGCTCTGGCTTGGGATCTCGATGGCGACCTCCTTGAGGGACTTGACGTAGGAGATGCGGTCGAGGAAGGGGATCAGGACGGCGAGCCCGGGCTGCAGGATGCGGTTGAACTTGCCCATGCGCTCGACGATCCAGGCCGTCTGCTGGGGCACGAAGCGGATGACGGTGTTGGCGGGCAGGGACGGCTTCTGGAAGTACGAGGGCGGGATGGAGGAGGAGGAGCCGCTGCCGCCGAGGCCGCCCATGAGGGAGTTGGTGGGCAGGCCATTGCGGGAGCTGGTCTGGAAGGTGCGGAGCTGCGCTGCTGTGGTGCTGTGCCGGGAGAGGAGGGCTGCGGCGGCTGGGGCGAGCAGGCGGGCGGCGGACGATGGGGAGGAAGAGGCGGCGAGCCGGAGGGCCGGCGTGATGGCCCTCTGTGCGGGACCGGTCGCCATCATGACCGCTGCTGCTGTTGCATGCGTTGCTGGCCGGTTGGTGGGAGAGGGCGTGGTGTTGAAACGGTGCTCTCGGCTGCTGCTTTTCGTCCGTCGGAGCTGTAGGCACGAGCACGAGAGGACTTTCTGACTAAGGTTGAGCTTTGCTGTGGATGTGATACGTCAATCCTAATCCTGCCGATGCCTGCCTGGGGTCTGGTCTTTGGTGGCTCAAAGTGGATTAGCTCATCGGGGCTTCGGCCAAAACTTTGGCCTGGTCAGAGCCTAGAGCACGTGCTGTGATCGGCGGCCAGCGCGTTCTGGGCCCTTTCAGCGGCTCTTTCCACTGTGAGCTGCAAAAACCCCACTCAATTGTAGTGCGGTGACTCGCCGTTTCAGCATGTGAATAGGCGACTCGTTAGTGCCCAGTAGCGAGTGTGGGTGCTGGAGCTGCTGGCGACATCCATTGGTACTCAGCGTGTTAAGCATGATTCTAAGGCAATTGTCGTGAGGTCATGGACTCGAGTTTATATCGACATCGACGGTGCTTCTCAATGCCGACCCCCCCCAAGGCTAGCACATGAAGATGAAGTCACCGTTCTGCAACAGTACAAGGCGCTCCAAAGTGTGTTCTTCGGTAAAGTAGGGAGCAGGATGCAGAGTCATTGAAGCATACAAGTAGGACAAGGTGGACAAGTAGTTATTTCACAACGGCTTTGTCGTGCAACCCGGGGCAGTCACACGTTATTCTGGGCTCTACCAGTCACCAACCACATTGAACACTTTTGGCACCATGTCCAACAGAAATCCCTTCCGCAATCTCACACCGACAGAGTCGGACATCGACCAAGGCGGCTCGAGGGAAACGCTACGCGAGAAGGCGGTCAAGAAGGTGCACGGCGAGGGCGCGAACCCGTCCCAGCTCGGAGACCCAGTCAGCCTCAAGGCCGAGACCAGCGAGACAATTCCCACAGATGACGAACAAGGTAGCCGGCAGCAGGCCGGACACTCGTCAACGAGCTCCAAGTCCGGCGGCAGACAGACCCGAGGCCACGGTGGCGGCGGCGAGAAGCTCCGGGAGAAGGCGGCCAGGAAGCTGCACGGCCCGGATGCCAACCCCAGCATGCTGGGCGACCCCATCAGCCTCAGGAACGAGTCCGGGGGAGCGATGCCTCGCGAGGCGGAGGAGGGCGGCATGGGCAGGAGGGGATCCAAGCTGTAGTGAGATGGTTCAATGTTATGCCCACAGTCAGTTAGGCCTGCTGGGACGCTCGGAACGAGGGCGGCAACAGCGCAGTCTTGGCGGGCCACATCGATAACGAGTTCTCATCTCCTGGGGACTGAAGCCGGCTGGGAGAAAGTAGAGGCCGCGTAAACACTATTAGACATTTTGCTGGGCATTCGCGCTGGGCATTGCTCGTCCTGCGTGCTGGAATGGCATAGGCTTTTGGATCTGACTGGGTTTTCCTTGGTGGATGAGCGAACAGGCTCGGCACACGCGAGGGGGGAGAAGACCGTCGTATAAATGCAAATTGGTGAGGCTCGGGTGCTACTGAGACGGAGGCGTCGGGCAGTGCTCCATGCCAGACAGTAGGCCCTACCTAGGTACAAGTAGTCTCGTATATTTACAGCACTGGTGCGATGAGGAGAAATAGGGGCTCGGCATCTCCCTTTAGTCAGGACAGTGGAGTTTCGTATCGACAAAGGGCAACACACCCCCGCCCCACACCAATCCATTGATCCATTGGATGCCCACCTGAGGGCGCCAGCGGCCACTCAGAGCGGCTCCCGAGCCACCAGGCACCGGTCGAGCCGCTGTGGGAAGGCGCCACCGCAGTGCTAATGGAAGCCTGGGAAAGGCTAATGAACAGTCTTGACAGTGCTCCTGGGGCGTTGAAAGCCAACGTGCGCCAGCCAGCCAGCCAGCCAGCGCTGAGTGTCAGCCATGCATGCAAGCATCCCTGAGCACCGCAAAAAAAAAAGTCTAAGCCACCGTGCCAAGACCCCGGTGCTTTCGCGCATACCAACCTGAAGACACGTTATTTCACATCGACTGCCGGTGTTGGTGGAGGGATGGGATGGGATGGGATGGGATGGATGGATGGAGGGTGGGAGGGCCAGTGGCGTGCTAGCAGACTGGGCAAACAAAGGAAGAGAGAATGAAGAAGAGCAGCAGACCTTGAAGTGTAGGCCTGCGGAGGTGGGATGTTTGTCAACCGCATGTGGTCAAGGTGGTGTATTTACGATGGTACCTACCTAGGTACGGAGTAGTGTTGATGTTGATCTTTGATGCATGTCGTTTCTGCAGGGACTGACTGACTGTCGTCTCCTAGTAAGGCTGAAAAGCGAGATTCAAGTCATCAGCTGCTGCTGCTGCTGCTGCTGCTGCTGCAGCAACAACAACAACGCCATGCATACAGACAATCCGTGTCCGTATCCGGTGTGCGCTCTCTCTTCTCCTCTTGCAGCGCACAGGTAGCTCAACACCACCTCTGTCATCCACACCAGACACACCCCGGTGACCCTGGCGAGATCCAAAGTCTTGGCAGGTCTTCTGGCAATCTCTATTCGGTGGACACTGCGGATCGCCGCCCTGCTCCTTGGCGACTTGTACGTCCTTGCATTGACTGGACTGGCGAGACTCGTTCCTGTCTGTCCTTGCTTCCCACTCCTTTTCTTGTAGTTACTTGTAACAAGTCCCCATCCCATCTCTCCTCGCCCCTGGTCCAGTCCAGTCCTCTCTCTCCTCGCTCATCTTCACCCCACACCCAGAGAAAGCGAACCGCCCGCCTCGACTGCCTCGACTGCCTCTGCCAGCCTGACCACACGCGCCTCTTCCCTCCTGGCAACACCGACCGCAGCCCAGACCGATCGGGGACCATGCTGCGCGACTGAAACCTGCACCCGCTCCTCTATTATCCAACCTTCCCTCGTTTGATTTGCATTTTCCTTTTTCCCATACGCTCGCTTCGCATAGCATCTATTGCTACATTATCGTCATGTTGGTCAAGAACTGGATCTGGCCGCTGTTGGCGGCTTCTCAGGGCGCCCAGGCGGCGCTAGAGGTCGACCTAGAATCTCCTGGTAGGGCATCACATCACTCCTCAACACCACCACCACTCAACACCACCACCGCACACGACGGCTCGTCGCACTCTCGTCGATGACAACCTAGCTATACACATGTACATACATTGGATGAATGACTACAGTACACTAACCTCTGCTCCCCTTCTCCCCTCCCACTAGAATCCATCAAGAAGGCCGCCGCCATCGTCGCAAAGGACCTCCTCGATACCTACTACAACGGCGACAAGCCCGGCTTCGTGCCCGGCATCCTGCCCGGCCCTCCGCCCGATGGCGACTACTACTGGTGGCAGGGCGGCGCCCTCTGGGGCACCCTGCTCGACTACTGGCACTACACGGGCGACACCCAGTTCAACCCCATCGTCAAGCGCGCCATGATGTTCCAGGTCGGCGAGAACGCCGACTACAACCCGCGCAACTGGAGCGCCTCCATGGGCAACGACGACCAGTCCTTCTGGGCCTTCTCCGCCATGCTGGCCACCGAGCTCGGCTTCGAGGACCCCCCCAAGGACAAGCCCCAGTGGGCCGCCCTCGTCCAGGCCGTCTACAACGAGCAGACCGCCCCGGAGCGCCGCGTCACGACACCCGGCCACAACTGCGAATGGGGCCTGCGGTGGCAGGTCTTTCCCGCCAACAACGGCTTCGACTACATTAATAGTATGTTGAGATCTCTCTCTCTCTCTCTCTCTCTCTCTCTCTTCTCCCTCCTCTTCCCAAACCGAGCTGTTTTTGCCGTGCGTGTCGCGAGGAGACAGACTAACGGTGGACAGCCATTGCCAACGGGTGCTACTTTAACATCGCCGCCCGCCTCGCCCGGTACTTTGGCAACATGACCTACGCCGAGAACGCCGAGAGGACGTGGAACCTCATCACCCGCCTCAAGTACGTCGACGACCAGTACAACGTCTACGACGGCGCCCACGAGGGCGACCAGTGCACCAAGATCAACAAGTTCCAGTTCTCATACAACGCCGTCATTCTGCTGCAGGGCTCTGCGTATATGTGGAACATGGTGAGTGCTGCTTCCAAAACATGACAAAATCCAACTTGCCTTTTGTCGTCATGACGAAGGGGAAGAAAAGGCAGGGATCGGGCCAAGGTCCAGCATCCGAGCAGACAAGACAACGGGGGGCTAATGCACAATCGCGACACCACACAGACCCAAAAGCCCGAGTGGGAGCAGCGCATCAACGGCCTGCTCGACAACATCATCAAGGTCTTCTTCCCGGACAAGGTCGCCTTCGAGGTCGCCTGCGAGCACGCCACCTGCACGACCGACATGGAGTCCTTCAAGGGCTACCTGCACCGCTGGCTCGCCTCGACGACGCAGCTCGCGCCCTTCACGCGCGACAAGATCATGCCCGTGCTCAAGTCGTCGACGGCCGCCGCCGTCAAGCTGTGCACCGGCGGCGCCAACGGCCGCATGTGCGGCTTCAAGTGGTCCACGGGCGTCTTTGACGAGACGGGCGCCATGCAGCAGCAGAACGTCATCGCCGCCCTCACCTCGCTGCTCGTTGGCTCGGCCAAGGGGCCCCTGACCAACTCGACCGGCGGCACCAGCGTCGGCAACCCCAACGCCGGCGTCGACACGCCCCTCACCATCGAGCAGCGCTTCGGCAAGATTGGCGGCGGCGACAGGGCCGGCGCCGCCATCCTGACGATCCTCATCGTCGGCGCCGCGTCGGTCATGTTCTGGTACATGGGCACGGATTGAGGCGGATATCGCGAGCGAGGAGGAGGAGGAGAGAGGGAGGGAGATGGCTAGGAGGATGAGAACAGAGTTTGGGAGGGGGGAAGAGTATGGCCGGAGTTTTTGCGAGGAAGAGCGGTGCCGAGATCGTCGATGAGTACGTGCTCACGAATACGCACGAATACGCAGTGCGCGAAGCACCAAGATGACCGGATGCTCTGCAGCAGAGCCACGCCCCGCCACGCCACGCCGGCAAGCGAAGAAGGCATTGCTACTCGGACATTGTTCCTTGCTTTCCCATATGGATTATGGCGAGCCATCCGGTCTTTCGCAAGACCGGGGGTTTGATCTGATTTTTTCCCCTTTCGAGATTACTGCATGGCCAGTCTTTTTCGGCCTCGATCAGACCGAACGGATGACTCGAATGAACACTCCCCAACTGACGGGGCGGTTCACTTTGGATTTGTTTTATTTTTATCTTGGGCCCCATGCGCCGGCTCCTTCGCGCTGCTGCAGATGGCTCACTGTTTTATGTAATATCCATCCATATGTAGCTTGGAAATAGACACGGCGTTTTTGTTTTCTCTGCTTTTGAAGGTATGATTCATACACACATGTTGCATTCATTTATGGAGACTTGTTTCCGGGCCGTAAGCTGGATCCGGGACCAGTCTTGGTTTTCGGCACGCCGTGTGAATCATCTTCGCCCCCAGATTTTGTCCCCGCATCCCCATATAGCTTTGAGCTTCAACCCGGGCGGAGCTATCCCGACATCCTTCTATCTGTGCTATCTTGCTCCACGGTGAGCCTCTCTCATTTTTCTAGGTATATAGACAAGCCGGTCCATCGCCCTCCCCAGGTTTGTCAGGTAAGTCAAAAGCCTCATCAGCAAAAACAGCCAGACTCGAGCCGAATGATCCCCACTGGTCACTCACAAGCTCACACCAGACTTTCCGCAGCCCCCAGCCCGCACACGCACCTCCGCTTCCCGCTGGGTCATCTCGGGGACAGGAATCCGAAACATGACGGACGCCGCCGCCAACAGCAACAACAACACCGAGCCGCCGCAGGACCTCAAGGCCCGCCTCAAGGAGTCGTACGACGCCATCGCCGTCGAGTACAACGCCTGGACGGTCGACCACTCGCCGAAACGCATGGCCTACCTGCAGAAGCTGCTCGACCTCATGCTCGCCGGTGACGGTGACGGTGACGGTGACGACGGCAAGTCGAGGGAGCTCTCGTTCCTGGAGCTCGGGTGCGGCGCCGGCGTGCCCGTCACGCGGCACCTGGTGACGGCCCTGCCGCGCGCGCGCGTCACGGCCAACGACCTCTCGTCGGAGCAGGTGCGCCTCGGCAGGGCCAACGTCGGGAGTGCGGGCGACAGGGTCACCTGGCTCGAGGGCGACATGATGGCGCTGTCCTTCCCGCCGGCCTCCTTCGACGCCGTGCTCGCCTTCTACAGCGTCATCCACCTGCCGCGCGCCGAGCAGGAGACCCTGCTGGGCCGGGTCGCCGGTTGGCTGCGCCCCGGGGGTTACTTCCTGGCCAACTTCTCGGCCGGGGAGGTGCGGGGCGCCGTTGACGAGCAGTGGCTGGGGCAGGAGAAAGGGTGGATGTACTGGGCCGGGCTCGGGGCGGGGGAGACGGTGCGCAGGATGGAGGGGCTGGGGATCCGGGTCGTCGCGCATGAGATTCTGGAGGATGAGGAGGGGGCGGAGTTCCTTTGGGTTATTGGGCGGAAGGGTGCGGAGTGAAGAGTGGAAAGGGGTAGTGGTGATGTTTCGTTTGCCAAGGTGGAAGGGATGGGAATGGGAGAGAGGGAGGCTGATGAGGGGTGCTGAGGCCTGCAGGCCGGTATTGAACGGGTTCCTTTTTGTCACGAAGCTATGGATCCCCGTGACTAACGATGGAGGCATGATTCAACATGATATGCCTGCCATTACGACCTTTACACGAATACAAAATAACATTTTTTCTGGGTATGATCGTATCAGGATAGTTGTACATGGGGTATTGATCAACGCTCGCACAGTACAACAAGGACAACTCCCGGAAGAGCTCTTCAAATCTAACAGCAGTAACACAACCCGCCCGTCCGACCATTCGGTTCCTGGATATACTCGCCTTTTCCATTCAGCCTCTGCGGGACACACCCTTCACCTCCGACTGCCAGCGTGACCTCCTTCGTGTGTGCCCCTGTCGACGCTGCGCCGCTCGTCGTGGGAGCCGTCTCGGACCGGTACCCGCCCTTCTCCTGGTCCGGTCCCACCGCCGCCACCGCCACGCCGACCAGCGCGTCGACACTCTCCAGCGGCTCGAGCCCCCGCGACCGGCAGGCCTTGTCGACGCAGGACAGACCCAGGCGCGACAGCGGCGACAGCTCCGGCATCTGCAGCGCCAGGCGCGCGACGGCCAGCGCGTCGAGCCGCTCCGTCCACGTCGGCACGCTGTACACGTACCACAGCAGCACGGCGATGAGCGCGACCTGCAGGCCCACCAGCGCGCTGATCGCAGCGAGGGCGACCGTGCTCATCCGCGGCACGAAGAGGCGGACGCCGGGCTGGCGGAAGACGGCGCGCGCGGGCGTCGCGAAGCTCCTGCTGACGACGGCGCCGTCGCCGACCTGGCCCGAGGCCGCGGTGGTCAGGTACGCCTCGTTGGCGAAGAGCGTCGCCAGGTCGAGCAGCGAGGCGCCGCGGCGCGCGTCGCCGGCGAAGGGCGCGACGGTGGCGTTGACGGCCTCGAAGGCCATGCTCGAGAGCAGGCGGCTGTCGGGGGAGGAGGGGCCGGAGCGCGCCGCCGCCAGCCCGGCGCAGGCCTTGGCCGGGGCCGAGTCGGAGAAGGCGGCGCCGAGGCGCGAGAAGGGCACCATGTCGTCCTCGCAGGCGCGGACGAGGGCGTCGCCGAAGGTCTCGGCCGTCTGGTTGCGGGCGAGGGCGATGATGGACTGGTTGCCGAAGAGGGCGATCGAGGCCATCATCAGGGGGCCCGAGGCGTTGAGCGGAAGCGAGTTGAACGGGTCTGGGTAGCTCGGCTGGACGTAGCTCGAGGGATCCTTGTTCTTGCTGGCTGGGTTGTAGATCCTGGGGTGTGGGGAGGGGAGAGCGTTAGCGATCGTTGGCATGGAGGAAAGTGTTTGGGAGATGTGAACAAAACATGGGGGGGGACGCTCACCTCCTACGCTCCTGGTCGGGGAGGCTGTCCACAAACGCCGCCTGTATTGTTGGCTTGCCTTCGCTACCGACTTTGATGTAGCCCCGACTCGACTTGGCTGTGCATCGTGTGGTGAACCTCTGCAAACTACTTGTCGGTCCATAGCTGACATCAACGAAGAGCTCTTCTTCAACGTCCTGTTTCTTGAGATTGTTCTCCCAGAGCGCCCGAGAGAAGTCACCCGGGACACATACACGCAGGCCGCCGGCGGTCGGGAAATCGAGCTGAGTGGTGAACGGGTGTGGTCCCGGGCAAGGCTCGGGAAACGCCGTCCTGTCGATCGGCGCACACGTCGCATAGCTGGTCATGCCCAGCGCATGATACTGGCTTGTGCCGGTCTCCACGCCCCAGGGCACCGAGGAGACGCCAAAGTCCGCGCCTTCACCATTCCCATTGATTCTCGTCAAGATCTCTCGCAGGGTGTAGCCAGACTGGCTCTGCAAAGGTTCCCGCGGTTGGCTCTGGCCAAAGAACCACACATAGCGCTGGAGCTCCTCTCTCCCCCCGTTGATTAGCTTTTGCCGGAGCGTGGCGAGCACCGGCGCCAGGGACAGTGCGTCAAGAACTGCCGGAGACGGGTCGTAGCCAACGAGCGTGGTGCCTGTGTCAACGTCGAAGCTTACGTCGTCGTCGACGGGTGGTGGAAACTCGCGGGTCCCAGTCTCTAGCAGAGCGCCCTGCAGTGAAGGTGTGACAATTACTGAGTGAGATGATTAGCGAATTTCAAAACACACGACTTGTTGTGTGGTCGTATTGGGCCTGTTACCTAGACCCAGCAACAAACACGCAAGCCCGAGCAGAAACCAACTGACGGGCTTGTCTCGCTTGCGAGAGAACCAATGGCCATCGGCTAGTGAGAAGAGCTGGCGCGCGTTGAGCTTCTGCCCCGGCCGGCGGCGCATAGAGGCGACGACAGCAGCACGAGCAAGGAGAGCCACGACGACGGGGATGCCGAGGACACCCGTTAGGTTGATGAGCGCGGCTGCAATCTTGGTCGCTGCGGCGGAGCGTGTCCATGCATCATCGTAGTCTTGCTGGGTCCAAGTTCCGTAGAAGTGGCGGCGCTGCGGACGGATGATGGCATCCGGACGGTACCAAAGGCAGCACGTCAAAGCCCACGGCACCACCAAGAGCACGATGTAGGCGAGAGAGATGTATGCGGCCTTGCGGTACCTCCGCACCGGAGGGATGTGCTTGTGCAACGGATGTGTGCTTGGTGTAGTCAAGATCGCTTGATATGGCGACTCCATGCCTGCTTTCTTGTCCATACTGCTTTCTCTGTTTGACATCAGAAAGGCATGGCACCTGGAGGCAAGTTTGCTAGATGAAGGGGTGATGTCTCTCTTTTATGGTTCTCCAATGAGTTCCTCGCGATAGCAGATCAGAGAATTTCCGTCCAAATTTGCGGCACAGCATCAGCACAGGGCCAGGATTCTTGCAGCAAGACAGCGTGCCAATATCAAGTCAGGCGCTGTAACAGCAAGGCTCACTCCATCCCGTTCGGGACTTCGGGAGGGTAGACCAGATAGTCTAGCATTGGGAATAAGCCGGATCCGTCCAATATGCTGGCCCTTTCTTGACAAGATCAGCCTCTGCACGCCCTTATCAGTCGTCGTGTATCTCTTAATGACAGTTGTGATCAACCAGCATAAGAATCAAGGCAGCGTGGGGCTAGTGATAAGAGGCCTGCCACCGAGAAGAGGTGTGGTTGATCAGACCTCTTCTGTAGACCCTTGTTTTATATTTTTACATCACCCTGGCGGTTCGTCGGCTGTTGGAAATTCGTGGTTGGATAATTTGCCCGTGACCAAGACCTGTTGGGGGCTGTGAAGTAACGCCTGTGTTGGCAAAACCACGGTTTCGCGCCCCTGTTCGCTGATCAAAGACTTGGCACACCGTAGTTGACAATTGCTGGGGAAAGGGGTGCCAGGGTGCTAAGGTTGGGGCCTTATACGAGGCGGATTCTAAGACTCACCCAAAGGTCAGACAATCACTATGGCGTGCTTTTCACGTGTACAAGCAGGTTGGGATATGCAATAATATTTCGAAGGTGGTGATCCTGTTTGTAGTGGTTGGCTTCGATTCGCTGTGGTTGATCTTGGCGCCCTCCAGACTCTGCCACAGGCACAGTTCGACAGCTTGAACAGGTGCAAAGAGGGAAAGGACATGACAGGACCAGTCGAACAGAGAATATGAATGATCGTGGGGTTGGTTGCCCGTCTGGCTTACGATCGGGCCAAATGTTGCAAAGGCTCTCCGGGCCTTTGATAGACGAAAATGTGACAATGTACTCCAGTTTCACTTGTGGCAGAATGTTGCTATTGTGATTGTGAATTTCGTCGTCTACAACGCAGAACAAGTCTAATCAATTTACAATATTGCTTGGTCCGCTCAATTCAAGCTTCGTGTGCCTATCCAAATTCTGTGTTTACACCAGTGTCCATCAAAGGCTTGGCATTCGGATACCAGCAGGTAGTTGTCCTCAATGTGAGTTGTTTTGTATGTATCGAAGGCAGCACTCGAAACGGTAGCAGTTGACATAGCTAGGGACATGGAAGAACTCTCACTTGTGGGCATGACTGTACACTATTTCTGAACTGAATTCCATCTTCCCGTATTCTATTCTATCAGCTTCGGGGATTAACAGACCAGGAGCATAGTTCTATTGCCAATAATACCAGACTGTCCACCATTACCTTGCCTCATGGCGCCCTGATTCGACGTGGTAATCTCATCATATCAATCTCTACGGACGCCTTCAGATGATCATCTGCTCGATTTGATTGCAAGCAGAGCCTTCGGCACCGCGCCGTACTGAGGATGACAGACAGTGTCATGATCAGTATCCTTAATAGTCTCGCTGTGGTAGCTCAAGTTGCCCTGATCTCCACGATACTGCTTGAAACATTCGTCAAAGTACTGTTCGCCCTTCTTCCCGACCAGCATATCCGACTCTGCCCAGTAGACGTTGATGCGAAGAAGCGGCTTGCCTTGCTGAGGCGCTGGATCGCCGCTTGACCCCCGCATCTCATTTTGACGGCGTCGCTCGGTCAATCGGGCTTCCAATTCACTAGGAAACTTTCCGTAGTCTTCGCAAGCTCTCCACGGACCGGCCGCAGGCTTCTTCAAGCACAGCAGGACTTCTCCGTTGGCGCCGGTCGTGTCATCCTTGAACAGCCTAGACATCATCTCCTTCATGCGGGCGGCGGTATCTGAAGCTGACAGGCCGAGGTATTCACGACAGAGATCATCCCGTGCGTGCTTCGGCCGGTCCGTCTGGTCGCTCGGGTCTCGGTTATGAGAGGATGAAGAAAGTGCGCTGGTAGCGGAGGCGAGAAGACCGCTGGAGAAGGAAATCGAAGGAGCAACGGTATTCATGGCGAATGAGAGAACAGAGTTGAACTGATTGATGATGGGCGCTGGAAGCAACGACGAGGCTTTCAACATCGTGACTCCGGAATGCTTAGGGTGGACCCAAGGCGTGAGGAGGTGAAGAGATGGATTGGAGGGCAGTAGGATCTCGGGATATGTGTAGATAGTGTTGAACGTGTAGATGACGCCGCAGCTATGTGACATGATGGAGACATGCTCGACTTTCAACTCCTTCAGAAGCACTGGCACAGTCTCGAGCCAGACAGCGAGACGCTGCGACACGTCAACCTTCGTTGAGCCGCCCATGCCCGGCCTGTAGAAAGTCAGCTTATCGATGCAAAGGTCAGGCTGTTTGTCAGGGTGTTCTTCACCTGTCCACTACGACGAAGCGAAGGCCTAGCTTCTGGCACAGAAAGTCGCCGAGCGTGGCGAGGTACCGATTGCCCATCAGGCCCGCGATGAAGAGCACTACAGGCGCAGAGTCGCTCTGCACCCCAGTCACGGCGTAGGTAACCGTGAGAGGGCCATGGTTCTCAGTCGCGGGCAGCGTCAGACGGCGCTGGAACTGAGGCTGGTCGAGATACGCGGCGGCTTCGGCTTGCTGCGACCGCTGTGGCGCTGGAGATGCTTCAGTGGTAATAGTGACAACGCCGTCGGGAACAGCCATCGCGGCACTACCCTGCGGGATGGCGTCGGTCATTTTGAGAGAATGCTGACTCTGCGACCGGGAAGTACGTTTGGAGGCCCAGATGGTCAGAAGATGATGACTGTACTCAAGTTGAGCTTTGTGCCGCAAAGAATACGCGCACTCTAGTACGCGGCACGGGCACCACCTGATTCGCTAGGTCCAATACAGCACTTCACTTCTTCATTGCGGCTTACGTGTCTTGCTTGCTGCGTTAGTGAACGACGTTACGCAATTAGGTGTTCAACAAAGGACTTGACGATGGCCAACATGAACAAGTATTCGGTGATGAATCACAGAGTGGAATGGTTATAAGACATGGAATTACAGGATCGCGATCTAGATCATATCCGACATGCAGACGGAATTAGAAGCGGGGCTTCCGTGCCCGAAGCCGGATCGGACACGAAGCCGCGCGCACCCTGGCGCTCAGAATGTCGATAAAACCAACAATCAAGAACATCTACGCTTCGGAAACAGGCTGCCCCAGAGTGCCAGAATCATGCCACCTCTTATCGATATTCTAAGTGGCAATGCGAAGCTTTACGCGATGGGGCTTCGGGAAAGTTCAAGATTCTTCATTGTTATTGTATCTCGCGCATAGAGATATCCGGGCTTGCTGTTCCACAGGCCACAGGGTGCGAAATACAGTCGAACTATGGTAGAGAGGCAAAAAGTCCTGACCGACTCCGGGCTTCAAACTAATACCAGAAGATCAGTAGAAGCCGGGCCTAAAGGCTTTATAATTAGAAAAGTGGTTGATTGGCCTTCCTCTGAACCAAGACTTGTATTGTATCACTGGAACCTACAGCAACATCTCTTAAAAACGACTATTGTATTCATTTTGTCTCTTTAATGGTATCTAGATAACAGTACAGCTTAACTTCCACTTGGCAGAAGCCGAGGAGTAACCTAAGTATTGATTCCATCGGTGTGAACTCCCTTCACCTCTAGCCATCAAATCTTAGTAGTCATCTGCATCTAACTCGCAGCCTTATTCTGAGTGTGAAGGTATCACTGATACTAGTCGCGGCCTGGATCGACGCTCCACGTCCAACCATCGCCTCCGCGTATAACCCCGAGAGTGAGACATCTGGTTGATGAGCAATAAACAGAATCTCATATGAACCATGGGCATCGACTGGAGCTCGAGGGGAAAGTCCGGATCAGTCAAACTCGACCCGAGACCCCCAAACATTCTCCGAGTGTCCAAATTACGCGAACCAAAATTTGCTCTATCCCGTCCTCTCTGGCTAGCGTGTCAGGCATTCTATTGTGATGTACACAAACTTAGGAAATCACTCGTCTTTCCGTAAACAATGGAGGCTTTCAAATAGGGAGTAGTTTCCCGGAGTAATTTAGCCTCCTCAGTCTTCCTTGATCAACTTTCAGGAAGAAGACCGAACTTCGTTTCTCTCCAAGAAAAGCTGTACCGGAGTTCTTTTCATAAGACGATGCACTTCCATCTCAGCATCCTAGCTGCTGCCGCAGCTCTGGCGCCAGCCATCATGGCAGCCCCGTCGACGGATAAGCTGCCGTTGGCTCGCCGCGATGCTGATGGCGCCGGGGGTATCAGGGTTACTTGCCCCAACTCCAAGGCCAGCATCTTGTGTCTTGATGGCAGATGCACCGCGTGCTGCGGTAACTGTTGCCAATGCATTGGCCGTAAGTCGGAACCTACAACTTCGCCTGCATTCTTGGGACGAGGTGAATGAGTATGGCCGATACTGACACCAGATCGTAACTAGTCCCTGACAAGGGAACGACAAAGACTCTCATCGAGTTCCGTCCCGACTGCTCTGGGAAGTGCCCCTTCAGCCAGGGAGGCCAGGGCCAGGGGATCCAGGGATCTCAAGGCCCTCAGGTCTTCAGGGGTCCTGCCGGACAACAAGGCCAGCCGCAATCTGGAGGGTCCCCGAAAGCCGAAGGTCTTAGGGGATCCCAGGAACATGCCAAGCCCCAAGGCCCTCCCGATCTTCCTGGCCCGCCACCCCCAGAGGACCTCAGCGGTCCCGAAGGATCCTCGCCCTCAAACCAGAATGGCGCAGCCCCATGGAGTCAGCATGGTCTTGACATGGAACTCGACATCGACGACCAAGGCCCGGGACACCACCGAGGGCACGAGTTCGCGCCCGTCCCTGATGACTACTTCCATGGCGGGCAGAAGAAGTCTGGAGGATCTCAAGGCGGCTTCCCCCAGCGTGCTTCGTTCGAGGACGACGGCCTGCCGTACGGCGACCGGTCTCGAGACGAGCCGATCGGCCTTCGATATGACGTTGGCAGCCGCTATGGTGACTCGCAGTCGCGTGGCCAGGGACGTCACCATGAGGAGAGCCACAGATCTAGTTGCCAATACCAGAAGGGATGCAAATATCACAGAGATTACTAGCCAGGCAGTTGCCGGTACGGAGTCTCGAGGTTGTGGACAGCGTGGGGCACTTGAGCTTGTGTTGTTGCCGGTAGTTTTTCATTATGTTGGTCAGATACGACTTCTCTCTTTGAGATAGATGAGTAGTAGTACAATGTTTACTTGGCTTTCACTGCTAGCTATTAATTTGGCAATGGCATTCGGATCACATCTGATATCAATCCTGGTCACTTGCGTAAGGAGTCATCGCTATTCGACTACGAACTTTGACCCGAGTTTCTTGTTTCCTTCAACCCATTAAGATATGCTCTCATCACCATTTAGTCTTCGCTTTCCTAACAATTAAGTGCCTATCCCAAACTCTTTTCGAGTCATATTCACCAGTCTCAGTGGCCCCATCTACAGAATGTTGCGGACGCAACGAGCACCGTCGTTGGAGCTGGTCTTGGGCCCATTGGCCGACTTGATCGGCTGGCCGGTGGTGCCGTCGGCGGCCAGCTCGATCTTCCAGATGAAGCCGCTCGAGTTGTCAGACGCGAAGAGCGTAGCGTTCCTGCCGTCGTCCATGCCGTACGCGGCGCCGAACCCGCCGCTCAGCGTCGGGTAGTTGCGCACCGTCTCGAACCTGTGCGTGTCCATGCCGAAGCGGACCAGGTCCGTGCCCCTGCCGCTGCCGGTCGCCCTCGAGAAGCCGTACAGGTACCGCCCCCGCGAGGGCAGGAAGACCCAGTCGGCCAGGGCGCGGTAGCCCCCCGCGGCGAACTTGCCGCTGCCGAGCAGCTTGCCGTAGGTCGGGGACCCGGGGCGCAGGTCCATCTGCTGCCAGTCAGCGCCGCCGGTGCTGTACCAGTAGTAGCCGTCGTCGTCGATGTCGCCGCAGTACTCGCCGACGTTGGTGGGCATCTTCATGACCTCGGTGAGGGTCCCGTCCGAGGCGATGCGGACGAGCATGTTCTTGCCGCCCTGGCGGGCGTAGAGGTAGTTGTCGAGCGGGTTGTAGCCCATGCCGTTGATATCGCTGCCGTCGCCGATCTTCTGGGCGATGTTCTTGATGCTGCCGGTCTCGAGGTCGACCCGGATCAGGTCAGCGTGCTGGATGAGATAGCCGTACTTGTCGCACTGCAAGGCCGGAGGGGAGGTAGGCGCTGTGCAGTTCTTGTCTGCGGTTACCGTGGCGGTGATAGTGACTGTTGAGGGTATCGGCAGAGATAGGGACGCGCAGGTTGCGTTTGCTGTTACGGTCACGGTCGAGATCAAGGTGGTGCCCAGGGAGGGAAGGCACGTTGTGGGATAGTCTTTGCTGCTGGGCTGAGTCTCATGAGGCTCGGATGTTGGGGCCGTTGAGACTGAGCTCGAGTCATCCCCACCCGTGCAAATGGTAGTCAGGGGCGTATGAAGGGCTGTGGTGGTATAGTGGCGAGCCGCGACAGCCGGGCTACCGAGGGCAGACCCGGAAAGGGTCGCGATGGAGGCAATAGCGAGAAGGCTTCTTGGAGACATGATAATGGCAGTAGACCTTTGGCAAGAACCAGCAAGAGAAGTCTGTGGGATGTGCGGCTGGGGTGTCTACGAGAGGAGTTGGAGAGACGGAGAACCGGCCTCGCATTTATATCACTTCAACATCCTCCACCTAGTCCCTGATTTTTATTGAAGTCGAGGACGACCATCGTTGCGCGAGATGAGCTACCCTTCCAAATCATGTAGTGCTCTTTTTCAACCTTGACGATGCGCATGCAAACTTGACTTGGCGTTGCTCTGCTTCCCGGCCGGGAATTGCAGCTAACAGCTCAGCTTCCCCATATCGATCCGGATGCGGCAAGGATGGTCCCGAGAGACACGGGTACAGTTAGCTGAGAGCCGATCAACTCTGCCAGTTTCGTCGCGGCACGGGTTTTAGTCAATTTTCAGCCGCCTTTCTCGAAATTGATGGCGTGAGCTTGCACCCGAAGTAGCAAAGGAAAGAGGCCGAGGAGCTGATCTCAACGGCGTTCACCACGTAGCCCCCCTGTCAGTCCCACTTGGCTTCACATCGAGCGAACCGCCATTGGTTTTCCAAAAGGACAAAGCCGAATCGTCTTTACCTTCTTTGGCAATGCAGGGGAAGCGATCTCAAATTACAAGCTTACAGGTGGCTCGTCCGAAACTTGCGTGGAACTTTCCCGCAAGTGGTCATCTTCCGGCGGTCAGGCAAAGGCCTTCATGGAAGACATGAAGTGAGAAGAAGATTGTGATGCCGCATCTCTGCCGCATGGTGGCGCGTGGCACTGCATGTATTGGTCTGGGCTACCTCGTTCTATTGGACAGTCTGGCCCCCAACTGGTACTTTTTCCCACGCCGATCGTCATACCAAAAGCACGTCAAGGAAAAAACAAGTGGTGTAACAAGGGATGGCTTGCAAGGCTAACTGGCCGAGCAAGACGGGCAGGCCACATGCCTAGAAACCACTTCGCCGACGGAGGTTGACCATGATGTTGCCATTCTCGACGCGATAGAACCACCGCGAGACAGTCTTCCACGTCCTCTCGGGGTTCACCATCTCGAAGTCATACCTCGTCACGACCGTGGCCACGACCTTGTACACCTCCATCTGGCTCAGGTTCCGGCCGAGGCAGATGCGCGAGCCGCCGCCAAAGGTGAGCTCCGCGGCGTTCCAGTCGCGCATGCGCTCCTGGAAGACGTCGTCGGGCTCGTCGGCGCGCTGCAGCCACCGCTCGGGCCTGTAGACCTCGGCGTCGTCGCCAAAGACGTCGCGGTTGCGGCCGACGATGTACGGGTTCATGCCGACCTGGGTCCCCGCGGGGACGGTGGAGCCGTCCGGCAGGCTGAGGCCCGCGGTGGGGACGATGCGCTCCATGGTCATGCTGACGGCCGGGTGCATCCGCAGTGTCTCACGCACGACGGCCTCGAGGTACGGAATGGCACGAGCGGCCTGGTATGGTGCCGGGGTCTCGCGGGTGACGATGTCGGTGGCGCGGACTTCCGAGACGAGGCGGTTCCAGATGGCCGGGTTTCGGAGGGTGTAGTAGAAGAGAGCACGCATCGTGATGGCAGTGGTATCAGCACCGGCGATCACTGGAGAAAGGTGAAGACACAGATCAGTATTGCACTCATTCCAGAGTTGGTCTCCATGGTTTGAATAAACTCACAGTTCAATAGCAAGTAGTTGATGATGGTACCATCATCGACGACCTCGGGGTGCGACGTCTTCGAGTCGATGAAATACTGCAAGAAGTCGGGGTTCTTGGGGTCAAAGTTCTTGTCCTCGCCCTTCAGACGAGGGAACAGCGCTTCGACAGCAATGCGGGCGACGTTGTCGAGGTTCGGGGGACCGATACGGACGATGGGGTTCTTGTCGAGGCAAAAGTCCAGGAAGGGCATCTGGCCGACAATGCCCAGATAGTCAATCGCCTGATCGGCGATGTGCAGCGTGCCGTCAAAGTCGCAGCCCTTCTCCATGTATCCGAAACGCTTGCTGAAGGTCACGGCGCTAATGAAGTCCCACGCATCTACACGAGTTAGCAATGGTCGAGATGAAGTCACCGGGCGGGAAGGACGACTCACAGTAAGCCAGCCAAGCACCGAAATCGCAAGTCTTGTTTTGATCAATGAATCGTTTCTCCAGGTGGCCGCACAAGTCATTGATCACTTTGTCCATGTGCTTCTCCAATGCCAGCACGCTGGGCACGGAGTAATGCCTGACGATGGGACGCTTCAGGCGCGCATGTTCGACGTTGTCGACTTGGCTGAAGAGATGATAGGTGATCTTGCCGTCCACGATAGCACTGTTGTTCTTGTAGAAGTCGCTCTACGAGTATGGTTTGAGCCTCATCCTTCCCACGACTAGCAGAACACGCAGCTTACCTTCATCCATTTTCCGTCGGTGTTGTAGATGACACGGCTCAGCTCAGGCAAGTCAAGGTCAAGGAGATTCGGGCCCAGTCGCACGATCGGTCCATACTTCTCGTGGAGCTTCTTCATCCGCGGCGCGTACTCGCCAGAGATGACTTGGAGAAGGCGCCAGATGTTTGTCCATCGGGCGAGGAACGGACCTGGATACCGCCGTAGGGGAGAATTGAGGTACGAGCCAATCGACCAGATCCAAAACGTGATGGCGGGAGTCAGGAGGACCACCGCAAGCTTATTGGCGCGGAGAGCGTCCATGACGGCCTCGCCGCCGAAGCCATCGTCGCCCGTATGTGTTGCGTTCATTTTTGCCCGCTCCAAGTGTAACGAGATCTGTTACTTGCAGTGCAGCTTCGCGCAAAGATGAAGCAGATAAAGCGACAGGAGGAGGGGGGCGGACGAACTGCCGACACCCCAAGTCTAGAGGGTGATATCCCAGATACCAAGGCAGCGGCACCACCCCCCCCCCCCCATTACCCCTCAAGAACGACCCTCATGCGCCCATCCATCTTCGCTTGCAGGCCCCCTCATGCACTTGGCTCAGAGGGGCAAAGATCAAATGCCTCATAGGGAACCTGGCGGAGGGGCCAAGAATCGTCTACGTTGCGATCATTGAGAACACTGTTCCGCATCGAGGAAAGTCGACCGAGAGCAGCATGGTCGAGATGGTAAGCTATGAGCCAGGGGCTGGTCGTTGGAGCTGGGTTCTCAAACGCCACATCTGACCAATCACAAAAAGTCCATTGAGAGCTCCCATTTCAGAAACGAGTGTGGCAGGCCTCGCCCTTAAGATCGCAGAATTAAGTTTCGGAGCGTGAGGGGAAGCTTTTAAAGGAGAGCATCGGTCGATAACGAGGAGACGTTGTCGAGGTGACCCCGTGAGCAAGCACACGCACTTTGCTTTTCCCCAAATCACCGTGCTTGGAGCTTCTTCGCGATTGGAGACTCAAGCTTTGCTTGCTGCTGACTGCTCCCTTCCAATGGAATGACCAAGGTGATGCCGGCATCCGTACACACAATCTTGCAGACCGACGATCATTTCCTCCATCATACAGAATGCTTGTATTGGGAAGTGCAATTTAGGTAGGCATCCACATTCGAGTGACCGACCAAGCCGACCTAAGCCCTCTGGCCCATTGAACGTTGCTGACAGGTCCCACGGGGGCCCATCCATCGCTGGGTGATTCGCAAGGCGGTCTAGGTACCGTTGTATGCCATTACGTAGTCACGTACTGTACTTGTAGTCCAGTTATTTATGCTTGAATTGCATGGTGGCGGGTCCCGGCAGGGCATGTAACGGTACCGAGCCAACTGTTCCTCAAGGATTTCCAACAGGCGGAGAGATCCTTGCCAGTCGGACCTGGGCACGGCCAGACCGTGGCGAAATGGGAAGGTAGGTCGTTGGGAGCATCATCTCCTGCAGGGCTCCTTGATTTGCCGTTGTCAATTTGCGAGACCTGCATCCGGCGTCGTACCACAACGGTGCGGCGGCCTGTGTTGCAAATAAGTTGAAGAACTGCATGGCCGGACCAATATTGTTGTGCGTCTTACTCTTGCCAGCTTTCAAAGAAGCAATTCTCGACACACATATTGCCTCCCAACTTCATCACACCTGGATGGTGGCCTCGTACTTGCAAGGAATTTCTGGCGCTATTCTCGGTGGCCGCAGCGGAACACTCCTCCGACCGAGTAGCGTCCGCGCAAGATCCTGGTCTCGGAAGCCACCCTAGCGTCCGCAGAGTCGTATCCGGTCCCGCAGGACCGGGGTGGCATCCAATGGAGGGCGTCCAATACCGGTTGGCCTGCGGCAATCACACCCAGTGAGCCAGCCCTGAAAATACGGACTTGCCGGTTTTGAGGAAAACGCCGCTGCAGACATGAGCATGGGGCAAGCGAGGACGTGGGGGGGAGGCTTGGGGTTTCATGGGGGACGTTGGGCCCATGTCTCCAAGAAGCAAACATTCACATCCGCTCGAGCAATGATTGCAACTGGGCGCAAAGGAAAGGAGCCAATTCGTTGATTGGCAGCCACAGCTGAACTTGAGTTTCCCCCATGGGATCATGGGCAGCCACTTGACCAGGATTGCCAGATAGTGCTCGGATTCGCTGAGGGGTGCGTCCTGTCTCTTTCTCCACGCGATATGGAGTATGTGTACGGAGGAAGCTGGAGCATTGGCTCGAGGCTGGATATGCACCGTGCGAAAGGGATCTGAGATCGACCTTCTCTGATACAGAGGCCCTCGTCACAGCTTGCTACGGTAGCATCCGAGTATTGGTATATTCTGTATCTCGTAAGGATTTCATTCGCTTGTACTTCTTTTCCTAATCCAGCAAGCAATTCGGGCCCTATTAAGGTTTGCGGACTCGGCACGGGGCTGCCACAGCTTGAGCTGAGCCATCGGTACCTGGTCGCAGAACGGGGAAGTCACAGGGTTGCTCGGCGCACTGTTCATCCAGTAGAGCGAGCGGGCCAGTCCGGTGATAATCCTTTCTTCTTTCAGTGAAGACTTGCTTCTGAGGAGACGCACCTGGGTGTGGTAGGACCAGTCCTGCAGCCGAGTGCGTCCTGATGCTTGAAAGGTAACACACAAAACTGCCCCCTTTTCTGAAACCCTGCTCTGCACCTGCCTAGGGCTGACAAACAATCATCCCTGGCGATTCTCCTGAACAACAAGGTTTTTCGTGCAGAGGCAATAATTGACATGGTTAGCAGTGAGAGGGCAGATCGAAGAGGAGCAGCAGCAGCAACAGCAGAAGGGCTTTCTACCAGCAATTTGAATAAGCCAGAGAGATTTTCATATATCAAGCTTCGAAGCACGTCGGTCTCGGCATTGAGGCGAGAAGGATCTGGCTGTCATGCACCGTTCTAGAGTCTTTATCGCATCTTCTCTTCTTCGAATCCAAAACCCGTGAGCTGAGCCGTCATCTTACAATGAAGGGTATTGGCCTTGGTGGTGAAGCAGTCTGGGCAATGCCCGTCAGCTGGATGATGACTGCCGTGGTTTTTGCCTTTGTTCTTCTCCGCGCCTACACTCGCATTTCATGCGTAGCCGCTTTTGGGGTCGATGATTACATTTATCTGGTGGCCTTTGTACGTCCCATCTCTAGTCCTCCACTTCAGGCCGGTTGAACAGCCTGAAGTTCGCTGACAAGTCGTGCGTAATCTCAGGTTTTCCTTCTGATCTTCACCATCTTCCTCCAGCTCGCCGCAGAACATGGCTTCGGGCAGTTCACGAGAGACATCGGGGATGGTGACCAGATCACGAGAGCTGTCCTCTACGAGTGCATCGGCCAGGGGTTTGCCATCGTTGGCATGGCCATTGCCAAATGGTCCTGCGGCTTCTTTCTTCTCCGGCTGGTGCCGCTCAAGTGGCAGCGTATAAGCATCTGGGCGGCTATGGCCTTTGTCATGGCTGCTTCCATCGGTAAGAAAGCCTATCAGAAGTCTCGCTAAGGACTCTGCTCACCAATCCCTTCATCCATAGCCCAAGTCTTTTGCTTCTGGCTTTCGTGCACGCCCTTCGCATATGTCTTCGACCGTCGGATCCCCGGAGGCTTCTGCGGTATTGACACTCGCCCGACGTCGTACATCCTTTGTGGTAAGTTTGCATCGGCCACCTAGCAGCTGGAGAGGTTAAGCCTTCCTCAATTGACACAACTGTGACTTCTAGTCTCGACCATCACTGTCGATGTGTTCTTCGCCCTCCTTCCCTGGACCTTTATTTGGAAGCTCCAGATGCCAAGACGCGAAAAGTTGACTATCGCCATTAGTATGAGCCTCGGCCTTCTGTATGCCTGCCAATTCCCATCTTGTCGCACGAAGGCGTTCCCTAACGTATCACGAACAGGGCTGCGGCTGCCGGCATTAAGCGTACTACCGAGGTGGAAGGGTTGTACGGCCCAGAGTACCTTCGTAAGAAACTCCCCTATCCACACCTCCCACATATTCATCGGCGAGAACCATTGTAACTCATGACGAACTGGCAGACGACTCCGTCGGCCTCATCGTCTGGTCCCTCGCCGAGATCGCCGTGACCATGATCTGCATCGGCGTCCCCGTCTGCCGGCCGCTCTACCGCAAGATCTGGGTCAAGCACTTTGGCGGCAGCGAGTCCCGCAGCAACACCGGCTACCTCCGACACGACGCCATCGGCCTCAACACCATCGGCGGCGGCCGCATGCCCGGCGCCACCACCCGCTCCGACGACGACAAGTCCATGGCCGACCTGAAGCTGGGCATGAAGGGCCCCTCCAACAAGGCGCGGGCCGAGTACGCGGGCAGCGGCAACGAGGAGGGCCTGAGCATCGGCAACGGCAGCGACGAGGACATCTTGGGCGAGGAGTACCGCGGCGGCTCCCAGAAGAAGAACAGTCGCAAGGGCGGCGGCCAGGGCATCCATGTCACGGCCACCTACTCCGTCCAGCGCAACTGAAGCTAGCTGGGGCCGACAAGGTGATGTTGAGTCGTGGTGCTGTAAGGAGGAGGAGGAGTGGTAAAGGGGTTGACAAAGTACACCTGGTCCAGTCAAATTGGAGGGTTTTGTAGGCCAAAGAGTAGTTCTTGTAGACATTCATGTATCATAGACGATCTTTCAATTGACAAAAAGTCTTACTTTCCCTCCATACATTCGTCACTCAACAGTCCATAGAGTTGAACATATGATAGCTTGACATATAGCAACCCTACTGACCTTGCTCTCAACCCATCCTGTCCACTAATTTGATACTTGGTTCTTTGGAAAGTCGGGCAATTAGTCAATTACCTAGTTAAAATTACAATACACCAATTGCTCTGTTTATCATGCCATCTCAGTGACGAATATTGCCAAAGAACTGCGTTTCAAGCCGTTGATTAAACCCCACACGCTATCCACAAGTCAGGAGGAACATTACCATAATTTCACTTGTTTTTGGCATGGCTAATGCGTCCGGCGGCGGGTGACTCACGCCGTTTAGGCGCCGTCAGCGGCACAGCTTCAAGCGGGGTGAGGCCGCGCCGCCAAGAGCTGAACGGATCGGCGTTCGGTGATACGGAATCTGCCGGGTCCAAGTCGATTAAAAAGCAGCCGGGCCGCCCTTTCTTGGGGATGACCATCGGTATACTTTGGACGCAAAACAGCGCGCGCACAGTCAAGCAATAGAGGGGCGAGCAGCACGCACGCACACATCACAATGCCGGACGCGGACGCCCCACCACCACCACCGACCCCCGCCATCCCACCCGGGTCCTGGGTCGTCGTCACCGGCGCCAACGGCTTCATCGCGTCGCACATCTCCCTGGAGCTGCTCAGGCGCGGCTACCGCGTCCGCGGCACCGTCCGCGACCTAGCCAAGTGCGAGCCCTGGCTCGCCGGCGAGCTGTTCGCCGACTACGCCCGGGCCGGCGCCTTCGAGCTCGCCGGCGTGCCCGACATCGCCGCGCCGGGCGCGTTCGCGCGGGCAATCGAGGGCGCGTCGGGCATCGTGCACGTCGCGTCCGTGACGAGCTTCGACCCGGACCCGTCCAACGTCGTGCCGCCGGCCGTGGCGGCCGCGACGGGCATCCTGCGCGCCGCGCTCGCCGAGCCCTCCGTCCGGCGCTTCGTCTTCACGAGCTCGTCCAGCGCGGCGGCCATGGCTACCGCGCCGGGGCACGTCGGCCGGGACACGTGGAACGATGCGGCGACGCACCTGGCCAACACCATGCCCAAGGAGGCGCCTGCCAAGGGCCCGATCGTGTACATGGCCAGCAAGGTGGCCGCGGAGAAGGCGGTGTGGGAGTTTGCGGACAAGGAGAGGCCGCAGTTCGCGGTGAATGTCGTCAGCCCCTTTACGAACTTTGGGAGGGTGCTCCACAAGAATCAGCCCGGGTCTACGACTGGCTGGGTCAAGAAGATGTACTTGGGCCTGGAGGCACCTACCAAGATGCTACCCAGCTGTGAGCATCTCCCCGCATGCTTCAATTTGTTATCTGAAGAATCCGCAAAAGCTAATGTCCATCTTTCAGCCATTTTCATCCATGTCGATGACGTTGCTCTTTTGCATGCAGCTGCGCTCTTGGATCCCAACGTTAACAGTGCCCGCCTCCAGGCTTGGAACTCGCCCTTCAACTGGAGGGATGTTGCCGCGATCATTCACAGGTTGTATCCTGATTCGAGAGTCATCACAGATGTCGAGGACTCGCCAAGGCCCACATTGACAGCTGACACGGAGGAGCCGCTTAGGCTACTGAAAGCTTGGGGAGGCCGGGACGGGTTCAGGTCATTGGAAGAGGCCGTCAAAGACACCGTGGACGGTGTGATTCAAAACTCAGCCTAATGTCCACATCAGTCTTTCAGCAAGAAAACATCTACTTGCGTACTGCTATCCGCTTTTCTTTCGAGCTTTGTGTGTATGTGCCTCACATCATTCTTCGCCATCATGACGCCATCAATTCGTTCAGCGCATCAGTGCTGGGATGACCGGGTGTGGTTTCCGAGGTTCGGAAGGATGTGTCAGAACCGCACATGTGGCCGGATGAAATTTGATGCAGGGGCGATAGTCCGACGCCGATTCGGTTTACGAAAAAGGGGTCCTCGTGATCACAGGAACACAAGCAGGGCTGATGTCAGCCTTGTCAGTGAATAAGATGTCGAGAAGGCCGCGACAGGGCGTGATTGGCTGCACACCTTTTGCCAGCTGTGTCACGTCAATCCGCATCTCGTAACCTAGCCATCGTGTTGCCGCCTTGGCGGCGAACTTTGCTTATGTTTCTACAAAACGAATGGTGGTTGGGAAAGGCAATACGTAATCCTCAACCATCCAGGCGGTAATGCGGCCGACTGTTGGGAAAGTATAAAGGTCTCTCGCCCAACACTCAGAACTGGAAACTCTACTCACTGGAAGCCACATCGATCACGAACGTTTTCTCTTCTCCTACAACTAGAAAATTCGCGAAACATTGTTCAGAATGAAGTCATTTACGGCACTCACAACTGCCATTCTTGCCGGCCTTGTGTCGGCCAAGCCTCTCCATACAAGAGCAACTACCGAATTCGACGTCACGTCCTTCAGTGCCAACACACTTCCACACGGAACTGCCGCTTCGTAAGATGAACAAGATACCAAGTTCCTAACCAGAAACATCTCGAGTAGAAGCTAACATTCACCTCCTTTCCTTGTCTAAAGCATTGGCTTCAAAATAGCTGCTGCCCCTGGTGGCGCCTCCACAGAGTGCAAATACTCTGACAACACCTCTGTCGGCCACCTTCCCGACGTGCCCTTCCGTCCTTGCGACGACGCCGCCTTCCAGTGGCAGTTCCGGCAGGAGCCGTCTCAGCCTGGCACAGAGGGGCAGTACTTGATTGTCGTCAAGTACGACGACCCCACGCTTGGCCATCCTGTAGCTGGAGCTCATGAATGGCCGGCAAGCGACTTCCCCTTCGAGAACCAAGGGTCGACGGTCTCGCAGGCGTACCGTGGAGAGCCAGACTTTGTTATCCAGGCGGATCAGTGAAGCATCTATATCTGCCGTTCTTTGCTAGGGGCGGTCCTTTTTCCTAGCGTATCGGAGTCTTAGAAGGTAGAGTGGGCAAGATTGCATATGGATTGGGATTGAGTAGTGGTGAGAAATGAATCAGCTAAATATGAGAATTCGAACGGGCCGTATTGTTTTGACGATGTACAATCCTTATATGGCATTTCGGCACAATAAGATAGTGACATATCCCTTTTGAGAGAGAACATATGGCGGCAACGAAAGCGGGACTGCTTACAGTGTCTAAATGCGCTACATCACAAGTTGCAATGCAGTCTAGTGCGATTGGTGAGGATTACATATCTAACAAGCCGTGCTGGAATAAAGCAGTACTCGGGAAAGGTCTCTTAAAAAAAAAGCTTCTGTGTGATACCGCTGGACTTTCAACCTCAATATCAACACCTACTCTAATGTGTATTTCCATCATTATACCAGTGAAAGCATCATGTCCATCCGTCATAACATCTCGTCAAAATTCAAGGGGACACATGCCCCAACCGCTCAGCCACCACGCCCCAGTCCTGGGCAGCTTCACGGCCTCGTCTCCATCGTCCTGCGCGTAGACATGAAAGAGGTCTCTGCCGATCTTGTCGTGCAGCGCGTCAATCCACAGGAAGCGCTTCAGCCTCCTCCGCACCAGCGGCCACTCCTCCCCGGCCGGCATCACTTTCCGCCACTCCCTCCGCAGCCAGGCCTCGTCCGGGCCGAGCAGCGCCATGCCGCCGACGGCCAGGAGCCACAGCAGCAGGTCGTTCCAGACCTCGGACGCCGCGGCCCGGGCTATGAGGGCGCAGCAGCTCTCCTGGAACCTCCTTGTCAGGAACGGATAGCGCTGCCCGGTCTTCTCGGGCATCTCGAAGGTCGTGGTCAGGAACACAAGCATGGCAAGGCGCAGGGTCTCGGCCATGTGGCCCTCGGTATTGCCGTCGAGCATCAGGAGGCGGTGCTGGACTGAGCATATGGCGAGCTTGAGATCCAGTCCTTGTAGGCGGTGTCGGTGGTTGAGGTTGCACGACAGCCGCTGGAGGTCGACAAAGACGGATGCGACTCTGTCGTCGTCGAGGAAGGTCTTGATCACCGGTGGAAGCTGTACGTCGCATTCGACGCAGGGTGCGATCGCCACGCTTTCGGCTAGTGAATCGGTAGGGGGCCCCGAGTTTGCATCAATAAACAGCGGTGGCTGCCCTGTGTGGAGAGTATAGGCGAGATCAACGCTGTGACACAGTTTTAGTTGCACGTTTCCAAGGGGGGAATAGACAGAATGTGACTCACCGGAGTAGTTTGATATACAGCGGCAAGTTGTGGCGGAAAGATTCGAGACCGCCGCGAAGCCGAACTATCTGCTGCAGGCCGACAAAGTGGGCTCTGGCGGCAATGTAATCCGTGAGCATGGCGGACACAACGACCAGGGAGCTCACGACGGCGATGGTGGAGTCCTCGAGCTCGGAGCGAGCCAGCTTCTGGTTGAGAGTAGTGATTGTCAGGCCGAAGTGATGGTATGTGTTCTTGTCGAACGCGCCCATGGGTCTGCCAAAGGCATTGTTGAGGGCTGAGCTGAAGAACAAGATGAAATGGATATACAAGCTGTCCTCAAGAATCCACTTGAAGGCGTTGCTTTTCCCAAGGTTGAAGTCGATGCTCAAGTCCGAGGGATAAACGAATTGGCTTGCTGAAACCATAACTGGGCGTTAGAGATTAATTAGTATGCACAACGGATGAACAGAATGCAGCTGGGGAAAAGCTGTGGAGGAACTCCGAGAGATCACCCACAGCGAAGGAGATGCAACCGTGTCTGATCATTTGACGTGTCGGTCAAACTCGGATGAGGGTTCTCTGGGAGGTGCAGCTGAGCTATATTTCGGTACAGTTCCTCCGGTCTGTCTTCTTCTCGATTACTACTTGTGGACGGGGGCCGTTGCACAATGGCTTGTTGCCGAAACGGGATTCGAGCTCGTTCCTGACTGGCAGCAGCTCCGGCATCTTTAGATCCCGGTGGAGAGGCACCGACGGGCCGGACTCCAATTCTGTAGTTCTTTCCGTGCATGCATTGGCTGCGTATGAGCTTCCGATCAGACTTCTTAGTCTTGCCCCGACTGTCGGTCTTGACGAAGACAAAAGTGCGGGACTCCATGTTTTCTCGCTTGTTTGAGGAGTTGAAACGACCCCCTTCGTACTCGGTAGTTGCAACGACCGACAGCAAGGGCGAGAGAAATCGAGTCGCCCGTTCGAGCAAATCATCATAGGGCGGCCACTGTTGCCTCGATGCGGAAAGATTAGAAATCGAGACAGGCTGACGAGGAGGAGGCTTGATAAAAAGGGTCTCCTAGTGGAGGCACAGCGTGAGACGGAGCTGACAGTCTCCACCGTATTGTATTCCTCTAAGGGGAAAGCGTCTTCTTTTGTGGAGGTGAGAAGCGTGGAGAATGTTGTGATTGGCCTGGCAAGAAACATGCCTAGAACTGGGACGGACACCACGGGCAAAAGTCTTGGCCCACGTTTGGGACGATTCCTGGCAAATACAAGGATATGGAGTTCACGAAATTTCGACAAGATATGGAGCAGACACAGTGTTTCTTTCCATGGAGTCCGTAAGTGACGAGCTCAACGTCTTTATATAAGACGTTAAGAGTCGACGGGGTCTGGCTTGACATGTCATTCTCAGTATTGAAGTTCACGAAAGATCTATTCGAATCGACATGACGTCGTCTAGCGATTTACCGTCTCTCAACCAGTTCTATATTCGCCGATGGTTCGGAGGGCAGTTCACCAAACCGGTACCGCCAGCCAAAGACTTGGATCTCTCGGGCCAGACTGGAATTCTGGTCGGCGGCACAGATGGCATCGGCCTGGCCTGTGCCCGGGTCCTTGCCGAGTACAAGCTATCGACGCTGATTCTGGCGTCACGCAATATGGAAAAGGGGAGGAGAGTGGCTGCAGCGATCAAAGAACAGTTTCCATCCACGGATATCCAGGTCTGGGAACTGGAGATGTTCTCGTATGACTCGGTCCAGAAGTTCGCGAAACGCTGTGCGGATTTGAAGAGGATCGACTTTGCTATCCTCGGCGCTGGTATTCTGCCTGCAGAATTCAAGCTCAATCCGTCAACGGGCCACGAGCTCACAATACAGGTTCATTACTTGTCCACAGCCCTGCTCACGCTACTTCTCCTTCCTCTATTGAAGGACAAGCACCCCCAAGGCAAGCCTGCTCATTTGACCATCGTAAGCAGCGATCTGGCTCATGTAGCCGAGTTCAAGGAGAAGACTTCGGACCCGCTTCTGCCGGCCTTTGACAAGCCCATACCCTGGGGGATGAGCGCGGCAACTGAGCGTTACAACTGCTGCAAGGTTCTCCTCATGATGCTGGTTCTGAAGTTGAAGAACATCGTGGACCCCGCTGACGTGATCGTCAACTCTGTATGCCCCGGAATGTCAAAGCCCACGGCAAACGAGCGCGAGTATCCCTGGATCGTTAGGTCGCTCCTTCACACGTGGAGAAGGGTGATGGGGCGGTCCTTGGAAGCTTGCGCGTGGATTTATACAAATGCTGCTCTGGAGCAGGGCCCAGAGTCTCATGGAAGTTTCCTGACTTCGTGGCAAATCGCGCCGTATGTACCTCAGTGGCTGTCACAGGCGACTCAAGACTGACTGCGATATAGTTTCCCCAAGCTCATGTACACCGAGGAAGGGAGGGCGATAATGGAGAGGCTGTGGGCAGAGACTCTGAATGAATGCGAGTTCGCAGGAGTGAAAGACATCGTGAAGACGATGTCTACCAGGAATTGACACCTGAATGATGAAAGAAGGCATGGAGAAACCAGACATAGTCAGTGGTATAAAGCACATAGTTTCATGGGAAAGCAGATTGATACCAGCACCTCAAGCTGTAATGTACATACAACCCACTCATACACACAGCTGAAGGTCACTACACAATACTACCCGCGATCTTCAATGCCCGATGCAACTTGCCAACTTGTTCCACCACCGTCTCTTCCTGACCACCGAGGTGCTGTCTGGCCTCCTGCTCGAGCAGCCACAGCATCATCAACCACTCGTTTGGTAGGTACAGAAGATTTCTCCTCATGTAGTCGTCTGGTAATTGCATACTGCAAGCCGACTGGTTTAATGATTGTGCGAATTTGTAGACTCGGACCTTTTTCTGTGCAAGCTTTTTTGTTTTTGTCTTTAGTCCACGGACGCGACATCCCTTGATCTATTGAAGCCGCGTTCCACCACGAAAAAGATATGAGGGTTCTGATCCTTCTGTCTGTTGAGGTCGCGATCCGCCGCCTGCGACGTGATCTAGCTGTGATTAGAGCAGAGGATTTCAAGTCCAGCTATCCCGGTAGACCAGAACAGAGGACAGTTCCATTTGATTATTAGTCCTGGAGAGCTTACGTTAAGCCGTGAATAGCGACTGTAGTACCCGCCGCTCTCTTCTTGAGAGGTTTAAGTTGTCTGGCAAACGTGATGCGATGTCTGCAACACACTGGTAAGATCCTTTCTCGAGGCTATGCTTTAACATACATGCCACAGAAGCCATTGTTGAAGCGGCCTGGATGGGGAATCAGCAAGTTGTGCGGTCAGTTGATCACTTCTGAGCACATTGCTCCATCTTGGACCTCTCGATCCAGGCAGCTTGATTAAACCAAAACTGTGTGTATTACTCAGTACCGATTTAGATTGTGCAGTCTAACTACCATATTTGGTCTGAGGCTCAGAGCTCCTGATGCAAGATTGGAAGGGTCCATACCCTACAAACAGCACTACCTAGCTATGTGGAAGACAGGAAATACAAGATCACTCGACCGGGATCGGACAACCCCGAGCTCTTTCTCAGGACGACCCTAGTACGAGAAACCTTGTAGTTCCAATCCCATCCATCTACCTCGCCAGACCTACTACCCCTCGAGCGGGCTCTTGCACACGTACGACGTGGTCGTATTGCTCGCAAAGGCGCCCTTGAGGATCTCGATGGACGAGTAGGCGCCGAGCGCGGCCAGCGCCAGCGCGCCGAGGAAGTAGAGGATGTTGAGGACGTTGAGCCACCAGCGCTTGGCGAAGAAGCCGCGCGAGAGGCGGGCCAGCCCCGTGTCCTCGCGCGCCACGTGGCCCGTGGCCGGGTCGTACCCTTCGCCCTCGCGCAGGGCGTACTTCTTGGCCATGAAGGCGACCGACAGCAGGGGCGGGAAGGTGTAGGTGAACTGCAGGATGCAGAAGGCGGCGACGACCGAGGTCAAGCCCGAGAAGTTGGGGATGCCGGCGGCCAGGACGAAGGCGATGGCCCAGTAGGCCGGGATGAGGGCGGCCCAGGCGAACTTGCCGCCGCGGGTGGTCAGGGGCGGGGCCCGGAAGATCTCGACAAAGATGTTGTTGTAGATGACTGTTCGAGCGTGTTAATCAAGAGATGTCATTGGGAGATTGAGAGAGAGAGGCTGCGCACCCTTGATACCAATGTTACCGTACAGCGCAGCGGCGATGACGGCAGAAACCATGGCAAAGACGTTGCCCGCGGTCTGGAGGCCGTACGAGCTGATACCGAGATAGCTGGGGTTGATGCTGTACTGTCCCTGGTATCCGTACATGAAGAGTCCGTAGAACATATACCTTTTGTTTTTTTGCTGTCAGTATACCCTTCTAGTTCTAATAGACAACCCTCGAAAAAACAAAACTCACCAGAAGTAGATAAAGGCCTGGGCAGCCCACATGGCGGTCAGGAAGTCCTTGGGCCGCTTCATCTCGGCCATGAACTCGGGGAAGATCATGGAGCCGCCGTAGGCAAAGATGGCCTGCATGGCGCCGCTGACGGAGCCGGTGAAGCCGCCGGCGTTGGGCAGGCCGCCGCTGGTCTGGACGGGCGGGAAGACGCCGTTGGCGTCCGGGGTGATGAGGGCGCCGCCGTCGATGACGAAGCCGGCCGACTGGGAGGCGCCGGCGTAGTTGGGCGGGGTATGCGCCGCGGCGCCCATGGTGATGAACATGCAGATCAGGTTGATCCAGACGGCGGCGTTGGCGAGCCAGCCGAACTTCTGCAGGGTGCGGATCTGGCCGACGACGAAGCCGACGAGGGCCCAGATCAGGCAGCAGATGCAGAAGCAGAGGCGGAACTTGGCGGCCTGGGACAGGGCCTCGCCGTTGGAGATGACGATGAGGCCCACGTTGAGCAGCAGCTGGATGGCCTGCAGGAAGTTGAACAGGTAGCGCATCCAGGGCCCGTACAGGCGGTAGCCCAGGTCGCCGAAGCTGCGCACGGGGTACTCGTACGAGTCCAGGCCCATGAAGATGTCCCAGAGCAGGTATCCGGAGTAGCCCGCGAGGGCCGCGAAGACGGTGTAGAGCGCGATGCCGGGCCTGGTAGGGTCGCGCGCCAAAGCGGGCGCTAGCTGTTAGCAGATGTTCCTTCTTCGCGCCTATCCCGTATAAGCACCTTATCTCGCACTCTGCCGGCGCCAGCGGCGGAGCCATGCAAGATAAGCGTTGAAGGATGGGTTGGTCCGAACGAACGGATCGAGCCACGTGACAGCGAAAGAGCAGGAAGGAAAAAAAAAAAAAAAAAAAACTCACCCCCAGCCCATGGTGGCAAAGGCGTAGGGCAGGCCAAAGGGGCCTAGGATATCAGTGGTGATCAGGTAGAAGATGGCGCCCCGGGTGGCGGTGCGCAGAGCGCGCGAGGCATTGGTCCACTCCTCGTCCGAGACAAGGATGCGCTGGTGCGCATTCTCTTGCTTCTCCTCCTGCGGATTGGGCGCGGACCTCTTCTCCTCGATTCCGGCGCCCGACTTGGTCGGGAAGATGACGGACCAGATGCTGGTCTCGAAGCCCGTCTTGGGCTGGTTGTCCTCTTCGATGCGCGTCTGCTGGGCGTAGTAGTAGTACTCCTCAAAGGACACAGACGGGTCGTGCAGCTTGCGATGCTGGGGCCTGACGGTGCTGATGGTGCCGGCCGGCGCGTCAAAGGGCACGTCCATCTGGTCGTAGACGCGCGGGTCGGCGCCGTCGACCGCCATGTTGCCTGGCTTGGCCATTTTGGTGACACTTGATGATAGTTGAGAACCAAACAGAGATGATGCCAAGCAATCCTGCCAAGAGATGCCAAGTGAAGCTAAGGATGGAAAGACGGTTGCCAAGGCTGCAGGGGATCCGGGAACGGGCGCAGACTGGCTTTTATCCTCTGAAGTGAGCAGGGGGATGGCAGGGGGGTGGTGTGCCAAGAGTGCCACAGAGCGCTCCAGAGTGCCACAACAGGTAAAACCAAGTCTCCGTTTCGCATCCGGGAATACCGGATAAGAGCGAGCAGTACTCCATCCGCCATCCAGAGTGTGGGGAAATTGGGCGCGCTGGGTGATGAGAAGATATAGATTCGGAGAGCAGCTGCCGTCTTGGGTCTAGAGCGCCGCCGACGTAACGGGGACGGGCATGATCACCTGCTCGTTCGAGTAAGTGCCGGTGGAGAGGTGACGACGACGAGCAAATCACAGCAAATCAAACAAGTCAGACACGCGATAATAAAAAAAGACGCACACCATTCCACGGCCTCGGCGCAATTGCTCTCAAAGGGGGAGATGCGTTCGATATTCATGACATATCCCGCGGCTCCCATACGTCAAGCTGCACGTTTAAGCTTTTTCCAATGGGCCAAGCTGGGTCTGCTTCTTCTCGAAGCGCGGGGATTAGCATCAAACCTTGACACATCAAGGCCCGAATAACCTGGGGTTCATGTCACACGAACGTGACGATCCTCCGGTTAGAGTTCTTGGTATGCTATTTTCCTCCTCCAGACCCAAAGCCAAAATGAACAAAACTCCTCCTGGCCCCTATCCCCTATCTTGGTGGCGCCACCTCAGAGCTGAGGGCAGCAAGCGAACACAAGCTACCGTATTGACGACCCCAGTTTGTGAGCTTCCTAGACGAGTCAGGGCTGCGCTACCAATTTCCTGTGCCATATTTAGCACCCTAGAACCTTCTCTATGGGATCTAGTGTGCGAGCTAATGGAATCACCAGCCCATGGCTTTCTAGTGTCTCGCTAGACTGGCCTCATGTTCGCATTCAGCTGGATGAGGCGACATAACTAAGGACACAACACGGCAAAGCAGCTATGGAAGTGTCGGCTAAAAGAGAGCGAGGTTCTGATCGGACTTTCCGGCTCGTCTCGTCTACCCCAGCCTATCTATCTATCCCCCTTGCCTATTTTTACCTGCCATGTCTCATCTAGCCTTGGCAAGTTGAGCGCCTCTTTCCATTGTCAATCCAGCACTAGAGGGTAGATGCGCAATTCTACGGCATGTCCGACACAGAAGACCTTGTATGGGTTCTCCGGGGTATCCGTCAATTGAAGCTATTCCGGGAATCATTCCATCCCTTGACGTACAATGAGCGGCTGTCTGTTCATGCAACCACCGTGCAGTGCTCTGTCCGCTCTGATAGGCTGCCCGTGTGTCTGGCAGGATCACGACAGTATGTCGAAGCTTGGATAAGGCTAGCCGTGTGGCTTGTACATTCAAAGCAGGAGAGTGCGATATTGCGGCTGAAGAAAACATGATGCCTTACCCGTTGGCAATAGTAAAGGCAGATGTTTTCTATTTGGAACCATGCAGAATTCCCATAGAAAAGATGACGATGATGCCAATTTACGAGACTATGCAGAACAAGTCAATCCCTAGAACCACCTTTGGCTAGCCACAAGGAGACTGAAGAGACCTTACAACGCCCTTCACTTTACTCAGCAAGCCACGGGGGTTACAAGGTATAGATAGTCTCTACTCAGGGCACAAACTGGGTCTATATCTGGTTATCGTACAACGAGGCATCTCTGGAGCCCCTTCTCCAGCATTGTCTTTGTTGACTCTTGGTCAGTCTCAGCTACCATATGAGTCCCTGGAAAGCCCAAGGAACCATTTGGACGTAAAAGATCTATCTAATCTTTCCCTGTGGCCTCCCTAATTAGAAGTCCCCGGCCTGGCCCCCATTTCCGAAAAGCCCTGAGTCAAAGTCCCGGGCCCAAAGGGGTAGTAGGCGTTAATTTACCTTCGCTGCCTCCTCGACCTACCAGGCAAGTCAGAATCAGGAGTTGGATAGTCGCAAGAGAAACAACGGAAATCGCGGTTGATCGCCACAGTTGAGCCGTTGGAATATGCTGGGTGGTAAAGGCCCATGCAGCGCTGGACACTCCATCCCAGCTCATTTCTGCACCCCATGCACTGGTACCTCGTCCAGTGGCACATGTTGGTGTTGAGTATTGAGTCCTTGAGGAGTCAAGATAGGACCGACGGGATGTATGCGGGATGGGTATGATCGATATCGGGTGTTGTGCCAGCTGTTACTGTGTGCCACCCAAGTCAGCTCATGATCGATCTCCATATGTTGCGGCAGCCTGCCTGCACTTACATTATCAGTGTCAAGATAACAGTTGATCGTGTGAGATGGGGACAGAGCATGGCGAACTTTGGCGGCTGGTCGCTCCTTTTCAATGTCTGGGTTTGGAAAGTCGGACATTCTGAAAGCACTTCACTTAACAGGGTGCTCCAGTGAATACAGTTTGAAGTCCTCGGAAGACGACTTCAAGTTCGTGGTGACGGGCACCGGAATAGGATGGTCTTCAATGATCTTCTTGGTCGGGTTAACAGACAACGCATTGGTCCAAGGATGACCGTTATCAGCACAGTCGGTTGCCTTGATGACAACCAAAGAAGATGAAAGCTACGCTGTGGCAGACCTACCGTGACATGTGCCATCATCAGTTGTTTCTGCTTACTGACTTTCAAGTACACCATAAGGACAATGATAGCCCACACGGAAAGAACTCTTGTCATCTTTCTTCAATATGTCAAAAGGCACTGATGAAGATGACGGCGAGACAAAGGACATCTTCAACTCGTCACAAGGAGTTCACATGATTTACTACCAAAGAGACGAAGTTTAATAGTGACACCTGTGATAATATTATGAATGACGGTTGTTGATGACAAGTCTCATGGCCCCTTAAAATGTAAAACGAGTATACTTGGTTGTCAAAGTAATGGACAAAGCTAACCTCAGGTACCAGCATAACTTTTTCAAGATTAAGCATTCAGATATACCAGACTTTTCACACATCCGGTGAATCATATTTGGCCACAACAGTTTATCATAATCCCGTTAGGTAGGACTGAGCAGGGTTCATGTTCTCATTCACAACCATGGCCAGCAAGAACATGTCACTTTCACAAAAGACATGCCAACCAAAAAAATACTGCAGATGTGTATCCCAATTACTCAATGCCAAGCCATGCCTATGTGATATCGAAAAAGAAAAAGAAAACAGTGAACCTCCCAATGCTCCAGGCTCAAACAATCAATGCTATCGCCCGCTCATCTCGACAGCCCACCCCTCCCCCTCCCTCCCATCTCTGCCTCCCTGTCTAATGTCAATCCAACGTGTACACCCCCATCCATCGTCTCATCCCTCATTTCGCCGCCTCAGCGACCCTCTTCTGTGCGAGCCCGCCGAGCTTCTCCGCCGCGGCGCCCAGGCTGCGCGGGTCCGCCCCGCGGATCAAGGCCTGCCCGTTGACGGCGACCTGCTTGCCCTCCTTGAAGAACATAAAGGTCGGCATGGCCGTCACGCCGTAGGCCACGGCGGCCTGCTGGACGTGGTCGACGTTGACCTTGGCGAAGGCGAGGACGCCGTCGACGGCGTGCTTGGCGGCGAGGGCCTCGAAGACGGGGGCGATCTGCTTACAGGGCGGGCACCAGTCGGCGAAGAAGTCGACGGCGACGTACGTGTTGGCGGCGAGCACGGCCTGCAGGTCGGCAAAGGTCTCGGGGTGCTGGACTGAGGCGCCTCCCATTGTGTCTTCTTGTGTGTGTATGTTTTGTTCTCGGAGTTGTGGTGTCTTTGTCTTGTCTGTTCGAGATTTGGAGGTGGGGTGCAGAGGATGAAATGCCTCTTTGTTGCTCGGGGCTTTGTTTGTGATTCAGGAGTTCGCTGGATGTGTGTGACTGCTTATTGTTTGTCGCTTCGTGAAATCGTATTGGAAATATGTGTTGTGAGGTTGTTCTTCGCTAGGAAAAGGTCGTGTTGGGTATATGATGATATCGTGGCATCAGGTTCGGATTTTCGGGGATCAAAGGTGGAGGCGCAGGCGAGTATATTTCCGCTGCCCGCAGCCTTTCGATGGCGTTCACTCTGTTAGTCAGGCTGACCCTGCTGACAAAGCCTTCTGGAGGACTGCCAGACTGGGCTAGAAACACCCCGAAAAATGATAGAAAATCCCCACAGCCGCCCCTGTCATTTAGCGCCAGGTACCGTGGTAGCCTGCAGCTAAATCTGCGACGCGCGTGTATTTGCGTGCTTTGCACCCATGCATTCGTTGGGTCTGTCTCCCCCCTCGCTCGTATCCCCCCCCCTTTGAACCCGCTGACTGCATGCATGAGAATGGCGAGATATAGGAGAGGGAGGACATGTTCGTTAATACCACCCGGGCAGTGACTAGTAGCCAGCAGGAGGCTTGTGTCCCCCAGAGGCGGTGCTGCCGTCGCCAAACGGATCGCGGCTGCTGTCCCTCGTAGTGTTCGCACCCGAGTCGAGCGCTCGTATGGACCTGGCGAGGGATTGTAGAGAGTTGCGTCGCGGCGCCGGGGCTTGCAGCTCGTCGTCTGTCGCATCGTCGACCCGCGCGTGGCGCTGCTGCTGCTGCTGCTGCTGCTGCTGCCGTTGCCTCGGCTCGGGCAGGTAGTCCATGCCGTACTCTGCACGCTCGGCCTCGAAGGCCTTGTCCTCCTTCTTGTCCATGCGCGTCCTCCGGAAGTGGAGGAAGAGGACTACTCCGACGGTAGCAAGAATGACGACTAGGCTGCAGGGCAGGAAAGGTCAGGCTGTCAGTCCGGTGGCCTCGCAGTTTGGGGGGGGACCAGTCTTGAAATCAAAGACAACTGGCCCCGAGAGACCGACGTGTCCCCTGCATGGAGCACTCACACTGAGACAACGATGACAATGATCGTGATGCGCGTATTGTCCGAAGGCTTCTCGCACGTATTGACGTTGCCGTCATTGATACAATCTTTAGCCATCGAGAATGATAGGTCGAGAGAGGTCTCGTGGCGTCGGTTGAGCGATTGCGTCAATTCGAGAGGGGTCTCTGTCGATCGGCCTGGTTCGTCTTGGCTTCGGATGGCAAGTGTCGCGAGGTCCAATGGATTTGGCGAATGGGAGGACAGTGTGCAAAGATGCAAGATGCGCGCTGATGTCTGGCGATGCAAAAGAAAGCAATTCTGTAGTTTCTGGAGCAAGTTGGTTGGGAGATGGACGGGAAAACAGGGAGACGAGGACAAAAGGCACTACAGAGATGTGAAGACCAAAAACGGACGACGGACTGGAATTCAGGGGGCGAGAATGGCGACAATGCGGTCTAGAGAATTCGAGGACAGCGACTCGGGGTCGCGTATTCAAGGCTACGTTCCAGCGTTTCAGTGGAGCTCTAGCGTAGCACTTTAGGGGGGGACTAGATCCATGTTGTACCTATGCACGTACATACGAGGGCCTGTTTCACCTACAATGGCCTCACATGCACAGCCCGTCCAGCGAACCTTTCCCTTTCCCCCTTGCCAATGCCGACTTTGCCATGATTCCTATATGTAGCCAACTATTGAATGAAATCAAATGCGTCATTTGTCGGTGTGATGATGCCAAACAGTGCAGTTGATTGGTCTGGATGCTCAACCGCCGAAAGTGCGCTGATATCACGACCACAAAAAGCCTGATCTGGCCGCCCGTCCGTGGGACAGATGAAAACTTATGATATACCAATATTCGAGGTGCAGAAAAACAAAACAGGAAAATGGAAGTTGAACCTAGAATCGACCAATAGTTAGCATTGGGAGAGCAAGAAGCATCCGACATGTAGTTTCGCACCGACCCAGAGCGCCCTCCCCTCCCTCCCTCTCCATTCAATCCAGTCACACCTGTTTGCGCTTGTCATCCTTCTGCTCCTCCTCCCACCGCTTCCCCATCTGCTTGACCTCCTCGTTGATCTTCTTGATGTGCTCCAGGGCCCCGGGCCACGGCTTCCGGCCCCGCCCCGTCTCGAACAGCCGGTACACGGCCGGCACGTCGACGCCCTCCATCAGCAGGTGGTGCAGCCGGCCGTGCCTGAGCCAGAACTTCCACCCTTGCCACCCCCAGCTGCCCAGCCGCTCGTTGATGCCCGTCCCCGCCGCGTCGTTGAGCCAGCGGTACGTCGCGCGCGAGTCGAGCCGGAACCCCCAGTACGGCACCGGCGCCGACCGCAGCGCCGCGCAGACGAACGCGTACTGCCCGTCGATGTCCGCGCGCATCTCGGCCGCCGTCGGCAGCGGGTAGCCGCCGCTCCAGACGGACGCCAGCGCCATGGACAGCAGGTCGTTGGTCACGAAGGGCCCCTTGAGCATGAGCATGTGGCCCAGCACCGCCAGGCTCTCCGGGTACTGCTCCGAGATGAACCCGCGGTACAGGCGCGCGAACCTCTCGCCCGCCGCGTTGTGCGGCGCCGCCAGGACCCGCGCGTAGCCGTCGGGCGCCCCGGCCGGGTCCGTCGGGTCGCCCCGGCCGCCCTGCTGCAGCAGGGAGAGGTCGTACTGGTACCCCGTGCAGACGATGATGGCGTCGAGCTCGTCGACCCGCCTGCCGTCGGTCAGGACGACGGACCGCGGGCCCACCACCTCGCGCACGCCGCGCACGCTCTCGACGTGCCCGTCGCGGATGTAGTAGGGCAGGTGGTCCGAGAAGAAGGGCACGCGGCTCAGGAGCGAGGGCGGGGGCCTATCCGGCGCGAAGGCGGGCACGTCCTTGAGGAAGGGGAAGGCCTGCATCCGCGCCGAGGTCAGGCCCTTGCCCATGAGCCATGCGCACAGGAAGGCCGAGCAGCTGGCGATGTAGCGCACCACGTAGCCCATCCGGCGCGACATGCTGTGGTCGAATGCCTTGCCCTTGACATTGCGCGGTAGCTGTGAAAGACGACTGTGTCAGAAGACGACTGGCTCATTTCCTAGGGTGCCTTCCAAGGAGGAGACTCACTACCCAGTATTGGCCTCGGTGGCTGGAGTAGAGCTTCCCTGCGCCTGCTTGCTTCAGGAACACGAGAGTGTCGGCCCCCGTCGCGCCGATGCCGACGACCAGGACATTCTTGCCCTTGTACTTGTTTGGATCCTTGAACTCGCGCGAGTGGATCACTTCGCCTGCAAACTTCTCCTGGCCCTTGATGTCGACATCGCGCTTGCTGTTGAGGATGCCGGTAGCCAACACAAGCCTGTCAAAGCGATGGGTCTCTTCCTTGCCTGTCTTGGTGTTCCGCGCCGTTACGAGCCAGTTCTCGTCCCTGTCATCCCTCCTGACCTTGGTGACTGCCTCAGAGTAGCGTATGTGAGGGTGCAAGTCAAACTCTTTCGCATAAGCCTCCATGTACTTGCCAAGATCTTTGGCCGGCGGGTGCGTAGGAAACTCTGGGAACGTTTAGTGAACCCACGTATCCTCGCTCTGCAGCTAGGGAAGAAAGCTTACCGTCAGGCATCGGGAAGTCGGTGAAGGCATTCTGCTTGCAATCAGCTTTCGAGTCTGATGATCACCAGCGGGACCCGGAAGAACCAACACATTGTTTCGAGGTGTTAAATGAAGTCTGCTCCAATGCCGTAAGCTTGGTCACGTCGCTCTTTGGCTTCCACAAGCCCCCGACCGCGTCGTCCTTGGTGAATGCTGTCGGGTTCAGCCCTTCCTCCTTCAAGTTCTTGATGGCCGCCAGGCCGACCATGCCGGTCCCCACGATGCAGACATCCTTGCCTATGACGCGTCCGTTCCGGGTCGTCATGATGCCACGCTATTAGGCTCCAGACCACAGTTTTGCGAGTGAGAAGCCCTATTTCCTCCAAGCTTCTAAGTGAACTGCAGGTGCAGCAGAACGAGATGGCGTCAAACAGAAGTATCAATGACAACCACAATGCGTTCCGGTTCGGTGGGCATCTTGCAAGATATATCCGCCCAACATGCGCGGGAGGTTCGGCAGGGGGGGTGGAATATCAGGCAGGTTAACGAATAACCTAGCGTATGATCCTTCATACCTAACCCTGCTCAAGGAACCATGTATGCCTTGCAAGATGCAGCCATCAATGCGGACTTTTAAGCAAGCAACTCCACTTCCAAACTTGGTGAGCTCGATGGAGAGGTCGAATCTCTTCTCGAGTCTCAATAGAGAGACACCAGCAGAGATCTATCTGTTTTGCAAATAGGCAGCGTGCAGGATGTTTTCAGCGTCAATGCAAGCTCTTCAAATTTACAGGGCTGACACCTTTGAAATGTAAGGGTCACGTCAGCAACTCCGGATCTCCCTGGAGTGCAAGCGTATCTGACCTCAGCACTAACAGCCGAAATGGCTTTGGTCCACCTTCGAGCTTTGTTCGTTGGACCAACCAAAGCAGGATAGCAATAAGTCCAATGTCCTTTGACGCGAGTCAGGCCAGCTCATGTTAAAGCCTTTGATCATGGGCTTCATACTCTACCTACTTGGGGGCTCGCTGACCAATCCATCCGCTGTAGCAGAAGCAATAGGATAGGCCCTCTGGAGTCAAGGCCTTGAGGAGCTCGGATTGGTCAACATGGTACCATCAAAGCAAATGATTCCCAATGTTCTCATAGCGTCATAAGCATCATATCTAGAAAGCCGTCCACGCATCGGCCTGTTCCCAGTCCATGTTCTCCAGCCAACTCATAAAGTCATCATCATTGCCCAAGTTTAAAGGAGCGCCACCAAAGAGATTATGCCCCCCAGGCTCGTTAATGATAATCCCCTGCAGGTCCAAAGAGGGATCGAACGGCTCGGCTGCACCTCCGGCATGCAAGCCGCTCGTCACCCTGAGCTGAGGATCCACGTGCGGCTCCAAGCAGAGCGTCTCGGCGGCACCTCCTCCCGGAACCATCAGCGACGGCGGCTCGAGGATCCTATCAAGCAACTTGGTGATGACCTTCTGCCCCTGCTGACACATCGCATACGACCCATCGATCGGGTCGACGGTGCCCAGCCTCGCCGCGAAGACGGCCAGGTCCTGGATCGTCTTGCTCCGCGGCAGGAGGTGCATCTCCGGCCCCGCGCCGCCGGCCCCCGCGCCCGCGGCCACCATCTGCATCATCCGCTGCTCCTGCCGCAGCAGCTCCACGGCGATGATGGCCGCGCACCGCAGGCCGTGCGACACGAGCAGCGCGGCGAAGTGGATCTGGAAGGTGCCCGCGATGTCGGGCCGCTGCGTGATGATGAGGACGTCGCCAAAGATGAGGCGCGCGACGGCGACGAGCCGCTCCGAGCCGGCGCCCGCCTTGCGCACGACGACACGCTGCAGCAGCATGTCGTTGGAGCGCGAGGCCTGCCGCAGGGAGCTGCGGCAGAGCATCGCGCGCGGCTCCATGTTGTGCGGGTCCGGCACCTCGTCGCGCGCGCTGGCCAGCCAGGCCGGCATCGACGCCCAGTGCGCCCGGCCCTTGGCCTCGATGGCCTCGGCGCGCTGCAGGATCTCCTCGCGCGAGTAGTCCGTCAGCGCGAGGTCGAGCACGTCCTCCCTCTGGTCGGCGAAGGGCATGTACGCCTTGAGCCAGGTGATGCCGTCCAGGCGCACGCCCCTATTGAAGCCGTTCTCGTCCAGGTTGGCCAGGGCGGCCTCGAGGTCCGTGCCGTGCAGTGCGAGCTCGGCATCGGTCAGGTCCAGGATCTGATCACGGGTGCAGTGTCGGTAGGAAATCCGGGGCGGGCGGCCCAGGAAACTGGCGAGGCTCATCTCGACGGCGTATGACATCAACGAGACTCGCCTGCGCATCTCGAGGAGAAAAAGAGGCAAGCGGGCCGTCGTCGTCGCCGGCAGCTTCTGGTGCAGGCCCATGGAGATGATGGCACTTAGCATTTCTCCCGCAGCCCGGTAGGAGTGGTAACTCCTGTCGCCTTTGAGGATCCCAACCAGATCGGTATCTGTGAAGAGCAGCCAGAGAAACATGTCCTCCATTGACTCGCAATCGCGGCAAAAGCCCAGGCACATGGTAGAGACCTCGGCCATCTTATTGGCCACCCCAGTCCGCGTGAGCTTGTTATCCCGCAAGAGAGGGTCGAATGGGTCAATACTGCTAGCACTGATTCCGACGATGGCAGCGATGATGCCAATAACTTCCCATCTGACATTGAAACCAGTGCCGAGACGAACCCAGTCGATCGGTTTGATATCCTTCTGGAACTGGAGTGGGATCTGCGTGTTTCGCCAAATGAGCTCGACCAGTCGCCGTATCTTGTCCGGCTGCTGGCTCATGAGGGCGTCACCATGATAAATCCACAGTCTGTTGAGCCACTCCTTGACAATCCATTGGAGGGCCGGTTGCCAATTGACTTTCGTGGTCTCGTAATACCGCGTGACAAACTGGTTGATAAGGTGCTTGTCTTTGAGAAAGGATAAAGCCTCACAACTTTGGATAACACGAGCATGCGGGATGGAAACATTGTGCCTAAACTCCACGTCGAGCTCGGGGAAGATGCCGTCCAATTTTCCGAGTGCCTCTGTGAAGATGGACGAGTAGTTTGTCAAGCCGACAAAGTCGGGACTTGCCGTGACGATGGCATCTTGTCTGAAGTCCGGAGCCGGCGCGGAAGCGGCTCTATGCGGTGCGGCCGGCGGCTCGGCAGAAGTGGCCCTTGGCCGCTGGTGGTTTGTTCCAGATGTACTAGAATGGCGTGCATTCGACGCCCGGACATCAACCGTTGGCGTCGGCCTTGAGGCCGTCGCGGGATTCGGTGTTGGTGTTGGCGACAGGATACCTGGCGAAATAGGCTGGTAGGATTGCGGTGTACGCTTCTCATATATAGTCAGTCTCAGATGGAACTGTACGGCACTGACAGCAGTCCCTAATGGAGAAGTTACTTGCTAGCATTCGGGCTTCGGAGACGCACTGACCTGGGTTAAGGGGTTTGGATGATATAGGCACTGGTTCTCGCGGCGACGCTTGACGCATCGACCACAGACGGGTAGCGTGTGGTCGCACCTGAGCTTGCTCTTTCTACAGGGCTCACAGGACTGAAGCTTGCCATTCCGACGATACTTGGTGGTGAGGGTTTGCCTCGTTGGCGTCGACCGTCCATCCATGAGCTTCTGTCGGCGTGGTGCACAGGACAATTAGTCTCGCTCGTATAGGCAATTTGTGAGTTTCCGTTCTCTTACGGAAGGAACAATACCGGGGGAAACATCTGGAACGAGTGTTCGTCGTTGTTGGTTTGGTTGTTGTAAGTCAGAGATGTCGGCATCGGAGTTCGACCAAGTGAGGAGATCCGAAGTGATGTTCAATGTCATATTCGTTAGAGTGAAAATGATTGGTTTTCATTCCGATGCTCCACACATTGTCGGAGTTCAAACTCCTATCAGTCTTTACCCAAAGGAGCTCGGCGAGTAAGCATAAGACAAGCGGCCCACACTCTGTCAAAGCTAACTACGTACTTCCGCGAGCTAAGATGGCGTCACCTCCAGTTTTCTTCCAATATATGTAAGGCTACTCCGTGATGCGTCCTCGCCGAGGTGGGTACGAAGCGGTGGGTGTACGTGGATAGGCTCGTGGAGGTGACGAATGCCGACGAATCTGATATGAAGCCTTGGTTTAGCATTCTCGGAATCGATTCCTTGTACCTCTTCATCTGCATATAAACCTCTTCTATGGCCGCTCACGGGAGTAAGCTGGTCTTATTCTACAACAGCTGGATTCAAGACAATCTTCTTACAAGCTTTCCACACGTCGATTGAGGTTTGCGACCAACCTTGCTTAAACAACTCAACAAGCCATATCACACATCAAGTGTCTGCAACATGCCTCTCAGCTTCAACAACGTCTTCTCCTCGAAGCAGTCCAAAGAAAGCACATCAGATGCGGCATCAACCAAGACATTGACCGACGACTCTTCGTCTACATACTCCTTCCCCACGAAGGATACTCCCAAACAAAAATTTCAGACCGACAAAGAGAAGGAGCTTTTGCAAGGTAGTTTCCTGCCTTCCCGTTGCCTATTGTATCGTATGCCACATGTGCTAACTGAACCTTTCGAATAGCTGCTTACAAGAACTCGGTCCAGATGGGCAATTGTTAGGTCGCTTCCGTGGGCCTGACATGACAATGATGAGATTTTCTGACGACAATGATTTGATTTCTTGATGGACCGCATTTGGCACTTCGGCATAGGACTGCGTTGCATGGGATCGGATCCATGTTATACGCTGGCTTGGGCGTACTGGATAGGATGGACTGATGAGTAATAAGGACAACAACACTGACTGCCCAGAATTAAAGCTATCGAAATATATTTCCAATCTTCCCAGTCCCTCAATTGAATCTCATCAAGGTAAGCGCTGGGCAATTCCAAAGTGAATGTGCCTCATAACTCTATCATGCGGGTCCACTGTAGATCGTTCATAGTTCTGGCGATCTTGACGCGCTCACAGTGCTCGCGAGGAACTTTTGACCTGTAGGATTGGATGACAGAAGAACATGACATCAAAAAAAATACAAGGAAAAGAAACAGACAACCGCGCCTTCAAGCGAAGTTCGGTCCCCACTCGAGGACTGTCGGCCCCAACATCCAAGAAGTCTCATCCTCACGGTAAGCGGGAACACCGACCACCGTTTCTGGGGTCAAGATGTCACACTGCCTGTCAGCACAGCCTCCCAGGAAGTCTGTCTACCAACGGGAGGAGCCACCGAGAGGGTGGTAGCAGTCAGGCAACGACAACGAGCAGACCCGCTCACGGGACAAGTTGGGACGAAATAAGGTGTGGCAGAAACCCCTTGGCATTAAGATTGACATTCAGCTCTGGTTTTAGCGGCATCATCTTCCACGGCGGGGCAGTGCATTGAGTTGGACGTCCCCGGCAAATCCATGCTTCAGTGGCTCAAGTCGGCCTAGAGTTACTGCGATCTGACATGTTTTATTCGTGCCAAGTCCTGCGAGAACATGGGTAGCTTAAAGTACTCCGCCAATGGCGCGCTTCTTTTTTGGATGACAGTCAATCACGATGCCGTAGCCCATCAGCTCAAGGCGCGGTGAGTTCGGGTCTGGGTATATAGGTATGTCCATCTCGAGGTTCTCTTGGGTCGGTGGCCCAACGACCTCAAGCTTGATAGTATCTGCACTTGATCGTCATGTTGCGCTGGCTAACACTCACGGCCCTCGCGCTTGGCTTTGGCCAAGCCAAGGCTTACCTGGCAGGTATGTGGGAGACACATTCCGTGAATTATATGGCATCCTCGCCATCGTACTCACTGATCCGTAGAGAAGCCTAGCGAGCTGGCAAAACCGGAGATCTTCAAAGGCCAGGATGACTTTGGCCTCGATACTTTTGGGATGTCTCTCTCCCAGTATGGAACTGGCAATGAGACGGCGGAGCTGGTAGAGCGACAGAAAAGAAAGTGTGATCCAGGCTGGACCATGGTGAGCCACTATTGCCGTTACTTTGCTCCAGTTCAATGAATGCATCACTAAGCCTGAGTTCGCAGTGCCCAGACGGCGTATATTGCACCAAGATTGGCTATTTTTGCTGCCCTAACAACAACGCTGTCGGCTGCGAGAATGGTCAGACCTGCTGTCCTATGGGCGGCTGCGCCAAAGTTGGGTTTGACTGCTGTCCTAACGTGAGAGGTGCTTGTCCCAAGGGATCCAGCTGCTGTTCCGCGCCATCGTAGGTATCGACTTTCCCTGTGTGGCAAGAATCATAGAGGCTGATAGAGTGATCACAGACAGAGCTGCCAGCCCATCGGCGGGTCATGCTGCGGCACGGGTGCCTGCAAAGCAGGAGAGTCCTGCTGCAACGGCCAGGGCTGCGCGTCCGCGGGGAGTCAATGCTGCGGGACCGGCCAGTGCCCCAAGTCCTCCAAGTGCTGCGTCGACGAGGACGGCGACTACTACTGCGCGGCCTCGTGCGTGCCGAGCCTCATCTTCCCTTACGTCAAGGGCCTGCTCGACGAGGTCTACGAGAACATGTGCCGCGGCGTCGCGGCCCACAGGTCGACCAACGACCCGCAGACGGCCATCCTCACGCTCGACCCCAAGAGCGGCAAGGACCTCCGGAAGAACAAGGCCACGCGCCGCAAGGCTGCGCGCTGCACGGGCTCCGGCAAGATTAAGTGCCCCAAGGGCTGGAGCTGCGACGAGTTCCCCTTTGCGTCGAGCATCGAGGGCGGCAGCGGCGCGCAGGTTATGTGCGTGCCGCGCTGGCACAACGACTGGCAGGGTACCTACTACAACTCGTGGCTCTCGGAGCAGATTAACAGCGGCAAGCTGAGCCGCGGTGGCAAGTATCGGGTCAAGCTGAAGTACATCGACTGCTCGCAGTACACCAAGCGCGACGTTACTACGAGGGCCGACTCTAATCCTGTGCTAAAGAGCGACGGAAATGGTAAGTGGATTTGCAATGGAATGCATTGAGACGTCTCTGGTCGGTAATAATACTCTTTTAGTAACCATACTGGCCGAGTCCATTTTTGGAAACTACTCCCAGGGCGGAAACGCAATGTTTATTGCCCTTACGGAGAATGAGAACCAGCCTGGCCAGTACACGCTCGACTACAAGGTCTCCAAGGGTCAATTGATGTCTGGGGCGATCGTAGATGATGAAGGAGAAACACTAGCTAAGTATGTATCTGCGCGAGATTCTAAGCCATAGGCCTGGGGGTTGACGCCGTCCAAACTAACACTATTGGTACAGTCTTACCTCAACTACCTCGGACTCTTCGAGCAGCGTCTCAGTTGATCTCGAGGACGACTATGGCGACATCACATTCCTAGGCTGGACAAAAGACAGTGACGTGAATGTCGATTACAGTGTCAAGGTGTCGCCTTCCTCGCCTTCCACAACGCCGTCATCTACCACCAGCCTGAGAGCCCCAACCTCTCCAGTACCTCCTCCAGCGTCCGGTTCAAACCCACCGGCTTCGTCTGCGTCCTTGGCATCTGTGAACTTTCTGCTTTTTGTTGCCGGGGCTGTGTTAGTTTCATTCTTGCAGATTTGATATCCTGCCTGATCTTTTTTAGTACACTATTCTTTAAGCACACATACAGTAGCCTTATGATTGCCATAAAATGAACGATTCAATTCTAGAATGCATGGATGGCATTGACAGCAGACCGGAGCTGGTCCCCGTCGTCACACAAGGCGAACACTACCCGATCTGGTCTCAATACCACCAAAGCCTTGCCGCCAACCTCTCTTGCCAACCGATATGGGTCGTAGTACTGTGGTTGTGGGCGGCCCTCGCAAAGTGTCTTCTGTTCAACGAACTCTTCACCAGTTGCAAGACGGTAGACTAATTCGGTGCCAATATTGTTCGGTTGCAAGTCGGCATTTGCGACATTGAGAATGAATGTTGTTTCTTCCTCCCTGACTAGCCCCTTCGAGATCTTGTTTACGCCCCGCACGCTTTCTCTTGCCTTGGCCAGATCTCGAATAGATTCCAAGATTGAAACAATTTGGAATAAGCCCGTCTTGTGCGGCGCGAATATCACATCATCTGTGAACTTGACCGCTTTTGTCTCAGGCGTCTGTTGTACGGCTACACAATACACTTGGGGGAATGTTCTCCCTCCACCCAAATCTGGAAGAAAGGCCATACCTGTTCCAGGAAGCCATTCGTATCTCGCCATGCCTTCGCGTCGATTCCCTAGCTCGAGGTGATGTTTCCAACTTGGTACCAATTGAATGGCCCAAAGGTACCATTCTCGAAAGAAGATTTTGGCCGCATTGGTTTCCGTAACATAGTTGCCATTCTCAATTGTCGACGCAAGAGACTTGTCGAACTGCTGCTTCCTCTCCATGTACCAGCCCTCAAGAATCTTGCCGAATCTCGACGAGTCAGCTGCTAGAGCCGGATTGTGGGTTATCAGCGCCAGGCGCCAAGCAAGGGATATGGCATCCCGAAAGCCTGACGCGATTCCCTGGCCGCCAAAGGGAGGGAACACATGAGCCGCATCCCCGCAGAGTGCAACCCGGTCCTTTGCCCATACGTTGCAGCTCCTGGCTGAGAATTTGAACGGCCGGCAGCGCAACACCTTGATGCAGTCTTCCGGGTAGGTGATGTCCTCCGTATCGAGTCCGTACTTGCTTCCCCGATGAGTGATATAGGGATAGACAATCTCGCGCATCTTTTCGGGGCTGGACATCGCATGTCCATCCTCTCCTGGAAGCACCACGTATTCGAACCGCCAGAGTCTGTCCCGGGGCAGGCCAAAGCGGCTGCAAATAGCTGCGCGCTCGGGATTGCACAGAAACCTGAACTCGACCGGAAAGAAGGAATCGTATACTTGTTGAGGTGTGTAGCCTTTGGACCAGAGCGGGAACGCAGGATGGGCCTCCGGAGTTGGGAGCGCAACTTCCCAGTTCAAAGCGACCCAAGTCTCCTCATAGGACATTTGAGAAACCTGCAGGAGCTGCACGCCACGGGGCTCAAGGTAGTTCTTTCTTGTAAAACCAGTCTTGCCATCTGCGCCCACAAGGAATTTGCTGCGGATCTGCTTCTCTATACCATTTGCATCCACGTACGATACGTACACCCAGCTGCGATCTTCGTGGATGGAGGTAACATTGCAGCCTACCCGAAGATCCGAGCTCTTCAGGTTTTCAATCTGTGATCTAAGATGTTTCTCGATTGCGGGCTGCTTGTGGCAGACGAACCCTGGGTGCCCAGTGCCGCCTTCGGTCTTGGATTCGTTTCAGTTTGTTTTCCGGGTAGATAAATCATAGGGCAGACGTACAGTGTTGTAGTTCATGACCATAAATGGGGGTTTGTAGAGGTCGTAGTGGACTCCGGAAATGAATCTGAAGTTTCCCATGCCTGAAATCTGCAACTGTCAGTTAAGTGTTCAAGCTATCTTGACGCATCGACCATGGGAGGCTTGCATTGACCAATGTCTGTAAAGACCTTGTCGTATATACCACACGCCTGTAAGAAGCGAACACCTTCTTCGTCGAGAGCGATGCCTCGGGGATCAGAAGTGATTTCGCGCTCTCGTTCCAGCGTCACATTCGGGACCCCGAATTGCCCCAGAAGGACTGAAAGCATAGCTCCAGTAGGGCCACATCCACAGATGACCACATCTGTGGTCTCTTCAAAAGTGTCGAATGTCATCTTCAGTGTTGTTAAGTAACGTAAAAGAACGCCAATCGTTGTACTGAATCAGCCAGGTCCAGGGTGTTAGAAATGGGCATACCCATCACATCACAATAGAGTCTCGATGGGCTGGACAATGTCTATTTGTTTTACTCTTGCCTTCAGACAGTCGTCGTCAAGGTTCACGTTGGGGGAATCACTCTGAAGTCGACGGAGAGCTGGCACTTCGACCCGAATCTTGATTGCGGGACGGCTTGCGGGACATTTATCATGCTATGGGTCGGGTCCATTCACAATCGCCGGCTTTGTTGCGCAACATAGGTTGAATCTCTCAATGAAACCACCTAGAACTATTCCTTAAAATGAGAAGCTCAGCGCAGAAAACTTTGTATCCAGGCACTTCAGCGAATATCGGATAACCTTATAATACACCAGAGGCCTAAACGGACTGCTTCGTTGTTCTATGATGGATCAAGGGACGTACGCCATGGTCCCGCCAGATCCCAGAAGTTGCGGGGCGTTTGCGGGACCAGTCCTTGATCCCTTTGACAGACGGCGGGACAATCTCAGCCGCTCTAATTAAAGCACTGGGCGTGAGAACCGTAAGTAATCTGTGAGTACATTACCGATTGTTCTTGCTTTCTCGTCTGACTAGAGCACCTGTCGATTTTTCAGAACGAGATTTGCCGAAGATAATCGCAAAGCTATAAGACGTTGGATGTGATTCACCTCGATCTTATATGAAAACGACATCTCCGTAAAAACACCGCTCATTGATCTTTGTTGTGCAGTCGTCTTTCGAATTGACATGAATCTAGAGATGAGCTTTCTTTATTGCATATATTTTCAGAAAAACTATTCTCGGGATGAACGGGCTCGTGTCTCCTAGTTGAGCAGCTCATATGTCGCCATCGTGGCGGATGATGATGTAAATTTCTTGCCCCGAAGGGCAGGCACCTGCTTCATTTGAACAAGTCGGTCCTCCTGGAGGCTTGTTTAGGGTCGAATCAGATGCCATTTCTCGACTCGGCCTAATCAAAACGGCTGTGCCGCAAGACAGCCGATCTGTCGAGGTGGCATTTAGAATGGAGTTGGTGTCCCATGCCTTCCTGAAACGGTAAAAACGTAATTCAAATGCTGATAGCAATTGAATATTGTAAAAGGATTGGCTGCGTCGTCTACAATGATACTCGGTGTTTCGGATCGGAGTATCAAGAAGTGTCCAGGCAGTGAGCCAAGTCATGAATATTTATAGCACCTCTACCACCCAACTGCAAGCTTCCCCCCGAGATGACTATTTCACCCATCACTTTCAGGTCGAGTTGAGAATCTACTTACGAGTCCGGCACCGACTACTATATCACTATGAAGATCATCCTCGCTCTCGCTCTTGCCCTTCAAGCCTGGGCCGGCCTTGCTGCTCCCGTTGCAGACGCTGGATTAGCACAGGAGGTTCAGCCCCGCCAGGTGAGATGCTCGACTGTCCAGATGTGGCATCATACATTAACTGATTTGACGGTGTAGTGTGGAGTCAATCCTCATTCGCATTGCTAGGCTTATGAGAAAGTTCGCCGGGTTGTGGTGGACAGAATGGGTTGAAGGCGGCTTTAGGCCTTGGGTTCCCTTATCTATGTATTCTTTTTCTCGAGGTTGAGTGAATGTATACATCCATATACGAGAACCATTGCGAGGGATTCGATTGAAACTGGCTTTTCAAGACTTGAAACATATGATCAAGAGAAACGCGTTACCTTCTTTGGCTATTCAATTCATGCCTCTAGAAAAAGTGATTTAAGCTTGAAATTTGGCTTTGGATGACACAAGGATCTTGATTTTACACCAGAAATCATCTCTCCAAGGATGTTTTCACCAGTGCCTGAACACCCATGAAGCGTTCCGATATTACGCGTGACCTCAGGGAAGATGTCGCTTTTAGAGGCTTCTATACCATACCATACCTCAACCTCAATGACAAAGCTAGATATTCTTGGTTGTAGCATTGGATGAGCGATCGAGATCATGTTTTGCATCATCTCTATGCCTCAATCCAGGAATCGCCACTGAGCCTTGTACTCCTTTGACAGCTCCACGTCCAGGAACAGCGCCCTCAGCATCTCGATTGGCATCTCGTTCTCCCTGAGTATCCTGTCGTTGAACTCCCTCTCCGAGGCGCAGATGCCCTTCCTGAGGACCTCGTCGCGCAGCGAGTAGATCTGCAGCGCGCCGAGGTAGTACCCGGCCTGGTAGAGCGGCTCGTAGTCGCCGTTGAGCGAGCGGCGGACCTCGCCCTCGGCCGTGCGGCGCTCGTGGCCGACGCGGGCGACGAGCAGCTCGACGCAGTCCTGCGCCGACATGCGGCCCAGGTGGTAGCCGAGGGAGAAGAGGATGCGGGCGCAGCGGTGCATGCGCCACCACAGCGTGCCGACCTCGTCCTCGGGCCCGTCGAAGAAGTCGCCGCGGTCCCAGAGCACGAGCTCCCAGTACATGGCCCAGCCCTCGACCCAGAAGGGGTTCTCGAAGAGGGCGCGGTAGGCGCGGTGCCGCGCCTCGTGGAACATGGCCAGGTGGTGGCCGGGGATCATCTCGTGGAAGGCCGTGGCCTTGGCGAAGTGGCGGTTGTTGCCGCGGATGCTCATGAGCTTGTCGCCGTGCGCCATGGCGGCCGTCGGGTAGGACACGATGATCTCGGGCCCGCCGAGGAAGAAGGGGTTCACCTTTTGCCGCTCGGCGGCCATCATGTACATGCGCCAGGTGCGGCGCGCGAGCGGCGGCACGGTCACGAGGCCGTGCCTCTCGACGTAGTCGGCGCCCTCGACGACGAGCCGCTTCACCATGGCCGGCTGCTCGCCCGGCTCGACGCCGAGGTTCTTGACGTGCTCGAGCGCGGCGTGCCAGTCGTCGCCGAAGCCCATGCGCGCGGCGGCGCTGCGCATCTTGTCCTCGCACCAGGCGAACTTCTCCTCGGCGGCCTTGAGCAGCTCCTCGGGCGTGTAGCTGATCATCTCGGCCTCGAGGTCTACCAGCAGGCCGTCGCGGCCGATGGGCTGGCCGACGATGGCGTCTTCCTCGCCGGGGCGCTGGCCGGCGAGCTTGACCTTGATGGGCGGGATGAGATCCGCGAGGGCCCTGTTCAGGGCTTCGTAGGGCTGGGCCGTCCACCAGTCAAAGGTGGGGTGGTACCCCTTGAAGAAGTCGATGAGCTCTGCCAGGCGCGCCTGCAGCTGCTCGATGGTGCTGACTGCCCGGATAGCGGTGACGCCGTCGACGTGGATCTTGCCGCTCTCTACTCCCTCCTTGGTCTTCAACACTAGCCTGGTGGCGGCGTCCATGACATCTGCCGTGTGTCGCGGCTTCAGAGAATCCAGCTCGACCTTCTGGCGGGCCTCGAGCAGCTCGACAAGGGGCGCGGCGAACGGCAACAACGGTGCCATCTTCTCGTTGCGCTTCTCGTCAAGCTCCAGTCGGCGGATGCTCCGCCGCAGGTAGTTTCTCAGCAGGACATAGTCCACGCGAGCCTCCTGATCCGGTAGCTCTTCGAAAGATAGCTGGTGGAGTTTGTCGAGCTCTTCGACGTAGTAGTCCTTGAGCCTGGCGGGGCGTACCAAGTCAATGTTGTGAAACTCGTAGAGGTCGCTCTGGTCGGCTTTGACGCGGGTGATCCTCTGTTCCATCGTCTCTGCGTCGGCAGCGGGCTGCCCGGGAGTGTGTTGCGGCATGTCGATATACGTCCAACCTCCGGATACGTCCCTCGAAGTCATGTTTGAGTAACGCGCATGCGGGCCGATGAAGTCGAACCGCCGGAGCTCAATATTTATAATATGGCTACCCGAGGGTGCTATTGGTGGATGAAACGTGAGGTTACTTGTGCCTCACTCGTATTGCATCCATCACTACCTGAAGCGGCGGAGGGTAGTGAGAGGTCGGAGACGGTGCCGTAGACATCGGGATGGTTGCCGTAGTGTTTTCAAGCATCGACTTACTGAACGTAGCAATTTCCGGGGGCTCAGGATGCGGGGTTGATCGGCATCGATGGATGCCCCGTTCTGTTGACAAGCTTTTTGGCGAAGACGAGCACCGGGCTATCCGTGCCTCCCAAGAGTACTTGTAATCGCAGTTTGAGGCATTTAGGTGGCAGTCATGATTTCACTATTTGTTCCAAAGCTTACATGTTACAGCTCTGGTTTTCTCACTTCATAACTAGCTTAGGTAGTTTGAATCTTGCACCTAGATCAGAAGGCTGCTGGAAAAGACAAGTACATCGCCAATCTCATTGGGTAGCAAGATACTTGGAACTGCCTAGCAGTTACCTAGGTACATCAACAATATGCTGAATGTATCAAGCTATTCGGTTCTCAAAGTCTCAAATGATAACTACGGTAGACCTCTGGGAAGAACTCGTGATCAAGGCATCGTGATGTGGAGAACCACCCTCTCCGCTACGACTCCGCTTCCCTTCTTGACCGATAAGATAAAGCTACCCGGAAACATCATGATAACCAGACCGCCTGGTAGCAACCTTTTTTGTTTGCAGCACAGAGGGTCAAAATACCAGAAATACAACCCTCTGATCTGATATGTACTTGTAGCCTCGCACGTCAGCATAGTCTCACACAATGGAGTACAAACCACAGGGCGCGAAGCCCAAGATCAAGCCCCGCCTCATCATCCACGGCGGGGCCGGCAACATCACGCCCGAGAACCTCCCGCCGCCCAAGTACAAGGCCTATAGGGAAGCCCTGCTGAGCATCGCAAGTCCGCCCTGTAGCCCCAATCTTACCACGTATTTGAGCGCTAACGAGTGCCTACCTCTTGGCACACAGATCACCAAAGCAAACGCCTACATGACGACCCCGAGGAAGACGAGCGGCGGCGGCGGCGGCAGCAGTAGTGGCCTCTCCCTCCCCTCCGCCCTCGACGCGGCCTGCCACGCCCTCGTGCTGCTCGAGGACAACCCGCTCTTCAACAGCGGGCGCGGCGCCGTCTTCACGCGCGACGGCACCAACGAGCTCGAGGCCAGCGTCATGGTCTCGCGCGGGCGCGCCAAGCGGTGCGCGGGGGTCATGGGCCTCGCGCACGTGCGCAACCCGGTGCTGCTGGCCAAGGCGATCCTCGAGCGCGGCGAGCGCGACCTCTGGGGCAACGACGACGACGGCGACGACGGCGACGGCGACGACGGCGAGCTGGACGTGCCGTCGGCGCAGGGCCACGCGCAGATCCACGGGCGGGCGGCGGAGCAGCTCGCGGCGCGGTACGGGCTGCAGCTCGTGGAGGCCGGGTACTTTTGGACGCGGGCGCGGTGGGACGAGCACGTGCGCGGGCTGGAGCGGGAGAAGAAGGAGAAGGAGAAGGAGAAGGGGGCCCGCGGCGCGACGGCGACGGCGACGTGGAGCGCGGACGAGTTCCTGCCGCAGGGGACGTGCGGGGCCGTGGCGCTGGGCGGGGACGGCGCGCTGTGCGTCGCGACGAGCACGGGCGGCATGACGAACAAGCTGTCGGGCCGGATCGGGGACACCCCCGTGCCGGGCGCCGGGTTCTGGGCCGAGGAGTGGACGGAGGACGGGGACCCGACGGGCGCCGCTGCTGCCACTGCCGCTGCCGCGCCTTGGTGGATGGGTGGCGGTGGAGTGGTGGTATCCGATACTTTGCGAGGGTTGATGGCGGACTGCCTGCCCACGCCGTTTGTGTACTCGCCCTTGCGCCAGAGCGAGTCGGCGCCCCGGCGAACGACGCAGCGGTCTGTCGCCATCTCCGGGACCGGGAACGGGGACTCGTTCCTCCGGATCAACGCCGTCCGGACGGTGGCGGCCATGGCGCGGTTTCAGCCGGTGTCCTCCGCCACGGCGCTGACAAAGGTCGTCGGGGACGGCGGCGAGCTCCAGAAGAGCGCTGGGGCCCGGTGGGGCAAGACGGGCGAGGGCGAAGGCGGCATGATTGGCGTCGAGTCGGTCGTCGTTCGAGATGTCGACGGGCGGGTCGTGGAGGTCAGGTCCGAGATCCTCCAGGACTTCAATGCCGGGGGGATGTTCCGGGCCTGGATCAACGACGACGGCGAGGCTGAGTACCGGATCCTGCGAGGGGAGAAGTGGTAGACGGTAGATTCTAGATCAATAGAGGGAATCATGACGCTAGAATAGTGTAATTAGAATCATAGACAGATGCTGTATCAAGCGTTCCAAGACAACTTGGATTCCCCAATTTGTGCGGTGTACCGTAAGCTATTTGGTACCCTTCGGCTCACTCGTTTGGGAACTGTGACCGAGTTAGAGAGCTAGTTTTGGTCTTCCAGCAAACAGCTTCAGAAAGGCAATGCGAACATGCATGGAGCCTCCTCAAAGGCATCCATCAGCACCGTACAACCGATCCGTTCCGCCGTTCCTCGGTGTTTGTTGGTGAAGCCATCCTGGATGTGCCTCCAGGCTACCTAGGTAGTCCCAACAATACCCGACAATAGGTACGTATTCGCTGCCCTCAGAACCATCCATCCATGCTTAGCCCTCTGGAAGGTGGGGCCGGTCCCTAGCCGCTGGGCTTCTAGCACTAGCATTAGGGGACCTTCCCCTATGTTTCCTCTAATGGCACGGGCCTTGAGGAGGTATTGGCCACTGCGCCAAGATAACGAAGCAAATTACCTTCTGAACAGCTCAAAGGAGAGAGAGGGGGACTGGATCCGGGAAAGCTCTCAGCTTATGCATGTAAGGTATGTATGTATGCTTCTCTAGTACGACGTTTTGAACACGCTCAGACTCGTCACATCTCGTGGAGCATTGGACGCATGACAGTGCAGAGCTGCGAGCAGACTAGGGGGAGGGGGGACACGACAAGGACGCCGGCGACCAGCGAGCATCGGCCGCCCACACCCCAAGCCATCCATGGATGTCGCGCATGCAATCCAATCGGAAATCACAATTGCGTTGGACGAACCCTGGGCTGACGATCTCAGCCCGGTTTCGCTGTTCTGTGTGCCCTTGCTCTACCCAAGGTAGGTAGTCTGCTTGCTCTCCAGGTTGAGGCGGTGTGAAGACTCGCGTCTCATTTCTCTCTCTGTCATGTGCTGGATGATTGATGACCACGTTTCTTCTTTTGTATATCATCCTCCCCTTTTCATTCCACGGCGTTCTTGTGTAAATATGGTTGCAGATGATGCCATTTCTCTAGTTTCTTCTTCCCGAGACATCCTTTTCGATTTGATCTTGACCGCACGGCACATGGTATCTCAGACTGGCGGTAAGCGGAAAAGATTAGACAAAAGCAATCTGTCTTCCGCAAGCTTTCTTATCTAGGCCGCGTCAACCGGGCAGCAAGGAGACAAGAAATACGAGCCCAGAGCTTAGTTGATATCTTTGACGAGACGCCACCCTCTCTTTGCAGCAGTCACACCAGAAAAGGGGAAACGAGGGTATATCTTCCACGCTGTCGTTTCTTGGGTGACTAGCCAGCCGGGGAAAGGCAACCTTTGGGCTCGATTCATTTCCCTCTCCGCCCTAGCAAGACCAGGGTAATGCATGATGCGATTCTCGCTGTCCCCGCGCAATCTACCGACTTGACTGGGGCGATGGACGTACAAAAGCCACAGGCGCCGCCGCCGCCGTCGCCCTTCCCCAGGGACATGTTGTGGAGGTTGGGCGGTGGCCGTCGCAGTCTCTCCGCATCTGCAGTTTCGCACGCGTCCAGCATGGCCGTCGACAACGCCGTCCAGCCGCGGCACGGAGGTGGCAGCCAGTGCGGGAAATGCAAAAAGATCAACAAAGCTGGAGCTGTCGGAGGAGAGGCAGCAGCAGCAGCAGCAACAGCAGCAACAGCTCAGTCAGTAATCCAAGCCAAAGGTACGTGATCAATTACTCCCCATTGGAATTGGCCCGATCTCGTCACATATGACAGACAGCATGCACAGCATCAATGTCTTGCGGTCGGCGTTGACTTGTTCGGATGAAAAGGCCTGCGAGTTGGGTTTGATTGATCCAGGTGGTCGAATTCGGTCTGCATCAATCCGCGCCTATCCCTTCCCTCCCCTCCATCCATGATGGATGGATGCCATCCATCTGCACAGTGGAGATCCCTGTAAGGCTACGGCAGCTAGGACAGTCTGGCCACTGCAGCTACCCTGATTTTAGTGCCTTGGACCGTGGGGTCGGGCACGCTAGCACTCAGCTTGTAGGCGTCGAGGCGAGCTACACAGCTGACTTTTGTCGCGACAAATATTGGACTGTCGATGCGTCATACCACTAGCCGAGACGTCAACTCGTGTGAATCACTGCGTCGACCCTGCGATCCTTTCCCAGACAGCACACATCTAGACTACCTCTTTGCGCACGCGTTGAACAGTCTGGCGCGACACGTTTGCTAACTCTGCTGGCCCCGGAACAGGCACAATGGCTTCCGGAGCGCCATCATCCCGGCAGTCCATTGCTCCTCACAAGGATCTCGATGGCCGCAGCCGCCCTCCCGAGCGCCTCCATCAGCTCCAGAATGGCAGCTCGGTTCTCGCTCTCGCCGTGAATGACGAGTTTATCTTTGCCGGTACCCACGATGGCGAGATTCTGGTCTGGTCTCTCGGCACCTTCCAGCTGGTCCACCGCATCCTCGCACACAAGCGAAGCGTCCTCTGCCTCTTCCTCGCCGACAAACCTTGCGCGAAGCGCGACTCCCCCAACTCGTCGACGACCGACTTCCAGCCCCTGCTCTTCTCCTCGGCCGGCGATGCCATAATCAGCGCCTGGTGTCCCAAGACCCTGACGCGCCTCTACGAAATCTACAGCACCCACAATGTCGGCGACATCTTCAGCGTCGCGTACTCGGTACAGCACGACATGCTCTTCATTGGGGCTCAGAACACCACAATACAATGGGTCAGCCTGAAAGACCCCGGCCGCAAGGCTCTGCACGAATCAGATCTCCATCCTGACCGCAGGCATCACCGTTTCTTTGACTCGAAAGCCGTCGGCGGCACGAGCACCCCGCGGAGGAACGAGGAGCGCTGGAACCTGATCCCGAAAGCTCGCACGGTCCTCGAGGTCGACAGAGGCGCCATCCTGCCCTTTGCGCACTTCGGGTACGTTTACTGCATGCTGATGGCGCGGGCACCGACGGTCCTGGTGGACCAAGACGAAGAGGTCCTGATCTCGGGCGGCGGTGACGGGACCATCAAGCTCTGGAGGGTGGCGAGGCCCGAAGAGGAGAACGAGCAAGAAGACGAATCTACCCCTGGCATCTTGGAGGAGCTCATGGTGCTAGGCGAGGATAACGCAGAGTCGGTGCTGTCGCTGGCCATTGACGGCTCCTTCCTCTACAGTGGCAAGCTGGCGGGGATCGTGGAGCTCTGGGATCTCGATACCAAACAGAAGCTGCGGGTCATCAAGGCCGACACAACGGACGTCATGACTTTACAGATGGGCTGGGGCTTCCTGCTGAGCGGCGCCGCGGACGGCTGCGCAACGGTGAGCTTTTACCCCCCACCCCTCTTGGCTCGCAAAGACGATGAGATGAGCTGACCAGACACAGAAGTTCAGCACCGTCCATCACGACGGCAATCAGTCCGAGAGTCCCACCACAGACACTGTGAGTCAGAGATATCAATGCCTCGGCCGATGGCCGGCGCACCGGGGCAAGATCCTGTCGTCTGCTGTAACGACGTACCGCGGGGAGAAACTCTACATCACCGGCGCCAATGACGATGATGTCTGCGTCTGGAGGATCCGAGATAAATGTGCCGGCGACGTAGTCAAGAAGGACGAGTCTGACGACATCATGTTCAAGAGTCTGTCCGAGTTGGTCTCCTTCAAGACCATCTCCTCCCGGCACGAGTTTGCCGAAGACTGCCGCAGGGGTGCCACCTTCCTCGGCTCGTTGTTCAAGAGGTTAGGCGGCGAGGTCGAGATGCTATCTGCGAGCAAGGGGCGACACAACCCTGTTGTCTACGCCAAGTTCAGCGGCAAGTCAGAGCCTGCGGAGAAGAGGAAGCGCATCCTCTTTTACGGCCACTACGACGTCGTGCCCGCAGACCAGAAGAAGGGCAAGTGGCACAACGACCCGTTCGAGCTCAAGGGCATGAACGGATACCTCTACGGACGCGGCGTGAGCGACAACAAGGGGCCCATCATGGCGGCGCTGTATGCTGTCACGGACCTTATGCAGGCCAAGCAGCTCGAGTCGGACGTCATCTTCCTGATCGAGGGCGAGGAGGAGTCGGGCTCGCGGGGCTTCCAGGAGACGGTGCAGGAGAACAAGGAGCTGATCGGCAAGGTCGACTACATCCTCCTGGCCAACAGCTACTGGCTCGACGACGAGACGCCGTGCCTGACGTACGGCCTGCGCGGCGTGCTGCACGCCACCGTCTGCGTCGACTCGCCGCGCCCGGACCTGCACTCGGGCGTCGACGGCTCGTACATGATGGCCGAGCCGCTGTCGGACCTCACGCTCGTGCTGTCCAAGCTCAAGGGCCCCAAGAACCGGATCCTGATCCCGGGCTTCTACGACGGCATCCTGCCCCTGCGGCCCGAGGAGGAGGCGCGCTACGACGAGATCGCCGCCAAGCTCGTCGAGCGCAACCCGGAGGAGAACGGGCCGGCGCCGGCCCTCAAGGCCAGCCTCATGGCGCGCTGGCGCGAGCCCAACATGACGATCCACCGGTACAAGGTATCCGGGCCCGACGGCAGCCTCGTCAGCAGCCACGCGAGCGCCAACATCAGCTTCCGGCTCGTCCCCGGCCAGGAGGTGGACGAGGTCATCGCCTCGCTGACGGCGTTCCTGCGGGAGCAGGTCGCGGCGCTCGAGACGAACAACAGCCTCAGCGTGACGATCGACAACAGGGCCGAGCCGTGGCTGGGCGACCCGGAGAACTACATCTTCCGCACCCTCGAGGAGGCGATCGTGCAGGTCTGGGGGCTGGACGGCGGAGGGGAGGCGGTGAAGAATGATGATGGTATAGGTGGTGGTGGTGGCGAGGCTGGGTCGACAACAGCGGCGGCGGTAGCGGCGGCACCTACGTTCAAGAGCCGGAGGCCCCTGTACATCCGGGAGGGCGGATCGATTCCTGCGATAAGGTTCCTCGAGAAGGTGTTTGGGGCGCCGGCGGCACACCTACCCTGTGGTCAGGCGAGCGATGCGGCGCATCTGGACAATGAGAGGCTGAGAGTGACGAACCTGCTCAAGAGCAGGGAGATATTTGGGGTGGTGTTTCGGAAGTTGTGAGGCGGGGGAAGTGCAGGTGGATTATTGCATTACCACCCCTCGGTTGGGCCCGGGGGTGTGTGGTGGCTGCATTCAAAGTGCTGTTTCTGCTCGCCCGGTCACAGTTAAAGAGTAGGTGGCGTTGGGCCAGCGTGTCTTTGCAGTAGCATCCAAAACAACTGTTCTATTCCTACCAAGGCACTCTAGGTAATTCTGCGGCTCTCCATCAGAGTGCAGTGACATCCTGCTTGAAGCAAGCTCTTTTCGTATCTGCACACCCAAACAACAACAACAACAACATCCCCACTTTCAAAACACGGGGCCTAACATCACCCCTGTCGTTGGGCAAGGGGAGCAAGCCAAGCCAACTCAACAGCGCCGGGGCCACCCACCCCATCGATCTAACAATGGCTGGCTGCTGGCTTACGTTTTCATGGCGCATCTGCTTCTGAACTTTTTGCCACCCTTCCCCTCGATCCAGATATTAAAGCACAGAGATCTCCCATAGAAGGTTCCGTTACCGTTGCACTTTGATAGTAACTTGATAATAACTGTTAGACTCTAGAGTGCACCAGCCAACCCTTGTGAGATTCCATGTGGAAGGGGGAAATGAAAATCCCCGTGCAGTGGGTAACTCGTTATAACTGATATAAATACAATTGATACCTACTCTGTAAACCTCTCCAACTACAGGCCTTGAATGATGTCCGTCCCTACAACAAAATCCTTACAAAATCGGAAACTATGGAGGCCAGTAATAATGAATGCGACATTGCTTCTAGTTTATTGCCTTCTCAACAATCGAACAGGGCCTATCAGGAACACACTTGGTTCATGAACAACACGCTCCTCAATCACCATCAACAGACTCTTTCCAATGGTGCGTATCTTCCCACATATCCAATTAGCATTTAGCTGATCAAGTTGAGGCATAGTAAATCCCAATGCTTGGCCGCAACTGAATTTCGAAACCGGCCCTTGGAGCGGCCTTGATTACTGGACGCCTACGAATTCGGCCAACGGCGCCACAGAAGTGCTGTTTAATCTCGCGGGTGAGAATCCTCTGGTTGACAGCATGGACCAAGAGCCAACGCACAGTGTAGCAGAACCTTCTGCGCCACTCCCCCGCGAGAAGACCAACTCATCGGCGAAGACAAATACTCAACGCCTCGCGACATCGAACCGCACTCGGGCAAAGACAGAATGCTTTCTGTGCCATGCCGTCCTCTCACGACCCGATGCCCTAACTCGACATCTGAGAGAGATGCACAATGAAAGTCCTCCAGAGTTCTTCTGTCCTAACGATTCCTGCAAATGGTCCGAGTCCGGGAAAGGATTCCCTCGATCGGACAAGCTGCAACGGCATCTCAAGACTTGCAAGTTCAACAGCCGACTGCAGGATGACAAAGCAGCTGGGCTGTCGCCCGTGGGCTTTTTGCCAAGCTCTGCTGCAGGACTCATCGCGATAACCCACGAGTTGGAGGATGAGAAGAGAAAGCTTAAGGCGCTGGATCAGGCTTGTGAGAAGTCAAGGAAGGTAATTGCACATCTGAGTGCAGTCCATGAATACCTCGACGTGAAGCAAGCTACACTAAGTCCTGCTGCTGGTGATCATGACGTGGTCTTTGCAGACCCTAGCATACACGGATGAACCAGCAATACAACTGAGTTTGCTGTACCATTGTCGTGAATCAATTATTTTAAAGCCCTCGCTATCATGATTCAAGAAGAGATCTTCCAAGATCAAAGCGGTTGTGAACGATGTAAAAAGAGATTATTTTGCTCTGTTATGAAAGTGATACGAATTTAAGGTAGGTTGACTGTGAAGTCCATCAGGACTCTTCTTACTTGTCTCAAGCATTATCCGGTTCCGGTTTGTCATCGTGCATAGCATCCCGCTTCGCCTCGATCTGATGGGTCATGTGCATCTTGGTATCCTTGCCCTCAAACAGATACGTCAGCTCCTCGAGAGTCGGTCCGGCAGTCTCCACGAAGAAGAAGTAGACAATCAGGAAGATGATGGCGACCCAGACGCAGTAGTAGATGTAGAACTTCCACCCGATGTTGGCAAGTCCGATCGGGTTGACGTAGCCGCCGAAGATCGATGCGACCTGGATGGTCAGCAGGACGAACGCCCACGTCTTGGCCCGCATCTGGTAGGTCACGATCTCCAGAGGGTAGGTGACGATCAGGTTGGTCCAGGCCAGAGTGTAGAAGGCCTGGAAGAAGAAGATGCACGCCAGCACCAGGCGGCCCGCTGGGAGGGAGCCCTTTTCGATGTACTGCTGAGATGCGATGGTCCAGACGACGAACGTGACCAGGACTCCAGCAGAGCCAGTGACGAAGAAGAATCGGCGCTTGAAACGGTCAATGAGCAACGTAACGGCGATGGCAACGATGTACTGCCACAGCGTGACCATCCCGTTGACGAGGGTAATCTCGTACTCCGTCTTCAGGCCAGTGTCCTTCAGGATCTGGGTCAGATAGTTGGACACCAGCAGGTTGCCCGAGCTCTGGCTGAAGACAGCAGTGGCGAAGCACAGAGATATACGCTTGAGGTTGGGGATCGAAGAGAAGAACTCCTTCCAGGTCATGTTTGCCTCGGCCTCCTGTGCAATAACCTGTTGGATCTCGGCGCACTCGAACTCGACTAGTTCGGAGTTGGGGTTGCATTCGCCGTGGTACTTGACAAGAATGGCCCTGGCCTCATCGACGCGGCCCTTGGCAATAAGCCAGCGCGGAGACTCGGGGCAAAAGAAGATGAGAGCGCCCTGGTACACAGAAGGAATGATCTGGATCAGAGTCGGCAGCCTCCACGCCCACTGGCTCTGGATGCGGTAGCAGCCAAAGGTTGCCCAGGCGCCGATGACATAGCCCAGCACAATCGATGTGTTGTAGAAAGTGGTGATCTGCACACGCTCCTTGGGATGGCTCAACTCGGTAACAAGAACAGGAGCGCCCATCTGGATCAGAGAGGAGCCAAAGCCAAGCACGATCTTGCCGCCGATGTACATGTCGAGGGACGTCGCGAAGAATTCGATCAGGACACCCGTGATGATGACGATAGATCCCAGCGCCGTCGGCACACGGCGCCCGAGGACATCGCCGATCCAGCCGAGGAAGATGAACGGAATGACGCCGCCGATAGCGTTTGCGGCTCCGAAGAAACCAAGTGTAGAGCCGGTCGGGTGGCCGAAGCGCTCCTGCCAAGTCTCTAGGACTTGCATGCCGTTGGTCATTGACTACGTTCAGCATCGAGGTTAGCTGTGCCCGAGATTTGACAAGAATTGCCATAAAACGCATTCGTTGTTTGACTTACCCCGTCAATGCCCAGTGCCATACTCGCCAGCAGAGAGGACGTGAGGAGGAAGTAGAGAAGGATACCATTCTTGCGACGATAGAAAGGCGGAATCGTCTTGAGGTCAATGGGAGATAGAATGCCGTCAACGGCACGAGCTGCGGCGGGGGCCATTGCGAGTTGAAGCTGGATCGATCGCCGAGGACAGGTTTGTTGTGATGTTCCAATCAGATATGTGAACACTTTGAGACGACTGGGAAGTCTTTATATGCACAGCAACCAGCGAGGAAGTCACGCAACAAACAGCCGATGCCGCTTTCGCGACAATATGTCTGATGTGACATAAAAAACGACGGTCCTAGACCCTGAGGCCAGTGTGTTGCAGTTCTTTCCCCGTGGGGATGCCACACACACGCACTCGCTAGGAAGAAAATCGGGAAATCGGAACAATAAGAATGCCTCGTTACGCTCTTTTCCAGCTCAGGCAGCTACAGCCTTAGCGTACTCTGGTGTCGGCCCATCGTAGACGCGGTCAATTGGCACGGAGAAATAGAGGTGGAGGTTTCGCCGTCGATGTGGAGGCAACTACAGTGATCGGCGGAGAATCAAGGAAATGCTTCGATGTATCGCCTCACTCGAGATAGCGTCGAGATGTAGAAATAGTCCAATTGGCATGAGAAAAGAGAAAACTCATCCCACGACATGATCCCAACAGTCGAGCCACCCTTGTCAACTCTTAACCAGACTAGCCACCAAGCGGCATCAAGCCTTCACCCATGTCTCCCACCAAGCCTCTTCCCGCCGACTTCGAGTGGGGTTTCGCGACAGCTGCCTACCAAGTTGAGGGTGCTGTTGAAGAGGACGGCAGGGGCAAAAGCATTTGGGACACCTTCTGCCACCTCGAGCCCACGAGGACCAAGGGCGCGAATGGTGACATTGCCTGCGATCACTACCATCGATACGAGGAGGACTTTGACCTCTTGACCAAGTATGGGGCCAAGGCATACAGGTTCTCCCTCTCATGGTCACGTATCATACCTCTGGGTGGACGAGATGATCCCATCAACGAAGCCGGCATCGCCTTCTACAATAGGCTGATTGACTCTTTGCTTCGCCGCGGGATCACGCCGTGGGTTACTCTTTACCACTGGGATCTGCCTCAGGCCCTCCATGATCGATATGGAGGCTGGCTCAATGTTGAAGAGTCTCAGAAGGACTTTGAGAGGTATGCACGCGTGTGCTATGAGCGGTTCGGTGACCGTGTCAGGGACTGGATCACGCTCAATGAGCCGTGGATTGTCTCGGTCTTCGTAGGTCAACCTGATTTTAGACACACTTAAGAGTTACAAACTGACCTGAGCAGGGTTACGCCACTGGAGGCAATGCTCCTGGGCGAAGTAGCATCAACGAGGCTGCCACTGAAGGCGATACCTCGACGGAGCCATGGATCGTCGGCAAAGCACTCATCATGAGCCACGCCCGCGCCGTTGAGGCGTACAACAAAGATTTCCGGCCGTCTCAAAAGGGCAGGATCGGGGTCTCTCTAAACGGTGATTACTACGAGCCTTGGGACAGTGACGATCAGCTTGACAAAGACGCGGCACAGCGGCGAATGGAGTTCCACATTGGCTGGTTTGCAGAACCTATGTTGTAAGTGGTCATATCAATGAAACTATTATCTGAGCAGTCAAACTAATAGGGTCTTCTCAAGCTTGGGCGAGGATTATCCGCGGTGCATGAGGGACCAGCTCGGCGATAGACTGCCCCAGTTCTCTGAGCAGGAGCTCGCATTGCTGCGCTCTGCGAAGGAGATCGACTTCTACGGCATGAACTATTACACCTCACAGTATGCCCGGCACAAGACCGGCTCTCCATCAAAGACTGACTACATCGGCCACGTCGAGACATTCCAGGAGAACAAACAGGGTGTCTCCATTGGCGAGCCTAGTGGCGTTCACTGGCTGCGGTCGACGCCTCAGTGTTTCCGCAAGCACCTTGCCCGTGTCTACCACCGGTACAAGAAGCCGATTTACATCACTGAGAATGGATGCCCTTGTCCCGGAGAAGACAAGATGACACGAGAGGAGTCGGTACAGGATGCATACCGGGTGAAGTACTTTCAGGATCATCTGGATGCCATCAGCCAGGCCGTATACGAAGACTCTGCTGTCATTTCTGGGTACTTTGCCTGGTCTCTAATGGATAACTTAGGTAAGTCGCATTGGATTGCTCATGGATTTCAGAGGGCAAGATGCTAACTATCTTGTACAGAGTGGTCTGATGGATACGGTGTCCGGTTCGGTGTTACACACATGGACTATGAGACCTTGGAACGGACTCCAAAGAGATCAGCTCTTGCACTAAAGCAGATGTTCGAGGCGCGGATGAAAGCCAGTCGAAACACTGGCTCATGAAAAGTTGGTTCCGCACCTCATATATCAGAGACTTGCACCCCTTGATGATATCATTGCATAGACATACCGCCATTTAGAACAGACCCCATAGATTTACACAGGAATGCTTGCGTGGTACAATTCGTTCATTTAGATACTCAGAAGTCCATGCATGTTCACAATCCAAAGCGTCACAAAGATCCACTCCGTAAAGTATCAGAGGCCTTAGAATCAAGTCTCGTCAGGATATCCAGAAGCACGGAGAAATCCGCGCGGGCCCGCGCCGAAAGCGGCGACGTCTCATTACGATGGATGATCGCCAGAAGACTAGCACCGATGAGCCGGATCTTCTCCACACACGACTCCCCATTGACCTGCAGCGCCCAAAAGGGCGCCTCACGGATGATGCGCAGCATGTCGCGAGCGATCTCGGTCTTGCGCAGGATGGTCAAGTCGTCCTGCTCAACCCCAGGCGCCGGATACTCCACTTCTTCAAGCTTCTGCACGATGACCATGCGTAGGCAGTGATAGGTGACCTGCAGGTTGACGACCTGTGTTACAAACTGCCGTTGCTGCTGGCCCATGCCCTCATGCCAAGTCATCAGAACGATGGGCTGCAGGTACGGCGGGAGATCGTCGAGGGATGTGGCGAAGCGGACGTACAGGGCGTCCAGCCTGACGCGTTCGTCGCGGGTGAATGACGGAGGCTGCTGCGTCTGCCCTGTCCCCGCCCGGCGGTCTTGGATCAGCCTTAGCTCAAGCAGTAGGTCCGATGCCGACTGCCAGAGTCTGATGTTGGCATTGAATCCCGTGATGAAGCTCCCCACGTCAGTCGATGCGTCAGGCTGTCCCGGAGAAGAGAAGGTGACTTCGTCACCGGCCCCAGACGGGTACGCCGTCGTGATGCCAGACTCAAATGAGAATTTGTGGATAGTGATGGGTCTGTTGTTGAGGATGGCGGCAGACTTGTCGCCAAGGTACACGATCCAGAACGCTCTCCGGCGCAGCTCCGCTTCGACGGGGAAATACGCCCCTTCATGGGACGATTCTTCCTGGAGCTGCATGACCTGGGCTAGTCTCACTGCTTCTCCAAAGATGTGCCATGAATACTTGGGCTTTCCCGCGGCGTGAAGGCAGTTGGAATGAAAGTAGCGAATAGCAACCGAGTTCGCATTTGGGTGCTCAAGATCAGCCTCAAGATAGCTATGCAGACAATTCCTGGACGCTTGCAGGAAGATGTCGGCCACAAGGTAGCCTTCGGGGAAGATCTCCTTAGGCAGCATGAAAGCAGCCTCAGCACAGAGGGCCGTGATCAGTGTGAAGGCCGAGTCTGGCCATAGCTCGGGGTGCAGGAGACTGCTCGCGCTGTCCACAGCGGCATCACCTGCCGAGCCAGAGTTTGCGCCTCCGATGGAGGTCCCTTGCATTAATGACGAGGATATCCATAATTGCGAGACGGTCGCCGGACTGGCGGCACTGACGACCGAAGTCCCAGTGCTGTGTGTCACGAAGAAGTGTAGCGCCTCGCGAATGCCGGTCTCGTGGACCAGCGGGATCAGGGGAAATAGGTACTGGAAAAATAGGTTGAAGCACTTCTCAGCTATCGCCTCCAAGGTGAGCGACGATGGCAGACGGCGTATTGCGGCTGAGAGATCGACCCAACGGTGAAGAGACGACACTAGCTGAGTGGAGGCGTGCCTCTCGGAGATTGAAACAACGGAGCCTGGAGTCGCGCCCTCGTGAGGGGATAAAGCCGCACTCCACGTGGGGATGGTCGTCGTTTCGGGAGCCGAGATCGCTCCTCCTCCCCGGCTCCCCGGGGCCGCTGATGCCTCTGCCCCTCTCGCGTTCGAATCATGGAATGCAAGTGAAGACTGCGGAGCTGCACTCGGGCGTAGCTCATCGACGGCAGCACTCGCCCGGGAGTGTTTGAACTTTGGCCCTCGCTTGCCTGTTGGCAGGTCAAACGTGCAAAACGCGCCGACATTCTCGCAGTTTGTGCAGACGTTGGACTCGACAGTTGCCGCATTGCACTGACGAGAAGCATCAGCGTTAGTGTGGGAACAGGTACCCGCCAAAGTGGAAATGGTGAGACGAACCTTAGCTTTCCTCCGCCGGCAACGATCGCAAGCCCGCGTGCTCACGCTGCGGTGACGTGGAGTGCTTGACATCGGCTCCTCATGTGCGGAGAATTCTCGAGGTCAGGCAACTGACGCATCGCATCCAATTTCCACCTCCGCTTTGCACACAAGACACAATCCTTTCAAGGCAAGGGCAAAGAGAAGTGGAGGAGAAATGTGGTCAGATAAAACACGATAAATGACGGTCAAATAGATAATGCTGGGGTGAGGTATCCCGATAGTCCGGCAAGAAAGAAATCTCGACTGATCTCTTGACCGAATGGTGGAGATTGGACTCGCCTTGCCGAGGCATTTGCCCAACAGTCGCCAACGCTGAAGAGGAATAATTCTCCGGTGCCTCTCGTAAACCGGTTCCTTCGAATGCGCCACTGACGCACGCGGCGTGGATCTAATTCCCCGCCTGGAGAGCACTAGCATCAAAGCGGAAGCGATTGACGTTGGAGTTGCGGGGAGGGATCGGCACTGGGCAACTCTTTGAAGAACACTGTACCGATGGATTGAAGTTGCAATTACCGGCGGGGACGAGAGTATGATAGCCCTCGTTGATGAGCTGCGAGTATATATAAGCTTCAAGAAAACGGCGATGATGCCGAGCACTCAATGGAAGGCTTCCAAGTGCAGCCTTGAGAACTCCCAACCTCAAAGCCCTCTTCAGAATCTTGAACCAGCTTCGCCGAGTCTTCAAAATGGTCGCTTTGAAGTCGTCCCTCCTACTTAGTGGATGGACAGCTGCCGTTGCAGCTTTACCTCCTCCAGGGCGGGCACCTCCTTGTCGCTTCGCTCCACTCCACTCACAAGAAGATATTCTAAGGGATCCCAACCAGTTTCTTCAAGATTACTTGTACTGGGAGGGCAAGTTTCACCAGAATGACGTCTCGTACAACACTGCCAACGGCATGTCCTATGATGGAACACAACTGGACTGGAAAACTGGCATTGCCAGTAAGAAGCACGACTTCAGTGCTGCGAGCAAAGAGGTAAGGAACTGATGATAGACATCCTTCAATAGATGGGCGGCTAATAATACGTATGAAGTCGTTGCAAATCATGATTTATGCCCAGGCTATCTCAGGCTCGCCCGAGGCGGCCCGCTTTCTCTCTCCAGACCGGCCTCATGCCGCGGTTGATATCGCCGCAGACATCATGGCAACCAAGATTAAGACGTATCTCAAGTTCAACGAGACCTATCCTGGGTTCGGAGGCTTCCTTCCCTGGTTCAACTCTGCCTCGCAGGATATTGCCCCTACATCAGATTGGGTCAACCGTGTTCCTGCGCTTGATAACGGGTATGCGTTTCGATGTTGTCATGTTATGTGAGATGTTATCACGAATGCTAATCGAGTCATCAGCGAGCTCCTGTGGGCTGTATATGGCGCAATCGAGGCTATGGAGTCATGCGGTCATAAAGACCTCTCTCAGCTCGCTGCCAAATGGTCTGATTGGCTTGACTACACAAAGAAGACTGCTTCCAAGGTAAGCACAGATTTAATCTATATAGTCGACGTCCCAGAGTTAACAACTGTTGATCAGATCTTTTATGCTGGCAAAGGTCGTGTCTGCGCTGTCACCACTATCGGAAACCAGTCCTTGGCTGTGACTAGCCCAGGTCAGACTTATGCTTGTGAGGGCACCGCAACTTTGGACGACCCTTATGAGGGCGAGCTGTTCACCTGGTGGCTGCACTTCTTCAGCGACCTGCCTCAAGAGGACCAGGATGCTCTCTGGGAGGCCAAGCGGGCGAAGCTTGTGAGCGTGGAGTATGAGATGGATGGTGTCGGCCCGATCACTGTCCAAGAAGGTAAGTCCATTAAGCGGACCCTAGCACTGTACAGGAACTCACATTTCATGGCAGGTTACTGGTTCTCAAGTCACGAACAGTGGAAGGTTCTCGAGATGCCCTACTATGATGTGGATATTGTGCGGTAAGCCATGATGACTTCTTCTCTGCTGTTCTGGCTGAGTTTGGCCACTGACATTGACTAGCCGTGTGTTCACCAATGCTGAACGCGTTCGAACCTGCAATTCTGTGGTCATAAAGAACCCAGGACTGTTTGCCTCAATCAACAACATTACCAACATCACAAGTGACGAAATCATTGGCTACATCTCCAATACTGGCATCCCCTCCGTTTCGTCCCAGAAGAAGCAGGAGAACATTGTCATTACTCCATACGGCTCTTATCCGACTATCTTGATCAACAAGGGAGTCGGTCTGGCCTGGGTGCGCAACATGTTGATCGCCAAGAAGATGCAAAGTAAGCAAGTATTCGTTCTCTGTCCGAACATCCTGGCTGACACATGACACCAGACACTTATGGTAGCACGGAGGCCACGAGGATTGATGGCACAGGTGTCTCTGCTCTGTTGACATGGGACAGCAAAGTCACTACTGTCGCTGCGGTCCTTGGTGGTGTGCAGGATCTTGTTCGAACCCGACTCAGGCGCCATGGACTCTACAATGACTTTGTCTCGATCCTGGAGCGAGAGCACTCCCGCGTTTTCACCGAGTTGAAGGGCGAACATGTGGACCTGTGTCTTCCCGAAGCACATGTTCCCGATACTGGCCTAAAGGATTTTACATCTTGCGTAGCTTCGCCGCACTAAAATAGATAATATGATGCTACGAATAGAGATTGAGGCTTGTTGGCTTCGTATCTTATTGAGCCTCATGAATATCTCAGAATGCGTACTAGTGGTCACCATCTGGCTCTTGCTCTTCCCTAATGAAGTTGGACAGTTTCCTGCAGTAGTTGTGGCGGTGACCTCCACCATAGAGACGACGGTACTTGTGTCAACTCAGGCATTTCTTTGAGCATCACTATACATTTGTCCCATTAGCTCAAGGCCATATTCTCTTCAGCAGGACCAAGATCTTGACTATATACTGACTGCGTTGAATTGCTGACTGCGATTGAACCGCCTACGCCTCCCCTGCAAGGACTACTACCAGCGCCAAGACGAGCAGGCAAATAAAGGCCATACGCTTCAATCCGCAAATTCTCTTTCTTGAAGGAGGACTTGCTCTGAACTCGTCACTCACTCGCGGAGTTGATTAGCAGAGGTCAGTCGCACTTGTCTGTGGCAAGTATCGTGTCTGTTGCTGCGAAAGTGTCTGCCCAGAAAAGTGCGGTCTTGGGGGTGTTAGTACTTCTGGGACCGTTTGACAGACCTCCTTAGCTCAGACATCGCGACCTATGGTGAGTCCATAACTCCAATAGCTACAATAAGTGATACCCCTGCCAGGTTCTCCTAAAGAAAGGACCGATATCATACAAGCAATTGTCCGCATACAGGTCTGTGTACAATTGTCCATCTCTGGGGGATGGAACTTTATGAACTAGGTTGCAACTACGCAATAATTAGGTTACAAAAGCTAATTCCGTCTTGACTTCCCGCGCTTCTGACGTGATAGACTCAGAGCCCCCAAAGTCCAGAACCCACCCCCACGGAATGGTGAAACGCTGCTAGACAATTGAATAGACTAAATTGATCTTCAAGATATGTTGGGGCAGTTTAGTGGAGTAGATGAAGACATGGACTACGGAGACTTTTAGCTGTGTAAAAGCTCTTGTTTCCCCCCTTCCAAGGTATCTCTACGCTTGAGGCCGCCAGGTGCCAAGAGACTGCTTGCAAAGGGCCACTTTTAGCAAGACACCGAGCATTGTCACCAAACAAAAATCGATATCAATGGATTCCATTGAGCTAAACGATGCTAAGAACTAGCCAATTGATCTCCGAAGCCCACGCACTGGCTGCCCAACATTGCCATGCTGATCTCGAATATGCTTTACCATGGCATCTTTGCGAATCATCCCATGGCCACGGTCGACAGAGTGCTTACACATTACATGTGGACAAAAGAACACACGGACTGATGTGAGCGTCTCTGGATGTTTCGCTTTGACATGGTCGTCGCAATCCTTTTTGAACTGGAATGGCGCTCGGCATTCGGAGACCGGGCAACAGTGCGGCTTCGTGTGCTTTTTGGCATGGACGCTGGAAGCAGAGTCAGCAATCAGATCAGCGAGGGGGATATGAAGGCCAGGGTGGAGGAGACGAACTTTAGGTTTCTCCGGGCTTGAGTACCCCCGAAAGTCTGATCACATTCTTGACAATGCAAGACATTTGAGACAGCAGCCGGGTGTGATGATTGATCAATGCCACGGTTGGGTTCTGGCTCATTGACATCGAAGGGGTTTGGTTGTGTGTGTAAAGGGGGGTTGTAAATGAAATGGCTCTGCGTAGGTGCGACCAAAGACTGGTCCTGCACTTCACTATCCTGTCCAGCAGGCTCAGGGGCTCGTGTCGACGGGCCCCAATTCCACTCCGGTTCAGGACCTCCATTTCCGGACGAGACCCAAGCAGGATTGATAGAATCGTAGGAAGCAGAATTTCGATGTTCGTTAGATCCGGATGAGTCCTGTTGGGACGGGCTGGTGATGGAAGAGGCTTGTCAAAAGCTGAGGAGAGTGTTCTGTGTTGCGGCGAGAAGATAGCAAAGTACAGTGGTGGCCACGCTTGAAACAGAACCAAAAGAAAGGAAAGACGGTTGGGTAGGTGCAAATGAGTGCCGGTAAGCAGCTCCCAGAGCCGACCGTGGAAAGAAAAGAGGAAGAAGAATTCAACTGGGAAGAGAGGGGGCTTGTCCTGTCTTATACACGTCTGCCCACACATGGCAGGCCTTCGTCACGGAAGGCTTCCGACAATGTCTCCCTCATATCCCGTAAAAGGTCCCCACCCTGCTGCGTTATGCCATAAAATCTGCAGTCTAATGCGGACAGTGGAGCTTGTGGCTTTTTTCCATCGCGACCACTGGTCATGGTTTAACAGGCGACCAATCAGACATGGATGATCCCTTCCAAGTCACAGGTGTGCCGTGTTTAGGGGCTCAACAATGACGGGAGTCCTCGGTGCGAGATTGGTACTGCGGTAATACCATACTGCACTTGAAGTAGATCATGGTTAGGCAAGTCAAGTCCGTGGGAGACTTGTATATCAAGGTCTGTGTCTACGAGGTCCTCTCCAGTTTCTGCTCCGTTTCGCAATGCATTCCTCTTCTCAGAATTTCTGTTCTCATTGACCTATCTCAAGAATTCCAGCAATTTTCGACCGCCAGAATGTCGACACTTTTCTGTTGTGGGGAAATTCGACCCTATCGACCACAATACCTCCAACACGAAGCCAAGTTCACCAGATTCATGGCTTGGGCAGCTTACCCAAAGGACGTCACTTCCGAGAAGGCCGAGGTGAATCTTGCCGAGCTCAATCCCTCCTTCGCTGTCCAGCTTGTTCGCCAGGTGAACTACGGCGCCCTAGAGAGCAAGAGATACTTCATCCCCCATGACGACGGGTTTATGGAGATCTCCGAGAACGACTTGATTCAAGCCAACTTTCAGAAGTTGAACTCGTAAGTGAGCAGCGTCAACTTTTGCCGAGTTTGCTCGTGCCTTGGTCGTTACTAACATGGAATGAGTAGCTACAAGAACTTCAAGTGTGAAGGACATAATAAATTCTTTGAGGTCAACATCTACCAGAAGGACCCCGTCAATCAACACCACTGGCGGGCGAATCTCGCGCGCCCAGCAAGCACGATTGATCTGTGATAGTCGACTGGCGAGTAGGAATCTCTGGATTACAGGCAGACATCGGAACGATGACGTGCCGGATGGCTCGTATACCTGGTGCTTTCGCCTTCTGATTTTGATTCGATGCGCTGAACCCTCTTTTTTTTTTTTCTCTCTCACTATCTCTTGCTATCTATTCTCATTTTTTTCTTTCTTGTTTTTTTCCTTCTTGTTTTTTTCTTTCTTGTTTTTTTCCTTCTTGTTTTTTTCTTTCTCTTTTTTGTGACCCCTTCCTTCAATGTGCCCTTGCTTCCATTCGTTCTCTCTTTCACTTCAATTTTCAAAGGACAGATCTTGTTGCCCGATACTGTTCCTTTGAGAAGACGGGAACTCCGATACATGCTGTCCCTGATGAAAACCAAAACGAGATAAAAGAGTACCTGATATGTAGTGTGACGCTCTTTAATACTACTCTACATTGTACCAACTATCACGATAACTCTTCAGGTTGATATCATCCGTTCTCTGCAAGCGTAAATTAATTGAGAGAGGCGAGCCGTTCTATGTAAAAGTGGCGAAAGTTTCAGGCCAGAGCCAGAAGCAGATATGAACCTATATGGTTGAATGAGTACGTCATAGAAGTTGCGTTCATGAAGGTCTTGCTTGAGACTGAGCCATTTATATTCAAGGCAGTCTCGCTTCTGTTGAGCACTGCCATTCCTCTCAAGGCTAGATTCATGAGTTATCTGAAAAGTTCATACATACAGAAGGCAGTCATCCGGATCGGAGCGACGCTTCGATTATCCTTGTCGACAATCTCCAGTGGCACACTGAGCTGACAAGAGAACACTCAGACAGACTCGTGACGGGTCTCAGCCAGGTCAATGCTGTGCTTCAGCTTCTCCTCTGCCACCTTCTCCTGGGCAACCGCCGCTTCATCAACCAGAACAACCTTGTCGCCAAAAGCAGCAGCGATCTCCTCCAGCGACTTGCCCTTGGTTTCGCTGCGAGGTTGTCACGTCAGTAAAAGGTGCTAGAAGGAAGCAGGTAAAATCGAAGGACATAATACGTACGGGAAGTAGAACCAGGCGATGACGAGGAAGAAGAGCGTGCATCCGACGAAGACGTAGTAGTAGTTCTCCTTTATGTTGGCAAAGGCGCTGGGGCCAGCCTCTGTGACTGTTGCACGATGTTTGTCAGCCTATCATATTCCAGACTAGAGGGTTTGGGCGAGGACTTACTGCCGACGTTTACAATAAAGTGCGAGGCAGACGCGATGCCCATGACCTTGCTGCGGAGAGTCATTGGCAGAACCTCAGCACCGTAGAGCCAAGGGGTGCTGCCGAGGAAGCCGTCTGAAGGCGTGTCAGTAGTGCTCGTTTGTGTGTGCCATGATCTCCCATGTTACTCACAGTATACAACCACGAAGAGGTAGATGCCAAGGATGGCGAATCCCTTTCCAATCCGGTTATCCGTGTTCTGGAACTCTCTCTGCATAATCGCCGCGTAGATCTCGACGAGGATCACACCCGCCATACCGGCAAGAAGCATCCTGGTTGCAATCTGTCAGCCGAACACTCTGAGATGGTCAAGACCAAGGTTTAACTCACTTCCGGCGGCCCCACTGGTCAGTGAGGTAGGTCGTGGCCACAGCATTGATCAGGAAGCTCAGAGTACCATAGACACCAGCAAGGGCAAGAATCGTCTTGGGATCCATGCCGAGGGACTTGTACAGGATGGTCTGGTAGTACTGGATGACGTTCACTCCCGTCAGGCTGGTGAAGGTCTGGACGGCGATCGACACGAGCGCTCGGTGGCGGAACAGGACAAAAGCTTCCCGGTACGTCTTGACCTCGCGCTCCATCTCGAACTCGATCTGGGCGCGCATGAGGGTGAACTGCTCAGCGAGCTCGGTCTCGTCCGGGATCTCGCGGCGGTAGATCCTGGTAAACTCGATCCGTGCCTGGTCGATCTTGCCCTTCCAGACGAGCTGTCGCGGGGAGTTGGGCATGAACGTGGCCAGGCCAATGAAGAGAATGATACCCCAGGGAATCTGGATGGCCAGAGGAAGGCGCCACTGTACCTCGCCGTAGGGGGCGTACGAGCACGCGAAGCCGACCCAGTTGGACAGCATGATGCCGAAGCAGATACCGCAACCAGAGATACCGCCGATGAGACCGCGATGTTTTGGAGACGCGATTTCGCTGAGGTAGATGGGGACAGTCGACACGAGTCCACTAAAACCACACATCCTCGTCAGTTCTCGGTTGCTTGTCAAGGCCGCAGAGATAAGGCTTACCCGACAGCAGCGCCAGCAAGGAAACGGCCAGCGAGGAACATGCCAATGTTGACAGAGGCAGTCTGGATGACAGTCCCAATGGTCACAACCACGGCCATGAGTTGCATGAAGCGAACGCGGCCGAGCCGATCAGCGATGAGCGTCTGGACGATGGCTCCCACTGCTTCTCCCGCGATGTAGATGGCCACAACCGCTCCGGTCAAACCCTTGGAAGGGTGACCCATGTAGTCGATCCAGCTCGCATGAGCAATAGCTATTCAGGAGAAGGATGCGTTAGTGCACTGACGGAGGTGCCAGAGACGCGTCGAGACCTACTCGTTGTGGCGATTCCGGTATCAAAGCCCTTTGAACACAAAGGTTAGTGATGGCTATCTTGAGAGGGTCGGTCGGCGGTACTCACGAAGCAAAGAGTACCGATAGCCGCAAAAAGGGCAATGCCAAAGGTGTAGGCGCTGCTTCCCATGGCTGAAATCGTTGATCTATACACGACTTCTGATGATACGTGCGATGCTTGATTCTCGAGGAAACTAGACAGGCGTCATCAATCCAAGAGCATCAACCAAAAGGATCGACCAGCTTGGGTTTCTGATGTCAAGAAAGTTCGGCCCTGCTTCAAGACAACCTCTGCAACATGCCTTCTCAAAGAAACCAATGCAACCACGAATGAGGAACAGGCAATTAAGTACTTTGGTCATTTGACAAGCTCCCCCATGCCGTTAACCTGCGGGGAAGGGCCCCGTGGGGTTCATCGAAGGAGCATCAACAGCAATTGGTGGCCCTGTCGGCTCGGCTGTGTGTTTTTGGCGATCGGCTTGTCTAATCCCCGCACACACTTCCAAGTTATTGCGATGGAGTTTTGGAGATTCTTGGGGGGCACAGCAGGCAGTGTAATTTGTCACTTGGAGGTCAGGGTGTGATCGACATGCATCGTCGGCTGGCCTTGGCAGAATGAGGTCTAGCGTTGCCGAAGGCCGGGTCCATCGCCGGATCGCTGTTAATGAACTGACCCCCGATGCCCGTTGCGCCGGAACCCGGTTCCAGTGTCTTGGGTGGTTTCTTTGCAGGCACGCCGACCGATGCAGCCATTGCCACGCGACATCGATCGGTAGTGGGAGCCGATCTCGACCAATCTCATCGTACAAATCCTACTCTAAACTCAAAGTCACCCCTCGTCCATCGCCTACCGACTTCTCCGTGTGATTGGGACATCAAAAAAAAAAAAAAAAAGAAGAAGAACTGCAAACATGAAGCTGCTATACCCAACCTCGATAGAGCTGGACATCCAAAGCCTGACGGGCTTCGCCGTCGAGCTGCACCCGTACAACGTCAAGATCCCGATCCCGGAGGAGCACATCGACGCCGACATCATCGTCACCTGGATCAACAGCAAGGAGAACCTCGAGGACGCGGCCCGGCGCATGAAGAACCTCAAGTGGATCCAGGCCCTGGCCGCGGGGCCCAACGACGTGCTCGAGGCCGGCTTCGACCGGTCGCGGACGACCATCACGATGGGCCTCGGCATCCACGACCGCACCGTCGCCGAGCACACGCTCGCCCTGCTGCTGAGCGGCGTGCGCAAGCTCTACGAGATGCGCGACGCGCAGCGCCGCGCCGAGTGGCCGGCGCACCTGGGCGGGCCGTACCCGCGGCGCGGGGAGCTGACCTCCCTGCGCGGCGCGCGCGTGCTGGTCTGGGGCTTCGGCGGGATCGCGCGGGAGCTGGCGCCGCTGCTGGCGGCCCTCGGCGCGCGCGTCCGGGGCGTGGCCCGGACGCCCGGCGTGCGCCACGGCGTCGAGGTGCTCGGCGACGACAGGCTGCCGGAGCTGCTGCCGGAGACGGACGCGCTGGTCATGATCCTGCCCGGGTCGTCGAGCACGCGGCACGCGCTCGACGCCGAGCGCCTGGGCTTGCTGCCGCGGCACGCGTGGGTGGTCAACGTGGGCCGCGGGGTATGCGTCGACGAGGGCGCGCTCGCGGACGCGCTGGAGCGGGGCCAGATCGCCGGCGCGGCGCTGGACGTGTTCGAGACGGAGCCGCTGCCCGCGTCGAGCCGGCTGTGGAAGGCGCCGAACCTGCTCGTCTCTCCGCACGCGGCGGGCGGGCGGCCGGAGGGGTGCACCGACTTGATCGCAGAGAACCTGCGGCTGTTCTTGGCGTCGCGGCCGCTCAAGTATGCTGTCTAGATGAAGATCTAATGAATAATGACTAAGAGCACCGCTTGATCCACTATGTGCCGATGAGATGATGTCTGGTGATGTCCGTAGATTTCAACGGATTTTAACGCATGTTACGAGATCTAGAGCTCGTGGAGGCATTGGATGCTAAGGTTTCTTTTGCGATCTCAGGCTACATTGAATAGAACTAGGTAGTTTCAAAGCCGAGCACTTTTCCTTAAGCAGTGCATCGCCACTGCCGTCTCACGAAGCCGCGTAACTCTCCGGCGGGCTATAAGTTGATAAGCATCCCGAGCGCTGACGTGCCTCCGAGAGTGTAATATAATTTCATTGGTCAAGACCAGACGCAGAATTCGGTCCTTGGCCTCGGATGGTACGCGCGGCCGGGCCGGAGGGGGTGTGTAAGGATGTGGAGCACATCGATACCGAGGACACCGTCGAGGCTGTGTGGAGGAGGTATAATGCCGGAGATAGGAACTATGTGTATACATGGGGCTTTTTGCTCAAGCCTAGTTTTTGTATGAGAGAACACCCTTTCGAGAAGGAGTATAATGGATTGCTTGGGATTGAGTAGTGGAGTGTTGAGAAGCTGAAAAGGGAAGCTATGAGGTGCTAGAAGACGCAGCCGTCTGCGATGGAGATAAGAGTCGTGAGAGGGGATAGTCTGTCTTAAGCGTGCCTTTCAGCAGACTATATGCCCCCATGTTTTGTTGAGGTTGTGTATAGTCATCGGTTGAAGACATCCTGTGGCTCGGCCAGTGATGATACTTTGGTCGTACACGTCCACACCGAGTCTTTGCGCAACATGGGACGGGACAATGATGAACAAGGACGACAGTCAATAGTCATCGGCTCGCAAGTTGTATAGTTTGTATAATACTGAATATTTTAATCTACTTAATGAAGCCTTCAGCCTGACCTTTGCCATCCTATCTACGGACATAACCAAGGTCCAGACCTGACTTACACCAAACTTTTCAGAACCGCCCTTGCCTTTGAAACAGCATTTTCTATTCGAAGCGTATTCACTGCATGCTTGCAGCATTGCATTAACCCCCCAGAAAATTCGCTCCCACCTGCATCTGCATCTGCACTTGGCACACTCGAATGCCGCCACTGAGGGAGTACAGATCCGACTTAGGCTGTCCGCTTTCGCACAGGTGCAGGGCTTACTAAAGTCGACACGTCGTCGTTATCCATGGTTCGCCCACAGTCTGATCGTAGCTGACACATGTCAAAATGGTTCATCTTGAGAGGATTGCGTGTTCCTGAGACGGTCCAGATCCCGTCTTCGGCTATCGCTGGTGGTGGCGATAGGGACCACCACACATCGGGGACCACCATATCGGGGAGACAGCCGGCGAAAAGTTTGGGACTGAAAATTCTGAAGATGCGGTGCTAGCACTATCTTGCGGTAATAGTACATTAACAATTTATGGTAGGAAAGATACGGCGTTGTTGTTAGTTCGGAGCCGACTGCCGTTAGCCGGCTTAGCAGATGTCGCCATTTTTACCGCCAATTTCCACACACACAGAGGCACACGGGGGCCACAGACGTACGTGGCGGTGGGTAACCACGTTGGGTACCGTTGCCCGTTGCCATGAGTCAAAGAAAGGCCGTCAAGCCGTTTTGTACCTCTTTTCTTTTGAAAATTCTGCAATTTTTATTCTGGAACCGGCATGCGACCCTTATGCACGATGAGTTGGTTGGCTCAGAAGGCCGGAATCAAGCACCGAGGATGGAAAAAAAGACGGACAAGGGACAAAAAGGACTCGCGTTCCGGTCTTTCTTCTAGAACCACACAGCATGGAGTGCACAAGTTTGTGCACTGTATCGAGGTCGCACAAGGAGGGGGTGGTTCTGAATCAGTTCGGTGCTGTAGTGGATGGGCAGGAGGTGGAAACATGTGCCTATCTCGTCCTTGGTGCTTCACTTGCTTGTCTACAGTACCTGTCTCTGCCCTTCCCTTCCTGCTCGCTCCCTTGAGGAGGGAAATGGTGTGTGGTGAGGTGGCAGCGAGGGCGGGTAATCGTTGGCGGGTACCTGCTTGCGTCCCAAACACAAAAAAAGGCGTGCGTCTGGTGCAGTCTCACGCATTGCAGAAGCGCCCGTTTCCTCTTTTAGGTGTTTGTACCTGTCCGTCCCTGGTTTTTTATGTTTGGACATGTGTTTGATTGCTGCTGTGCCCTCTCTTTTTAGCACGAGCAATCAAAGGATTTGGCGACATGTGGCACGGACACGGACATCGGGCACAGCCTTTGTTTTCTCGCTTGCACAACCAACCCTCCTCCAAAGAACGAGCCTGGGATGATAAGCCGTGGGTGGTAAAAGAGCGAGGATGGGATGCGTGGATCCAAGGACCAGGCTTCTTCTCTTCTTCGTCCCATCTTGCTCTGCCGTCCGTCTGCGCTGTACCCTCCTCTACACTCTGCAGTGCCGTGAGTACATGTACCTAAGACAAAGGGGGAAAAGGAAGGGAAGAGAAAAAAAACAGCGCTGAAGCAAACCCCCAATTTAGTGAAGGTGGTGAGGGGCGGCCCCCAGTCTTGCCAGGGCTCCTCGCCAATGAGGCGCCGGCTGTGCCTGAGACTAGCAGGTGCTTGACCAGGTCCAACGCCTTTCGGAAGGATGCCCATTGGCCTGCCCCTGGGTACAAACGTCTTGGCCCCGTGCGCTAGGTGAAAATCCCGTCAGGTACAGGGCATGGCTAGCCGAAGGAGGAGTGGACGGGGCCCTCGAAAAAGCCGCACACGCACACCTCACCCGGGAGAGATGGGCAGCGCAAGGAGGCCAACAAAGGTCACCCTGAAACACGTTGGTGGTACAGGCTAACAAAGAAGTGCTTGCCGGCGCATGCAGGAGTGTTACTGCGTGCCCCTAGGCCTGGTAGTGGTGTGCTCGATCTCCCCCCGATCTCAACGATGTTGGTCCTTGTACTCAGACAGCACACGCAACCCAGAGAGAGCTCTCACCACCCACAGCGGCCGGCTACCGCAACAAAGGCCAAGCAGCGCCTCGCCGGCCTGCCTGTGGAACCGTCGTCGCAAAACCTCAAGCAAAAGAGCCAACGCCCCATACTAAATCGGGAATGGCACAAGGCCGACTTCTGGAGAACCGCACAGTGCCTGATCTGATCTGACTAGGTAGGCCGGCAAGAGACCGTACACACACACACACAACAACTCTTTCTTCTGGGGTCTGGCGGCGAGCCCACATCCATCCTCGCTCTGGCCTCCCAGTCCTGAATTTAAGAACCCAGCCGGGGATCGACACCTCGCCAGTTTGGGGGCCCTCACAATGCCGGTTCTTGCATCCTTCACTCTTCTCTTTCTCTCCTTCTTGCTTCTGTCCGTTTGAAACGAAAAACACCCTTTTTCGTTCTCTCGACAGTCATTCCTTCAGAAACACCAACAGACGCATATCCCAGCCCAGCTGCTGCCATATCGCTCTCTCTTTGTGGCAGGGCCACTCCAGTCATTCTCGCAAAGATACCCCCAGATCGCATATCGCTGCTCTTTCGTCCACCCGTTTGAGACGAAACGAAACAAAGCAACCAAACGAAACATCGACGGCACTCATTCCCTTCGTGTCGCGTGCGCAAGAACCAACCAGCACCACCAGATCAAGCAAAGCTTGAAGGAATAGGAAACCACTCTGCCCAATACACCGGCGCATAACACCTCTTTTCTTCGAACGGGAAGATCATCATCACATCACATCCAGCCGGCAAGTAGAACTCGCCGCACCAAGACGATACCCACACACCACAGCGCGTAGCCATCGCAACCACCACATACCACCACCACCACCAACAAAAACCAGCAAAAATGATCTCCACCATCAAGACCACCTCTCTCCTGGTCGCCGCCGTCGCCGCGACCGGCGCCGCCGCCACGGGCGTCAGCTGCACCCCGCACGACAGCTACTCGTCCTCGGTCGGCGTGCTGGGCTGCAAGGTCAACACGGACCGCATCGCCTACTGGCCCGGCTCCGTCGGCTGCGACAACATCTGCATCAAGCTGACCAAGGGCTCGCGCTCCGTCCACCTGCTGCGCGTCGACCAGTCGGGCGGCGCCCACGACATCTCGTACGACGCCTGGGTCTACCTGCAGACGGGCCAGCCGGCCTCGTCGGACCCCATCGCCGGCGGCGGCGTCGACATGGAGTACGAGGAGGTGCCCGCCTCCGAGTGCGCCTCCCTGCTCGACAACGGCAAGGTGCCCCTTTCGGCGGCCAACAGCATGGGCTACGTGTCGGCGTGCCTGGCGCAGCCCGACAGCTTCGTCGCCAAGAACTACGTGCTGTACAACATCGCCGACGCCATCTGCTCCATGGGCGTCGACGAGAAGTGCACGCTCGACCTGGCCGTCAGCAACCAGCCCTCGTGCCCGCACCAGCTCGGCCTCCAGACCAAGCTGACCACCACGCCCGTCTACAACGTCATGTACCAGACCGGCAAGACGGTCAACGCCGCCACGGGCGAGGAGGCCCCCGCCAGGGCCGCGACCGGCGGCAGCGACTCCGGCTCCTCGTCCTCGTCGCAGAAGCAGGCCGCGCCCGTGCAGGCCCAGCAGGCTCCCCCGGCCTCGTCCTCCCCCGCGCCGGCCCCCGTCGCCCAGCCCGTCGTCGCCTCGTCTGCGCCGGCCCCGCCGCCGGCCCCGACGACCACCAGCCAGGCTCCGCCGCCGCCGCCGCCCCAGCCGACCACGACCAAGACGCCCGCCGGCGCCGTCTTCGTTCCCGAGACGCCCAGCTCCGCTGCCGTCCAGAGCAGCAGCAGCAGCTCGTCCTCTGTTCCCGCTGCTCCCAGAAGCACCAGCACCAGCAGCACCTCGCAGGCGGCGCCCAGCTCGTCCAAGGCTGCTTCTTCGTCGTCGTCGTCGGCTGCCGCCTACACCACCATGTCCAAGGTGACCACCGTCCGCGTCAGCACCGCCGCCGGCACCGGCAGCCCCAGCGGCGCCGCGCGCCCGTCGACCGTGCCTCAGGGCACCCCGGCCGTCGTGCCCGCCAACGCTGCTGGCGCGCTCGAGCTGTCGTCGGCCGCGCTGGCGATCGTCGCTGGCGCCATGGCTGTCCTGGCTGCGTTTTAAGGGCCGCTTTGTCGGCCTTGACGCAACATTAAAAAAAAAAACAAGATAAAAACAAGTCACTGCCTCTCTGCCTTCTTTTTCAGGAGGGGTTAGTGGAATCGAAATCAGGTAGATTGATTTCGTCTTTTTTCTTTTCTTCCAAATGTACATATTTTGGAGCTTTTTCTTCGAAGAGGGGGCGAGGTACAAAGATTGGAGGGGGGACGGACACCGCCTTTGTGTGTGTTGACCAGACCAGCTGGATGCAGGTGGCAGCACCCACGTGTGTGTTGTTAGTTAGACTCCTCCTTCTCGCTCTCTTGGATCCCCTTATATTTTTCTGGATATGAATTGGTCACGAATCAGGAGTTATTGAACCATAGATTGGCAAAATGGATTGAAATTCAGATTTATAAATAGCAACTTCGACCTCAGCTGTTATCTTGCTACCTCATGCCATCACTAGACAACGCGTGGCTTGAAACGTTGGCGGGGTCTTTTCCCGCTGATGCGCCGTCTCAATTGTGACTCAGACTCAGTAGAGGCCGGCGAAAAGGAGCGTCCCAAGTCTCAAGGTCATTGCTTATCACAGAGCATATCAACAATGAATCTCAGTCAGCATACAATCTAGAAATTTCAATTTCAAAAACTGGAACACAGTACCAATAAGTGAGGAAGTTTATCAGCACCTCAAAAAAATAAAAACCATGCATTTTCTGGTGTTCTTGGTAGATCCTACAGATCCATCCCGCGTTAAAGTTTGACTTGTTCTGGACTGTAAGAATTTGGCCAACAGTCGCGTGTTCCGAGTTGGCCATCGGTGGCGACCTGCGGTGTGGCTGATTGCCCAAATTGTATGCGGGGTACTTCGTCATTGGAGTTGTCGGGTTTGCGAGAATGTCACAAGTGAGAAGACAGGTCCCTTTGGAGTTTCCGGTTTGAAGCAAGGCCTTCCAACCGACGTTGCCACGAAAATACCACCCAGGCTATCGATCAAGCTTCATTTCACGATACCTTCTTTCTTGTTGCTTACACATTTTGCTCAGTCCGATTCAAGGGATTCGTACGTGCAAGGGCAGCCTCCTTTGCTAGCCTGACTACTTGAAGCAAGATCAACCAACTATGGGCGGAGCACCAAGCACTTTGCGAACGGCAAGGGCCGTCACAAGCCCAGATGCCACCATGTCCGGGGCCCTCTAGACCTTGCAGTCTGGCCGCTTGGTAACACAAGGAGACAGCGGTCTTTTGGCGGCGAGCGTCGCATCGGCTCGTACCTGCCTCAACCCATCGCTGAAGCCGACAACCAGTGGCAGCAACGAGGGCAAGGTACTGTGTATTTCGGTTCCCTCCTACGTGCGCCTTTGCTTACATACGCTTAGCCATCGTTCATCTGAAGCTCTATTTCCAGGAACAGGACCACGGTGCTTTGGTCCATTACCATGGGACTGGCTGGCTCCTGTATAACAAGGGCAAGATGGACACTGTCGTCACCAACGGCCATAATGTACTTGGCATGAACCGCAAGCACCTTGTGGATGTGGTGATTACAGCTGGACATGATTCCAACCACCCGGAGACGCAAAGGGGTGCCTGGGCAGCGGTCTCGGGGGGGTGGTATGCATATCTCGCCAAAGATTGCGATCTTGCCCTTATCCGCCTTGCATCTCCCTTCAAGGGCGCTGCGGAACTGGAGTGGGTACCCACTCCACCTATGCAGCAAGGGTCAGAGATGACTTGTGACGTTCTGGGGCTCTTGTGGGCGGAGACACCAAACCTGACCCGAAGCCCGGGGAGATGTACACTGGATGATGCCAGCGGCATGAGAATGATCCGTCACTCTGCCGACACAGACCGAGGTAAATGGGCATTCTGCATAAAAGTAACGTTCAGCCAAGCTAACCTTGAGCGCACAGGGAGCTCGGGCAGCGCTCTTCTTCAAGGAGACACTGTTATCGGCGTTCACAGAGGTTACAACCACTTTGAAAACGAGGCAGTCGTGCTAGACCGCGGTCGCAATAATCTGGACGAGTTCCGCAAGGTTCTGGACTGGGTGACAGGTGGTCCTATGCCTCAGGGCTGGAGATTCGTGTGCATCATGGACGTGGACAAAACTCGGGTCTACGGATACCACAGGTCTTCAGCTTAGCCTGAGTCATCACGGCTAGGGGTTTGACGCAAGCGTTGGATGGAATCATAGGAATATGCGGTGAACGAGAAGAACTAATGAGCCCACGTGGATGGTGATGGGTATATCTTCTTCTCTAGCTATTCACTACAATAGCCCCCACAACACTCGGGATGCAATTTCAACATGCCCCGCAAATGAGGACAACGGTGCCTACCTTACAACCCTAAGTCTACCAACTGTACCTGAATTCCCTGTCCTCCTTATCGGTCAAATCTGTTTTGAAAGCGCCGGAACTGTCAAGGAGCACATGGCCATTCGCTACCGAGGTCACCACCGTGCTGCTTTGTTCACTGTCTCTCTTCTTGTTGTCGTACATGCATGTGAGCCGGTAGCCAATCACCACGACGAACAGCAGGCACCAAGTGACGATGCTGGTGACGACGCCATTGAAGTACCGGGGTGACACAGTCCAGAGCTGAGGGGACCCGATGCACCCGGCGCAGTAGCCGATGAAGAACATGGCACTGACGATAGACCTCTTGGTGTTGCCCTTGACGTTGGAGGCGGTGAGGGATAGGAGGATGGAAAAGGATGCGGTTATGCACGATGCCTGTTGTGCCAAGATTAGCAATAATACTAATGAGTGTCTTCTGATCGTGGAACTTACAAGCCATGATGCAGCGACCATACCCCATCCTGCTGAGAGGGATAGCTTAAATAGCAAAATACACCCGGCAAGTGGGGGTAGAATCAGAACGAGGATAACCAGTGTTCGGTTTCGAGGGAACAGCCAGCAGCCCAAGACTCCAATCCATAGGAACGCAATCTGCACTGCTCCGGAGGGAGCAGTATACAAGATCGCCTGATATTTGTCGTATCCGATCGACTTGATAACCAGCGACGCAAACTGTAAAAGCGATATTTGTTTAGTTAACCGTTGAGGCTATAATTGGGGTTCTGGATCAGGCTCACCGTCAAGACTGGCGACTGCATGGTAACGAGGACACCAAACCAAAACACGAACCAGGCCTTGGGATCCAGGAGAGTTTCCTTGAGTTGTGCCACGGAGAAGGACGTCTTGTCACCACCCTCGCGGTCTTTGACCATGCGTAGCGATAGGACTTCCTTTTCTCTAGCTGTAAGGAACCATGCATCGGCGGGACCGTTCGGCATGAAGACGTAAAAGATGACGCCGGCAGCCGAAGTCACCGCCCCGCAGATGAGGAACAGGGTCCGCCAGGGCTGAAGCGCCAACGAGGTATTCTTGGCGATGCCATACATGAGCAAGCAGCCGACGATCTGCGCTAAACCATTCATAGTCACCCAGATTCTGCGTGTATCTTGTCAGAGTAATCCTCCACTAGTTGCAGTCGCACCGTCTCGTACTTACCCGGTGCGTGTAGCATGCTCGTGCTTGCGGTACCAAATAGACGTAATGGTCACGAAAGCTGGAGAGACTGCGCCCTCGGTGAAGCCAAGTAGGAACCGCACGGCGGCAAACCCGGCAAAGTTCTGTGGTGCGGCTAGGCACATGCAGACGATACCCCAGACAACGCTGGTGCTGTTAGTATGGGTCGTGAGTGTTTGAACGAGGGGAAGAAAAAACCTACACTGTCACACCGACGAACTTGGTGAGATGAAACCGACTCATAAGGTATATGAAGGGATATTCTGCCACAAGCTGGCCCACGTAGAAGATCGAGGAGCACCACGAGTACTCGACGCTGGTCATCTTGAGATCGGTAATCAGGCCGAACACCTATCGCATTCCCAGTCAGCATACTACTGCAGGAATATTGAGTCCCCGATTGACGTACACTCGCGTAACTAAGACTCTGCTTGTCGAGGTATTGGAGGAAGAAAACAAAGCACATCTAATCAAGTAATTAGTTAGCCACATTTTCAAAGGAGGCTGGCGGGTTTCGCGTACCATTGGCAGGATCGTCATGTCAATCTTCCTCAGCACTCGTCTCTCTTCTTCAGGAGTGTAGGCATCCGGTGTCATCTCGACAACATCTCCAGGCTTCTCGTCATGGCCTAGTCCAGTGTCCTGCGCCCCTGGAGTCACCTCCTGGTTCGTAGACTTCGATTCTGCCGGCGTGTCCATGGCTTGATCGTTCCTCTATTTGTCTATGTTCGAACTCTGCAAGTCTCAATGCGTCTCTGACTGTGATGCCAAGTCCAGCAGAGTAAGGGATCGTCTGGGAGGTATCATCCCCTACTTAAATCCGAACGGAAAGGCGGAGAGCATCATGGGTTGGTTGTGGGACCGGGTTGATAACACGCGGGGAAGTGGCAGGTTGCCGATACGGCGTGGCCAGGGATCCGATACCTACAAGTCTAGGTCGACACTTGAATTGCACAATGCCTGTGGTTGCACGGGATGGACCCCGTCAGATGCACAATCCCTGCTTTCAACGTGGTGGGGAATAAGGCCATGCAATCCGGACTGCCGGGTTCGTTTGGAGAACGCTGAAGAGCTTCCTTAGACTTCTTGGTAGTCTGATAACTGAAAAAAGAAGGCAAAAAAGAGGCCCTCGGCCCCCACTACCCCAGGCCGAGTCAGCGGCCCCCGATAATCGGCTGGTCTACCCGTCCCCTCTTCTGGGGGGCGCATCCGACGCCGGCATTCTCTAGCCTCTTATCATCGGCAACTTGACCACACTTCCTAATTAAATCCTGTCCCGTCCACGGTCCGACGGCCACTGCAGGCATCAAGATCCCCATTCAGTGCACTGCACGGAAGTGCATGGTCACATAAGCGATGAGCAGCGCCGCCGCCCCGCGACGCCGGAGGCATCGCCGGGTAGCAGACGCGAATAGGAAGCGCGCTCCACGAGCGTAGGTGACTTGGCACGCGACCAACTCATGCGCACCGTCGTCTAATTCGTACTGCAGGTGCCATCTCTGCAAGGCTAGGAAGTCCAAGTGCATCGAGACCCCATCGGGTGTCTGTCAGAGGTGTCTACGACGTTCTCTCCTCTGCCAATATGACCGGTAGGCTGCTTGTTCTGCCCAATCGCACCCCGAAGGTGCATCTACTGAAGACATGATAGGTCAAGAGGAAGCAGTCCTTTGGGCAATGATGCCTCGTCTCCAATGCAGAGCAGGAGACCCGAAAATGACACGCCCGGCATTGTGTCGAGCATCGCCGTGGCGGAGACGAGTCCGGAGGGAATATTTGCCATGAACAACGGTAGGTCGACATTGGAACCACTGCTTGGAGCGGTTGAGCTGATGTTCTGTATCGGCAGATCCCACACAACGAACAGTATGGCCACGTTTCCTGTCCCGACTCCGAGAAGCCTTCTCGCTGGATGTCCAGCCTACTCCAGAGGGCGAGAGGTTGATGCTTATGCAAGCGGTAAGACCTCTCTCTTGGATTGGATGTAATGGGGTGGCTGAAAATATAGCAGCCAGCTGTACCAACGCCATCGATACCGCCCGCGGAACTGCAACGATTACGAAAGGCCATCGACAGATTTCCTCCCAAGCCAGTCGCTGATTTCTTGATATCTGTTTGCATTGAACATGGCACAGACAGCTTCTTTTACTATGACCAGGGTCAACTGCTGTCGGACATCGACGAGTTCTACGCTGACCCTTGCTCTCATCTACGTTCTGACCCTACTTTTGTCTGTATGGTACATGCTGTCCTGGCGTTGGGAAGCCAGTGGACAACACTTGCAAGGCCGGAAAACTCGGAGTCTTCCCTCCCGGCCGAGGATGTAGACCCGGGCCGCATCTTCTACAACGAAGCACGTGCGCTCATCCCGGACATCATGGATCGACCCTCGATTCGTTGTGTACTAGCCCCATTTATCATGGGTGTCTACCTCCTGCCTTCCAGCGCTATCGGGTCATCTTATATGTATATGGGCATCGCGCTGAGAAAAGCCCTCGCTCTCGATCTTCATCAGCACACAGACGACCCCTTGTTAAGCGAGCGAGACAAAGAAGTGCGTCGAAGAGTATGGTGGTCACTCTATGCTCTCGAACGGTAGGTTTGCTAGCCAGAAGCAAGGTTAGCCAAGGGCCTTACTGACCCCGTTGCCAGTTCTGTGACCGTCAAGTTGGACAGGCCTCGTTCTATCAGCAGAGACATCATCACTGTTGAATTACCAAAGTCCTATCCGCCCCTGGACAACATACAGAAGTTTGACAATCTTGAACATCAAATCGCGGATGCAAAGTTAGCTCTGATCCTAGACAAGCTTGGAGATCTCAGGTAAGACCGCATCGTGTGCAGATTTCAAATACCTGTTGCGACGCTGACTGTTGGGCACTTGCGCTGGATGCTGCAGCGATGACTTTCCTTCTGTGAGAAGATGTGAAGCCGAATTGAAAGAATGGAAAGCTGCTCTCCCGCCGTCGCTCAAATTTGAAAGCCTTGATCCCAAAACGTCGTCTTATAGAGCCGTCTTTCATCTCTACCTAAACTACTACTACGCGTGGATCGCCATGGGTAGGGTGTCCGTGGTGACCGTAGTGCGAGCTCACTTACGACACAGGCTCGGTGAGGAAACACAGCTGCCACAGATTGGACAGAACACCGACCACTTGTCCAAGTCTTGCATCAAAGCGGCAAAGAAGATGCTGGCACTGTTTGAGGAGATCAAGCGAACAGGAAATCTGACCAGATTTTCATTCACGGACTTTCAAGGATGCAGCACTGCCATCATCATTGTATTGCTCGCTGGTATCCTCGAAAGAGACGCGAACTATGAGTCACGGGTCAAATTGGGGCTTGAATGCCTTCATAAAATGGCCGAGGGAACCGTCACGGCCAAAATGGGAGTCTCCTTTGTCGAAGCCTTACGATCTATCACAAACGAAGCCGTGCAGAAGCTACAGGCTACGCAGCAGTCAGTACGGGTTGCGTCGCCGCATCCGTCAGAACAGTCTGCAGCATACAACACTTGGCTAGAATGGTTATCGAGGGCCAATGGAGCCCAGAGCGGAACCGCATCCTCGTCAAGTCAGTCGGTCGTGGAGGAGCCAGCAGCATCACATAATCAGAGCAGCAGCGCCTGGGCACTCGGGCATCACATGCCGGGAGCTCTCACCTGGGATGGGGGAGCTGCTCTCCAACAAGTGACGCCGCAGTCGCTCCTTGCACCGTTGCAGGAGACCCCAGCGGAGCATACTGCCAACATCGATCCTTATCTTTTCACTACTCCAGCACTTTTCGACGATGACCAGGTCTATCTCATGGGACTGACGGGAATGGACGTCCTGAACTTTGTGGAGTGAGCTGTTGAAGTGGAGAGCATGTATCTTAGTCAAAGGTGTCCCTTGAATCGGAAACCAAGTCGGTAATGCCGCTGAATCTTCAGGATTGGATTCAAATACCGTGTCAGCGCGAGGGGGTAGTGCATTATTTGTAAACTCGTTGATCCCTTGCAGTAAGCTGCCGATTGGAATTTTGAACGGAAATGGTCATCATGTTATCTAGTCAACATTTAACTTGATGCTTCGGTCACTTATTAGGTACAAGGGGCATTGGGTTGTTTTGGCCCCCAACGTCCTGGCCCCCAACGGACGAGGTGCGAGATCTCGGACTTGCGCATCTCAGCTATCACTAAACTTAGCAAAGTTGATCCCTGTTCACACCATTCACTCCAATTACGCATCCCTGCAATAACCTGGCCGGGTAGTGAGGCCACTGTTATCTCACCTGCAGACGGTGGCCACCAGGCACAGGCCAAGCTCGGATTCAAAATCCAGAACTGTTTATCTGCGAGATCCCTCCTTGGCGTATCTTCTCGGTGCTTGGTGTTTGAGGTCTCCATCATCATGGCTGCGACAGACACTACATCCTACAGGCGCATCGACCGCCCTGAAAACGATGAGAAAGATGCTAGCATTACTCTTGCCTTGCCAGACTATGACAAGGGCGCCGCTTGGACGAATTACGTCGCCGTTGGCGCTGGGGCCGTCTTTTCGCTCGTGTGTATCATCACCGCCGGCGTCACCATTGCCAAGAACCCTAATGGGCCCATCGCGGGTATTCGTTACAAGCGACTAGCACTCAGATCCTCGATGGAGTACGAAGCGTTTTCCCTGCTCGTCAACATAGCGCTCACCCTTGTCACCGACACGCTCTCCTTCATCCACTCCGTCTCGCTGCGATGGGCCCTCGCACGGGAGGGCAGGCTCGAGTTCAACACAAACATTCGCCTCCTGACCAGTTCGAGACACGGCGGGCCCAACAGCTGGTGGGCCAATGCGTTTTCCCTGGCGACCTTGATGCTGTGCTATGGCTCGACAAGCGTGTTGTTCGTGACGGGAATAAGAGGATCCAACGTGCAGACGTCCGCGCAGGAGGCGTCTGGAGATGACATCTGCCCAGGCCCCGTATGTGCCAACATGGTCGCTCTGGCGGCGCTGGGTATCGGCCTCGCGGCACAAACCGCCATCGCAGCGTGGTGTCTGTTCGCGGCCAGAGGCAAGACGGCACATAGACAAGAGGCGATCCCGACATGGAGCACCAGCCCCCTCAACGCGACGCTGACGGCTCTGCACACCGGGCTCGTCACTCACCGCGACGGTCGCTGCATGTTATCCGTCCACCAGCGCGACGCACCCACTGATGGGGGGGTGACTCCCTCTGAACGGCAGGGCGCTGTGTGGAGCGTACACCGCGCGGTCCGCTACGTGGTGTACTACCTCTGGGGCTTGTCCTTCGTCGCCGTGGCCTGGCCCGTCATAATTGCCATCGTTGTCAGCGAGTTTTGGGACACGCCGCGATTCTCCTGGACGCCGGACAACTTCAGCGCCGTCGTGCTGGCCATGTCTCCAGCCGAGAACATCGGCCAGATGGACAAGGCCGAGGCAAAGGGTGCCTACTTCTCGTTTGGGGGCGAACTAGTCTTGGGGGTCGTATTCGTCACCGCGATACAGGCCCTGCAGACCACGGGGCTGCACGCGACGGAGCTGCTGGCGAGCCTCAGCCGCGATGAGGGCACCTGGCGGCAAGCTACCAGGGCGGCGCGACGTACAAGTCAGTGCCGTTCTTCGCCGCCCTGACGAGCTGGGAGAATATCGTTTTGTTCCTCGCCAAGTCCGTGCTGCACTGGATCATCGGCCAAGGCATGTCTCCGCAAGTGGGCACTGTGATTACCTTTTCGGGCGACACGAAGGGGGCCATGTTCTTCGTCATGGCGTGGTCGAGGCTCATCGTCTTCGCAGCCTGCGCGATCTTCATGGCGCTCTTTGCAACGTTTCTGGCGTTTCGCAAGCCCGGGGGTCCTCAACCCGCTGCATATGGTCATCTGCAGACACTCGCAGACTTGATAGATGATTGGAAACTAAGCGAGGAGAGACGGGCCCCCTTTTGGTTCAAAGACAAAGGGAGGTTCTGGTGGGGAGATAAACCAGCTTTATTATCCGCACCCAGCGAGATGGGAGTGCTCAGGCATGCGGGAATGAAATCAGACAAGGAGAGCGTTTCGCAAATAGTCATGGACGCGCGTTATGCGGGTGCCGAGAGCAACACCCCCTTTGAGGAGTAGCAGCCTGTGGCTTCATCGGTAGCTAGCTATGCATCCTCACACTATTGCAATTTCATACCAGGCAGGTTGAAACTATAGATAGATCGATTGATTACAGTCTATCTATAACGTCGCCTTCACACGCACCGGGATGGCAGCATCTTCGACCGCATTCTCCCACCTGCTCTTGTAAATCCGCCCCTGCTTCATGATCATGAGGACATTCTCCTCGGGGCTATCAAAGATAGTCACGTCGTCAAGAGGATTCTTGTTCAGCACCAAGATATCCGCCGCAAAGCCCTCCTTCAACTGACCCAGCTCCGTCTCGTGCCTGAGCATCTTTGCCGGGTTGATGGTGGCGCTCTGTAGCACCGCCAACGGGCTCAGGACCTTGCTGCGCAACGCGAATTCGTAGGTCTGGGCAGCACTCAGGGGACCCAGCAGATCAGAACCGTAGCAAAGCGTGACACCGGCTTCGCTCGCGATCTGCAGCGCCTCCAACCCGGCCTTGAGAACCTCGACGTTCTTGACCGCGCTCTCCTGCGGCAGGTACCCTTCCCACTTGGGGTCAGACATCTCGGCGTACGTGACCAGAGTTGGCGTCAAGAACACGCCCTTGCGCGCGAGGAGCTCCGCCGTAGGGCGGTCGATAAAGTTGCCGTGCTCGATGCCCCGCGCGCCGTTCTCGACGCAGTGCCGGATGGCGCGCGGCGTGTAGGCGTGCGCCGTGACGTAGACGTTGGCGTTGTCGGCGCACTCGACGATGGCGCGGATCTCCTCGCCCGTGAACTGCAGCTGGTCGATGCGGTCCGTCGGGCTCGACACGCCGCCGGAGCCCATGATCTTGATGAAGTCGGAGCCCATGCGCACCTCCTCGCGCACGGCGGCCATGCACTCGGCGACACCGTTGCAGAGGCGGCCCAGGCCCGTCGTGGCGCCGCCGCAGCAGGCGCTGTGGTCGTGCGGGCCCCGGTAGTCGGCGTGCCCGCCGGCCTGGGAGAGCGCGTGGCCCGCGATGAAGAGCCTGGGGCCCGGGAAGACGCCGTCCTCGATGGCCTCCTTGAGGGCGAAGAGGGCGCCGCCGCAGTCGCGGACCGTGGTGAAGCCGCGGTGAAGCATCTGGGCGCAGACGTAGGGCTGGCGGAGGAGCGAGACGTCGGCGGGGTTGCCGAATGCTTTCGACAGATCCTCGTACCCTGGTACCGCCATGAGATGTACATGGGAGTCTATGAGGCCGGGGCAGAGGTATTTGCCCTGGCAGTCGATAGTCTGAAAGTCCGAAGAGTATGTCGTAGGAGCAGCTGACGAGATAGAAGTGATTTTGCCATTCTCGACCTTGACGTCTACATTATTCAATATTGAGCCGGTAACCACATCGATGACGTTCGCTTTGGAGAAGACGTATGCCTTGGGCGGTGACCGCAACCAGGGCTTCACCCTGACCTGTCTTTCCGTGGCCATTGTTGCTGGACGAAAGTCTAGATGGAATGATCCAGCCAGTCTTCACACCAGAAAAGCCAAGCTGCGAAGATGTGTTTAAAAGATGACTTATCCTTGTTCCTCTCATCGGAAATGCGCCAAGCAAAGCTGCCATACCCGCCCGGAGGCGGGGTGGCAGATTACCGAGACACCATCGGTACGGTGGCCAGCGGGTGGCCGTCTAAGCGCGGGTCGGAATTGAAGTTCATCGGGAGATACCTCAATGTTAATCAGCCAGGACGAGAAGGACGGGCAATTTCTATTCGGCAGATAATTCTAACCATCTCTTGCGCCTATGCTCCGATCATGCCAAAAAGAGAAAAAAGAAAGATGATGAACTTTCACTCATGGCAGCAACCAGCGCCATGAGGCATATCTACAGCATTGGGCAGACTGCCGCGCGACTTCTTATCCTCCTCAAAGTCCTCCTTGACCCGCGCAGCGATGGCGTCGTCCGCAAGGATATTCCACCCGGCGATGGCCATGCCCTTGGCGACCGGAATGCACTTGTCATGTGCCTCTCTTGCTGCAGCAAAGGCAGTGAACCCCGGGGTGTGGTTGAAGGACCCTGGCGCTGCTGGGATGCCGACGATGGCGTGGAACGCAGGGCACTCGTAGCTGACGTTACCTAAATCACGGGTGGCGAATTGTTCAGCGCATGCAAAACTTTAGGACCTCTGTGAGCGAGCGAAAATACCTTGATCAGTAGACCCGGAGACCGGGCTAGCATTGAGATCACACCCAACCTTGCTCCCAATCTTGGTCATGGCATCGGCGTAGAGAGTGCATATCGGCTTGTTCGGCCTGACATCTGCACAAGTATTCCGTCTGGAAGAGTCAGAAACAAATCACTAGCAACCAACTCCTTCGATCCACACACCCCGGTTCTCCAAATCAGGGGAACTCACATCTCGAAATCGACAGTGCACCCTGTCTGCACCGCCGCGCCCTCAAAGCACTTCTTGGCCCGGCCCAGCAGCTCGTCCGCGCCCTCGAGCGTCGGGCTGCGGATGTAGTAGTCGAGCGCCGCGTCGGCGGTGATGACGTTGGGCCGCGTGCCGCCCTTGGTGATGACGCCGTGGATGCGCTGCTCCGGGCGGATCTGCTGCCGCAGGGCGCTGATGCCCGTGTAGGCCAGGACGACGGCGTCGAGCGCGTTGACCCCCTGCCAGGGGCTGACGGCCGCGTGCGCCGGCTTGCCCGTGTAGTGCACCGTGAACTTGTGGTTCGCCAGCGTCGGCATGTACGAGTGGCCGTCCCAGCCGGGCCCGCACGACGACGCCGGGCCCGGGTGCGCCATGAGGCAGGCGTCGACGTCGGCGTACGCGCCCGCCGCCACGAGCCGCGCCTTGCCGCCGCCGCCCTCCTCGGCCGGCGTGCCGACCAGGCGGACGCGGCCCGGGACGCCTGGTCTGGCCTTGAGCGCCTCGGCCAGCGCGACGAAGGCGCCGATGGACATCATGGCGATGAGGTTGTGGCCGCAGGCGTGGCCCATCTCGGGCAGGGCGTCGTACTCGGCGTTGAAGGCGACGACGCGCCCGCCCGAGCCGAACTCGGCCATGAAGGAGGTCTCCAGGCCGTAGGCGTGCCGCGTCACGGCGTAGCCGAGCGACTCCAGGAGCGCCGTAATGTTGTCGTGGGCCTTGAACTCGGCGTAGCCAAGCTCCGGGTTACTGTGGATCTACATGGATGCGATAACGGTGCAGCTGATCAGCAGAGTGCATGAGATCCGGGGTGTGGGGAGACTGGGGAGAGATGCTTACGAGCTGACCGATCTTCCACAGCTGCTCGTCGTGCCTATCGACGGAATCGGCGATGGCCTTGAGGGTCTCCGGGGATTCTGAGCCTACCGTCCAGGCATCTTCCGAGCGTGGTCTTTTTGTGGGCTGCATCGTGAATGCAGAGCTGAACAACCACGACTTGTTCTGATTCTATTGGTCTATACGCGACGGTTCCCGGTAAAGTGTGTCTGGGGATTGAGTGTAAATATTCAGACAGCCCAGCTGAGCTCGTGTTTTATGTAACTGTGTCCCCGGCAGGACATGTTGAAAAGCTGTGGCTGGGGCCAAGAGCCGGTGTATCTACTCTGAACTTAATTCATACCTAGCTGGAGCAAAGTCAGGAAATCAGTCATTGAGCCGGACTCGGGCTCAGCTCCTACCGTACTACTGGGAGAGTTTGACATGTCTCACCTGTCTCGTAACCCTTTGCCTACGCGAAGCATGGACCAATCATGCGCCTTCTCGTTGGAATGCAATAGCGCCCGGTGGAGCAAGCCTTCTTGACTCCGCCTGCCAAGAGAGACGAATGAACAGCTCCAAGGAGGTACCGTCAGCTGATATTGAGCCGAAGAAGCAATATGAGTTTCCCAGTAGGTCCTCCAAGCGGCGTGGCTCGTCCCAAAACGGAGAGCCATCTCGGGCGAGACATGTGCGTGCATGTGGTTGACAGCGGAAGACATGCATGTCAAAGGTGGAGAAGCCCAGCTCAAGTGGTTAGGCGTAGCTACGGCCGGGGGAATGCGCCAAGATGGATCTATTCTCGTATATGTCAAAAAGGGAAAACCTGGGAGCTCCCGAGATGGAGATTTCCGGAGGGACGGAACGGAGCCGCCCTCCGCGCAGAGCTGTCGGCAGATTGTTGCATCGGTGACTGTTCTCTGTCCCATGGCCGTGAATTTGACTGGACTTGGAACTTGCAAGCCGTATGTACGCCGCTGCACCTCTATTAGATAACGGTATGTTTCATTACGGAGGTGACATGATAGGTCGTGATCCTGTTGGCGCCTTCGCACTTCTGAGTAAGCACCTCGGCACCCAGTGCCGACTGCCCCCTTACCGACCGCAACGCCAGGTTCCTCCCCTTCCTCCCTCCATCTATCCCACAGGCCCCATACTCCAGATGCATGTCTTAGAAGATGCAAAAGTCGCACGGGATAGGGCACGGTACGCAAAAGCAGAACCGGCCAGGGCAAGCCGAGCTGCGCTCACCGCCGCGCAGGCGCAGCTCCGACTCTGTCTCCGGGGGAGGCTGCTCGGGCCCTGAGACACATCAGGTCAGCTTTGAGGGTCGAGGACCGACACACGGAACATGTGGTCTTGAAAGGTAGTTCCCCATACTCATCGGTGCCGTGGGTGCAGGCTGCGTGCGCATCACGGCCGGTGCCGGGTGCGACAGCTCGTCGGCGGCCTGGGGGGCTCGGGCAGTCTCTGATGGTGACATGTTGCACGGTTTCTTATACAAGTAGTCAATGACGGAAGGAAGAAATAGAGGCTTATACGGAATACGTATTTGGACACGTCTCTAGGGTCTCGGCGTGCGGGAGTAGGAAATCTCGGCGCCTGTAAAGGGAGTTGGACGGTGAGATTGGGTGATTCAGCCCGGCAGCTGCCGCCCGCTTTATTTCTTGGCAGTGGGCTTAGTCCAGGTGACGTCATCCTGTGCGCGTACAAATCGTTGCTGGCGTATGTCTGCTCGTACTTTTCACACTGGCAGTAGAGGGCGGGAAGAAAAGCAAACTTTACATAGACGGGCAAGATGGAAGGTAGAGCGTGTGATGTGTACATGGAAGTCGTTGTTTTCGCAGAAATCATGGATTCTTGCTGTGCATATGGATCGTTGGTATGTGTTCAAGAGTGAAGATCGCCCTTACAGGGCAAATACCATTCATTACCTTTAAAGCCTAATACATACTACCTGCTATGCATAAGTGTATGTGGGAGTTGTATGCCATGCAACGCTGCTCCTATGTGTAACTGAAGCCCATGGTATCCTTCGTAAGAAAGTAAAACAAGACATGGTCGTCGTCATCAGTCAGTCTATAATGAAAGAGAACAAAAAGACAAGAGATATGAAAGAAAACGCCGAGCCGACTACATTTCGTGACAGAAGATAGGCATCCCAACAGAGAAAAAGAAGCAAGTCATCCAGAACATATCCCCTGCAAAATGGAGCTCACACAAACAACCCGATGCCCTCGTTCTGGCCAACGTTGAACCGCGCGTGCACGTTGACCATGCCCACCGGCCCCGTGCCGCTCTCGAGCGGCCGCACGACCCAGACAGACCGCCGCTTGGACTTGCGGAAGAAAGCGTCCTCTGCAGTAGGAAAGAACGTGTTAGTTTCATGTGTGTATATCACAGGTTGTGGTAAGTGTAGCTCACCTTTGGCAGGCGGATAGTCCGCGCCGCCGATAGCGCCGCCGTAGCCCGCGCCGTAGTCGACGCTCGTCTCGCCAAACGTCGGGAACGGCGTGAAGGCCGGCAGGAAGGCCGGCGCCTGGCTCAGGGACGAGAACTCGGCCGTCGAGGCGTAGTAGTCCGGGTTCGCGTCCTGCAGCGGCGCCGGCGCCATGGGCGGCATCATCATCGTCGTCGTCGCCATGCTGCCCGGCGTCGTCCGCGGCGTCGTGCTCTCCAGCGGCAGCAAGTGCTGCGGTTGCGGTTGCGGCTGCGTATCATCGAGCCCGACTTCCCGGCTCGTCTGGTAGGGGGGCGAGGGGTCCTCGGCGGCGGTCGCGGCGTAGTAGTCGACGTTGACGTCCATGGGCGGGACCTCGACCGCGTCGGCGTAGTAGTCCGGGTTGGCGTCCATCTGGCCGAAGGTGTGCAGCTCCGGGACCGCCACGGGGACCAGCGAGCTCGGCTCGACGTGGCGACGGTGGTGGTGGTGGTGTCCTCCTCCCGGGGCAGGAGGAGACATCTTGGCGTCTGCCGCCGCCGCCGCGTCTGCCGCGCCGCTGGCGGGCACGACGCTGCCCCAGACAAAGGACTCCATCTTGGACCACCGGTCGGCCGCCGACTCGATGGTGCGCTGCTCGACCGCCGTCTCGAGCTTGATGCCCAGCATGGAGCCGAGGAAGATGAGGTGGTGCGCCAGCATCTGGCACAGGTGCTCCTTCATGGCGAGCCACAGAGTCGGGCTGCGCTGCAGGTCCGCGCTGAGCAGCCGCTCGTGCGGGAACGACGGGCTCCCCGTCGTCAGCTCCGTCGTGTAGCCCAGGCCGAGGATGAGGCCCAGGACCACCAGGAAGAGCGCGCGGTGGGCGTCCCGGTCGTTGGGGAACCGCCCGAGGAACTGCGGCGTCAGGATGCGGTCCAGGCGGCCGAAGATGCGGTACCCGGAGATCTGGCCCACGCTGCACAGGTCCGCGTGGCCGAGGCTCCGGTCGGCCCAGCGGTTGTGGCCCAGCGAGGTCGAGAGCAGGAAGTTGCGGAAGTCGTGGGCGAAGTCGTCGTCCACGGTGGCGCGCAGCGAGGCGAAGAGCTGGCGCGAGCAGAGCAGGCCGACCAGGCTGCCGCTCTGGACGCTGAAGTCGGGCTGCGTGAGCCACCGTCCGATCGTCTCGTCGATGGCCTCGCCGTTGAGGTGCGGGTCGCTGGTCGCGAGCGTGGAGATCTTGTGGGCTAGAGGGTGCGCCGTGCTCATCATCTGCTCTAGGCCGTCACCTAGATGTATAGAACGTCAGAAATCGCAATTTCATATAGAAGCTCAATTCGACTACCACAAGGCCGTGGGCTGTGTCACCCCGTGCCAATCTCGCAAACTCACCTTGGAAGATGTTCACATCGACGAATTTCGTCCTGACACAGTAACAGAAGGATAAGACCCGGCGCTCGAACCCCTTGACTGCAGATGACAGACATGGCGCACACGGGCTGTCTTTTGAGCACTGCTCTTCAAGTTAGTCTGAGAACTTTTTGAAAGTATTTGACGGTTCAATTGAACATTTTCAATGTTGAACGCGCGGCAATGGCAGCTTACCTGTATCTTGAGCATCTTACACCGCAAGCAGGCCCCCACTCTCCTCACTTGACTTTGTTTCTCCTTCTCCTCGTCTGTAAACGTCCTCCTGCTCTGCTTGCTGGAGTCCGGCGACGACGCACTGCTCGCCGTGGTGGCACGGAAGCAGCCTACCCTCCGGGCAAAGGAGGACGGAGGGTCCCGGTCTTGGGGTTCATGGTAAGGGTGGGCGGTCATGGCGACGGCCTCATCGTACAGCGCGGCGATGGTGGACAGCAGGCGGGAGCGGCTGACGAGACTAAAGGGAAGACACGACGAGGATAACCTGCTACTGCTACTACTGACGAGGGTAGCCCTGCTTCGACGAAGGGCACCTCCCGCGACATGATGGGAGCCGGCGGTGGAAAGGGATCCAGACCTGGCGGTCCTCTTATTGACGCGCGAGGCGACGGCGTCGGGACGGGACATGCGCCTCATGAGTGCGGAGGGGGAGGCTCTGTATGATGTGTGTGATGTGCTGACAGGGGAGGATACCGAACTTTCCATCTTGGGGTTAGCGTGCATGAGACTACCCTGCTTGCGTCTCTCTGGCGGCCCTGCTTCTGGACTTGGGCCTCGAACGGGATGGAGGATGGGCGGGCGGCGGGCGTGGGAATCAGGAATGCTCTGCCCTGCGTGGCTTGCCGGCTGGTGCTTTGGGGGAGAGACAGAAGGGGGGTTGGCTTTGGTTTCCAACGGTGCTGCTTCTGGCTGGCTGGCTGGGCTGGCTCGATTGGCTGGCCGGGGCGGGATATCGGAAGCACGAGGGTGTAAGTGGAGGAGGATATGGGACGAGGCAAGATGGGGGGGTGGCAGTGGCAGTGCGGGTTAGTCCCTTGACAATGACAATATGCGAGAGCGAGAACGGCAGTGGTGCGTCAGGTCAGCGCAAGAGGTAAAAGGTACGAGCGGCGGCAGGCGGAGGAGAGCAGACGAGCATGTAAGAGCGCGTGTGCGTGCGTGTGTGTGGTGGACTGTCGTATGTTTTGTAATGTTGTATGCGAGTGTGTTGTTGGCAGGCGTGTGTGTAATGGCGGGTATGCAGGCTCGGCGTCATTGATTATCTTCCCTCTAGTCAGATTGCATCAGACGGCGCATTCCCTCTTTCGGAGAGGAGACTGAGAGGCCAGACACGGGCAGCAGCAGTAGCCCCAGACCGGACGGGAGGAGACGGGAACTTAAAAGAGGGATTGAAGAAGAAGAAAAGAAGGGAAAACATCATGGAAAAGAAGGCGGTGGCGGCAAGGGAAGAGACGACACTATCTATTTACCAAGTCACTAACAACGGCTCCTTTTCTTGCTACGCACGATCCAGGTGTGAAGTGTGTGGTGTGTCTGTGCTGGAAGAACGATAGAAAGAGTCAGGATGTGTATCTGTGTGTGCAAGTATCTGGGACGAGGTACCTTGCGATGAGTGGCGGCCGCGGTGTAAAGGTGTGTCAATCCAGTCAGTCCAAGGGACCGCCGGCGCAAAGAATGAATCAAGATCCTTTTCCAAGCATGTGGCCCAGCTGGGCTGGCTGGCGGTGCAGCGGTACACGAGGCGACGATGTACCTTACTTACACAGAGAAATCAAGGCCCAGGCGGGGCCATCAGCTGGTCTGGGACCGTGGGCAAAGAAGTTTGAGGTCAAGTCACGGGCCATGACCTGATGGGCGACTAGGTTGGCAAGGTTGGCCAGTCCTCCAATGTAAAAGTTCAGCAGCAGTGGTAAAAGCATCTGCATCTGGGGTCTGGGTCTGGGTCCGGGTCTGGGTCTGAGCAGACGAGCAGGGCAGGCTAACTACCTACCTACGTACTCCGTAGATTACTCCGTCCGTAGGTACCGAGGATTGAACGGATGCGACTTCTTGGCAAGGGTTCTTGTTTACCGAATCCAAGGGACGAGGCATGTACATGCGGCGGCAGAAACGTTGCTCCCCCTCACTCTCTCTCCCCTGTCCGTATCACTTCATCACCGAATATGCATGCATGTCCAGGTTGAAACATGGTGCAGATGATCATCATCTCAGTCCACATGGCCCGGTCCATTCCAGTCCAGCCCTGTCCGGAGGGCGGAAGGCAAGGACAAAAAGGACAAGAATGGGTGTGTGATGAGGATGGAAGTGTGGTGTGTGTGGCCTCGAAATGGGTGCGATCCAATTACCGGGATTGCTGGAAAGGAGCCGGATCCCACTCCAGAGTGTGCTATCTTCGTCATGGCGGGTCACCTGCGCGGAAGGGCGGGAGGAAGCAAGCTGATGGACAAATCTTTCATGGTCCTCTCTGCTGTGGCAGAATATGAATCTGGATTAGGGGGCCTGGAACTGGTGTGGTGTCCATTTCGCCCCTTTCTCGCTGCAATTTTTGTTTTTCTGTTTCCCGGTTTTCTTTTACAAGTACAGCTGCTGCGGAAAACGCCTAACAGCCCGCGCTGGGCCATTCCAGGTTCCACTACGGAGTGCTTCGACCCTGAGAGCCCTGCGCCGATTCAGGCAAATGTTCCAGTTGGGTTTGGGCGGGATTCGACAGTGGACTTGGGGGCGCCCAAAGCGGGCTAGCTTGGGTTCCAAGGCTCAGTTTTCAGTTTTGGGGGGGCACACTTCCAGCAGGGATAGGGGCGGCAGGTTCCAGGTTGATTGCAGCCCGTAGGGGGAAGTGGTTTACAAGTACAAGTACAAGAGGTAGTTACAGGGGACCCAGCAGACGTCTGACGCTGTCGGACAGGCATCTTGCAGGCATCCACCCCCGCTCGCTTCAGCTGGTCCAATCCAGAATGGGCATTTGCGGTCTAGCGCGGCGCCAAGACGACAACCTCAGCTGAAAAGACGTCCACCCTCCATTCCCGTTGCGGCAACCTAAATCGTCCATCTCTTCATCCAACATTGAAGTGTGTCTTGCCCTGCCACGGAGCCCACGCCATGCCACGCCGTCTGTCTCGGGCGAGTGTGAAGTACCCTGAGCTATCTGCACTGGTGGCCAACCAACACCCGGCGCCGATTCCAGAAGCTTGTCGCTTTGGGCAAGGCGCCCTTCGATCAGCCGTCACCATCATCAAGGAGTCAGCCACCTACCTCAGATCTCCGGTTGGAATGGCCCCCTCCTGCAATTACGGAAGCAAGAAAAACAAAAAAAAAAAAAAAAAGAAACAAAAGAACATATCACATCTCCATCCAGCATTCACCGGCGTGTTTCCGTTTGGGGCCTTCCCCAGGGATCGCATCTGTGCCGCAAGCAAGGCGTAGTCCAAAACGTCATCCCCCAATACGGCAAGCCGTGGCCGGAATGGGCATGGGCAGTCGGGATGGCATATTTGCTTTCTCCTGCGCCGTCGCCGCCCGCTCCCATGTGAATGCAAATGCGGCTTGGTCGCGGGACGCAACAAGCAAGCTGAGAGTTCCCATAATCGGACGCCAGGGCGCGTCTCATGTTCCAGCTCGACTGTCCCCAAACGGTCCTGTGGCACGCCGGCATCCTCCGGGCTGCTCAGGACACCTGAGTATCTGTTCTGCGCGATCGAGCGCCGCATCAATGAATCGAGCAGAAAAGGAGGAGCTCGCTCGCTTGCCATCTCCAATGATCGTGGTAGCAAAGGGCTCCTCAGCAGACCCGAACCCACGCTAACATCCACAATAGGCTGTCTCCCATCGCTCTGGGCTTCCCTTACTCACCCACATGATGCTTGGCTCTGCTTCTTCAGCCCAACCCACGACGCAGAGCTAGACTCCTCCGGTCAAATAATGACTCTTGTCTTCCTTTCTTCCTCACCGCCTCATCCTATCGCCATCATATCGTCGATGAAGAAGAGACACCACCGCCCTTACCAGCTGGCTCCATCAAGCGTGCCGCCCCAGAATTAGTGGGCGTAGACTTTCACCCCGAGAGTCGGTGTCTTTGGTTTGTTTTGGTCCTCTTCCCTCAGCACCTGGAGAGATCCAATAGACGGGCACTCTACTCTGCAGGCATCAGTTCGATACGAATATCAGCGGGGATCATATTGGATCCTGTGGATCGCGCGGTACCCAACAGGAAGAGACGGGCTGGAGAACGATGTCCTTCTAAAGCAGGTTCGAGAAGACTTGCCGAGATCATTGGTCCAACGCTAGGCCCGAGATTCCACCGTCAGCTGGCTCGAGTACCAACACCAGAAGCTACTACATAAGCTTTTCATTTTTGGTGGTATCCAAGGGCTTGGGTCCTCTTGTGTTCCCCCCTTCTCCTGTCGTGCGGTCACAAGCCGGGTGACACATGTGGAAACCTCTTTGATTTCCATCCGATGACTCGCAGTCTTGTCTGTTCGCTACCGAGACGAGGATGCTACTGCGGGATGTCTTCAGCGATTAGCGATGAGATGCATGCCGCTCTGTCCGGCCGTCATCACCTTGTTCGCGGTACATGGCCATGTGGACTGGGTTAGATTTCATGCCTGCTTGCGTGCATGAGACTGTCCTTTTGGCGCATCACATGTATGCACCACTGCGCGCAGCTACTCCATAAGCAGTATGGGGTGGGGGATCTTCGATTGACCGCATGCAAGATCGCGAATTGCATGAAGTGGATTTGTGCGCAAAAAAATGCGTGGTTCTTTTAACCTCGAGGTCGATATGCCCACGATTCCCAAGATCGTCATTTATGACATCGCAAACACAGCTGAAATCCCTTCCTCGGCCTCGCAGAGTCGGTAGATCCCACCAGCATGGAACCCGTATCCAGCCTGGTGCCAGCTCATTAAGATCGGGGAAATATCGCCTGTCCCAAATCTTTCGGGGTCGTCGACCGACCTTCGTTCGCCCAGGGTCCATCGACCAAGAGACTGAGAACGCCAATGCCAGCCGGCACTGCTTGAGCCGACCTCTCCCCCACAACATTCCTGCATCGATGCCCGTCGCCCATGATTCTTCCACGGTCCCACATCCACCATGATCGGTCCCGCCCACCGCCTTAGTCGGAGCTGCTGCTGGAGCTGCTGGAGCTGCCACTACCGCGGCGCTTGTGGTGCTTATCGTGCTTGTCCTTGTGCTTCTTGTCCTTATCCTTCTTATCCTTCTTGTCCTTTTTGTGTTTCTTAGTCCTGTGGAGAGAGAGAGGGCACCGTCAGCATTAGGTCCTCGCTTGTAACCAATATTTGTATTCCCCGAACACGCTGGTTACGCAGGGCGTGTCTTGGAAGAGGGGAAGTACGTCCCAAGCTGAAGCTCGAACCGTAAATAGTGTAGGTGAGATGGATTTTGTGCCGTGGGGATCTCGATTGCACCACACTACTTACTTGCCCTCGAGCTTGTGCTCGATGAAGTTGGCGCCCACCGCGCCAGCCACCGCGCCCGCCATGGTCCCCAGCGCGCCTCCGCCGGCGGCGTGCGCAGCCCAGCCGGCCGCCCCGCCGCCAATCAGCGTCGCGCCGAGGCCACGTTCGTCCTGCGGTCCCCCGGGTCCGGTTTGGTACTGTGGCTGACCACCACCACCATCTCCTCCTCCTTGGGGATAACCGCCGCCGCTGCCGTACCCTTGCTGCTGCTGCTGCTGCTGGTACTGCTGCTGGGGAGGAGGGTACGGCGAGGTGCCCCTGCCGTCGTGGCCGTAGGTCTGCTGCGGCGGGGGAGGATGGCCGCCGTAGGGCCCTCCCTGCGGCGCGGGGCTCGTGTACGCCTGCGGCGGCGGCGGCTGCTGGTGCTGCTGGGCGTAGCTGGACTGGTCGCCGCCGTAGCCGTACCCTTGAGGAGGCTGCGGCGACGGGTTGGGGCTGTAGCCTTGCTGATAGCCACCGCCCTGGTGCTGTGAGTTGGAAGATACGTCGTGCGTTAGCTTCGTCTTGGCTTCTGTCTTGGAAGGGAATGCATGCGAGCTGGGTCGCATCAGATCTGGGCATCCATGCAAGGCATGCTTCCCCAGATGCCAGCTGCACCCTAGAGATGTACCCTCATTGACTAGAGGGCGAAGAAAATCCTACAAACCTGCGACTGGTAGCCTTGCTGCTGGTGTCCTGCTCCCTGCTGGTACGATCCGCCGCCTCCGCCGTAGTTCTGCTGGCCGTAGGCCTGCTGTTGCGGAGGGAACCCGCCCCCGGCACCGCCGCCGCCGCCGTAGTAGTCGTTAGCTGACATCGCTTGCTTCTGCTCCGTAGGGCTTGGTCTGGATCCGCCTCGAGATATGCCCGTTCTCTGGATATGGAGAAGTGAACAGAGGTCTAGAAGCCCCTTCTGGCTCAGCTGGTTTAAGTAGCGTGTTCGGAGTGAACCGGCGGTCGTTGGCCTCCCCCAGCCAGAGGCTCTTCCCTAGCGAGCTCCGTCATCTTTGGCGTGTGGCGCAGCCTCTTTTGGGTGGGCAGGTGCGGGGTCTTCAGGCCGTGTTCTGGGCCTGGCATCTGGCTGGAGCAAACAGCCACAAAGGAGGGGCCGGCTTGATGATGTGATGACTTTATTTTTCCAGTCATGCATCCGTTTTGTTCTTACTGGGTGCTTTGTGCTGTGCGGTAAATGAAATCATGGGATGGGAAGCCTTGATAGTCGAGATCATCCCGTTTTGCTGACAGCTTGTCGTTCAGCTGGACAAAACCACAACTGTTTGCAAGCTATCAACCAGTTGACCTCCTCCCATATTTCCCCGTAGAACTTCATCGACGCACCTGTCGCGTGGAATACGATCTTACGGAGAGTATGAATGGAATTTGTGAGGAGTAGCCTGCCGAGTTTACAGTTCACGGCATACAGGCGTCAAAAATTCCCCAAAAATGCACTTAAGTCTTTCAACCTGTTCAGCTATTAGATATCATAAACATCTATTAAACGTCATCTACAATGGCTTCTGCGCCCAGACAACTATGCTACGGCTCTGTTAGTAAGACAGACAACCAATGGCAACGCCACACTTAGAATCAGGACGATCACGGGGGGGGGGGGGAGTGAGCCACTCACATAGGCACATATCCGTGCTTGCGCCGGTCCTTCAACTCGGCCCTCACGTCGACGAGGAACAGCTCGACGGCCTCGCGCGTCCACCCGTGCACCTTGGTGCAGACCTGCATCGTGATGCCCTGCGCCACCTCGAGCAGGTTCGTCATCATGAGGCTGCCGCGGATCTTCTGCTCCTCGCCCCGGGCCCAGGGGTTCGCCGGCACCGCGTACTTCTTCTCCTGCACGTCGCGGAACCCGGCCTCGGCCAGCCACTTCTTGAGGTGCACGCACGCGAGCGGGTCCTTGCCTGTTTTCCTGACGCCTAGTTGTAGGTGTCATTTTTGACCGTTGTCAGTGGAAGAATAGAAAATGGTGGAGAAAAGAAGTTGTGTGCTGGTTTGATTTTGTCTAGAGAGAAAAGAAGACCGAACCTTCAACCATGAGAGTCTGCCACTGCTCCAGTGCGGTGCCCTTCAGTGAGTCGTCGATGGCGTCCATAGTCATGAGCGTCTCCATGAACTCGACGTACCCGCCCGGCTTGAGGTTGTCGTAGATGTTGCGGATGAGCCTGGGCACGTCGGACAGGAAGCCTACGATGTAGCGGCCGTGTATATAGTCAAACTGGTGGCGGTACACCCATTCATCTTCAAGATCGTCAATCTCGAACCGGCAGTTTGGTGGCACGTACTCTGGCTGGATGGGCGAGAAGTCCGTCCCCAGGACGTCGGCTTCTGGGTGTTGCTCGGCTTTGCAGAGATTAGCAACTCTGGGTCGTTTGGTCGACTAAAGAATGCATTGTCAATGCGTACCAAACTCAATGGCCCATATTCCCGTGCCCGTTCCAATGTCTAGTGCGCGGTGGACGTTGTCTCCAATCGGAGCTAAGTAGAGTTTGCCATTCAGAACTCGCGAGGCTAGAGCATGCTGCAGGTCTTCCAATCATGTGTTAACGGCATGTAGACTCTATCAAGATAATGCTTGACCCCTTACATACCTAATCTGTTTTGTTCTTTCTGTTATACGAGCAACATGTTCAGCAAATACCTCGTCATGTTCGATGGTCACACAAACCTCGTCGTTTGGCAAGTAGTATTCTATTTTGTGTCAACATTTGTTTTAGAAGGTACTTTACAATTGTTGACTTACTGCCTTCTTTACTGCAAGCACACGTACTCGAGTCAGTGCCGTGAGCATATGGAACGCCCGGGAATATTGACATACTATCTGTGGTAAGTACGCCCAAACTCCTCAACAAAGTCGAACACACTAGACGATGCCGAGACGCTGGACGACCTACATCCCGTCCCGTCCCGTCCCGTTAGTTTCATAATCTTCAAACAAAAGAACGCACCCGCCACTCACGCTCTATCTATGTCTCCAAGGCTCGAGTTCGCATCGCTCTCGTCAGAGTCAACCTGCACAAAGCTTCAGCCCACAAAGAGCAACCGGATGGGGACTTGATAGGAGACTATGCCGCACACTCAATTCGATCGAAAAGTTACTCAGAGCGCTGATCGAGGGCGCACCCTCCTGCTCGTGGTCCTCGTTACGCTCCGCGCCGCTACCATGGCCGCTATCTGCCGAGAGCGGCGACCCGAGCGCCTCGTCGCCGCCCGCAGCATCAGGTGACGAGCGATCGTCTGGCTGTGGCCGCTGCTCCTGGTGCTGCTGCGGCTGACTCGGCACGGTCGTTGCGCTGTGACTGCTCTCCATGAGCTGAGCTGGGATGCCCGCCAAGGGCTGTTGGTTCCTCGCGAGCGGGTGAGTAAGACCCGTGGCCTGAATGTGGGACGCGCCGTGCTGACTGCGGATCGACTTCGTCGTGTCAGCATGCAAGCTGGGCGGTCTGCATCGTGTGTGTGTGTGTGTGTACACAACCGTTGAGGAAATTGTCGCAGAATCAGCCAAGTTTAACCGCCCGGCCGGAGGAGGGGGGCCTCAGTACAGCTGGGCAAGGGTCTGGATTGTCTCGCAGCAGCAGCATGTGTTTTGTCATCATCGGCGTGATAGGGAGGGAGAAAGCGACCCTATTGGAGGCGAGATAAGCTTTGTGGCGACCAGGAGAGGGTGTGCTGCATGGATGCATGCTGGACCTATCAGGTCCAGAATCATCCCGCGGCACAACTGGGGTAAAGATTGCATGAATCACACCCGGCAAGGGATGATGACCGAATTCAGTATGAGGATGTGAAAGAAAGTTGAAATGGATAGACAGCGTCAGCCCGTAGTATTGTGTTTCAGAGTATGTTATGTGCACCTAGATTACGTTGCCCGCTCTCTGCGGTGGCAGTGGTATCAGCGTTGAAAACATGTAGCAGGGCCCCATACATCAGGAGCTCTATGAAGAGAACATGACCACGATAAATGATCCATTGTGACAGCTGATCAATCGATAACTGAATATCATTCCCTCAGAGCTTGCTCCACCTCCCGAATCAGCTCTTGCAGGGTAGGAACGCAGATGATGCCGAATCTCCGGCACACAATCTGCACGTTCCCCCGCTTGGAATACCCCTCCGGGCACCCCACGATGGCCTTACGGCCAGATCCCGCCCGCAGACCCAGCTCGAGCAGGCTGATGGGCGCGTCGGTGCCGGGCTGGAAGTAGACGACCGTGATCTCTGCGTCCTGTTGCCTGTCGAGCTCCCAATTCGTCTGCTCTACAAACAGGTCGTAGGTGAGCTCCTCCCTCCAGGTCGAGTCCCAGTCTGGCCGGAACGGGTTGAAGATGGTGACGGGGAAGTCCCTCAGTGCTTCGATGACAGGGTCCCTCCAAAAGAAGGGCTCTGTTTTGGCCTTGGTCGTTGTACCGGCGAGGAAGACCTTCTTGTTGCCAGGCTTCGCTGGCTGCAGGCTTGGAGCGAGTATGACCTGGCACAGGGATCGTTGCTCCACGATGGGGAGCATCTCGAGTAGCACTGTGCGACCGGCGCTGTGTAGTCTGCCAACTGTGAAGTTTCTAAGCGATCACGAGAAGTTCGAAGAGCTGTGGCGGGACTTTCTGTCATTCAGAGCTATCCAAGCTGCAGCAATAGCAGGAATACTTGAAGGTGGAGGAGAGCTGAGTGCATCGCAAAATGCGGTGGAAGCGGAGTCTGCCTTGGAGGCCTGCGCACCCGCAATTGAGGCTGACCATCTCACATAATCGCTCAACTATATTCACCAGTACGCATCTATGGGAATAATTCCTCTGCAGTTCCAGGCTCTTGGACTTGGCAAATGCACCCGCAATTAGAAGAGATGCCCTCTGTTCCTCTTCATCACCACAGGACCCCTGACACGGCACGGGATGCCCAGGCTGATCAATCCCCGCTCGGCATCGGCAGTCGTCTACGAAACGCGTCTTGGCAAATCCGAATCCCAGGACCGGTGCAATTGTCCCCGAGCTGAGTCTTCCTGTATTTCTTGTCGATAATCAGATGGTTGAAAAGGTGCGGCGGGAAGACCGTTTGCCACTACGGCAAAGGAACCGAAACCCGACAAGCAAACAAGAGCCGTTGCCAAGACGGGTGTGGCGCCTGTCACTACAAGAACAAGCAGGGACACCATGTAACAACACTAGCAATCACCTGCCGCATTACGGCTAAGAGCAAGGAGGTATTCAGCGGTGGTCAAGTCTGTCCGTCCTCTTTTCATCGCCATATCCGGCGCTCTTGATTGCCGATCAATGCTTATCCGGCTGTTTGGAGTTGAGAGGAAGCGGGCAAGGCGGGGGACAGTGGTAATTCCCGTAGTGTTCCCCATCCGCACTCTGCCAGAAGAAGAAGGTTGTCAGACTGCAAGCGCACATCCGTTGCGCATCTTAACAAGCAGATCCCCGCCCGCCTAGGTCACAAGGAGGAAGCTCTGGTGCAAGTCGGCAACACCCTGCATATATCGACCAATCAGCGGGACTTGGAGGGAGGACTCGATCCCGGCGGTGGGTAGGGAGGTCGCGGCCGATAGCACTGGCTCATATCAAGCTCTCTCTCCGACCGCCGGGGCCACATGCATGTATGCAGACAGGGTCAGTCTTATCATTGGGAGGTATGATGAGGATGTGCATACGCCCGCCCGGTCGTAAAACATGCGGGGAAGACATCTGGCACCTATATGAAGCCAAGCTTGCTGACCTCATGACACTCGACTCTGTCTTCCCCTTGCATGATACACTCAATAGTCACACTGAGATTGGAAGAAAAGAACGCTCGTACAATTGGGTTGAGGCTTGCCTCAGCTGCTGAGATCATCATGCTACGCAAGACTGGCACGGGGACATGGCTTCCCGCATGGGTGCCAGAGTCCAGCGGTACTCTTGCGATTCTACTCATGTTATGCTCCGTCGTTCAGTCCTTAGTCAGTTGGATAGCACGCCCTTCTCTAGCTCTATCTTTTTCACAACTCTGACCTATCTCATAGACTGGCGGCTACGACGGCTCAATGCTGAACGGACTCAACATTTTGCCCGTGTACAAGGACTACTTCAACCTGACACCCGCCACAAGTGGTTTCAATACGGGATGTGTCTTCATCGGCGGCGCTCTGGGCCCCATTTTCGCGGGCGTCTGTGCTGACCGGTTTGGACGCCGCCCTGCGATCTTTTATGGTTCAATCATCACCTTCATTGGCATCATCATTCAGGCGGCTGCGCAGAACATCGCCATGTTTGGTATCGCACGTATCATTCTTGGGTTCGGCTCCCAGATCTCAGGCATCGGCGGGGGCGTATATCTGTCCGAGACCTTCCCCAGCCGGTGGCGTGCGTGGGGTGTCGGCCTCTTGAATGACTTTTACTAGTAAGAACGCTCAGAATCAGGAGCCAGGTCGTGAAGAAGTATTCTGATCGAGAGACTTAGTGTTGGCGCACTGATCGCGGCTGGGATCACTCTTGGGACCGCCCAGTGGCAGTCGACCTGGGCGTGGCGGGCTCCTTCGCTCTTCCAAGGAATCTTCTCCCTGATGTGCATTCTCATACTACCCTTTATGTAAGTCATATGCATGTCGGGGAGCTGGCGCTACTCTGATCAACGAAACTCACTTTGTGCAGTCCGGAGTCGCCGCGTTGGCTGGTGCACCGTGAACTATACGAAGATGCTAGGTTATCGGTGGCGCAGACCAACTCGAGCGGAGACATCTTCGACCCCGTCGCAGTCACGGTCTACAAGGAGATCTTAGATACCCTGGAGTGGGAGAAGAAACAAGGCCGCACCATGAGCCCGAAGGAGATCTTCAAGACTCCGGTAGCTCGAAAGCGCCTTTTGATTGGCATGTCAGCGGGACCCTTCTCTTGCTGTGTCGGTAACATTATTGCCTCTTATTACCTTGGGCCAGAACTGGAAACTGCTGGCATCAAAGATCCCAACGATCAACTCAAAGCGGTAAGAAACTCGACTCCCATCTGGCAAGACGGCTTGTTGACACACACTTGCCAGAACGTCGTACTCAATGTCTGGTGTCTTGCTTGTGCTCTCGTAGGAACACACCTAGCTGCTAACTGGGGCCGAAAGCCCACCGCCATTCTCTCACAATGCCTCCTCATCATTTGTCTTTTTATCATCGGCGGACTGTCGAAGATCTATGCCGACAATGAGAACGGCGCTTCGAAGAGCCTCATCTACGGGGATGTGGCTGTCATGTTCCTCTTCCAGGGCTTCTATTCCATTGCCTGGACGCCATTGCTATATCTCTACCCGCCTGAGGTCATGAACTTCTCAATCCGTGCCAACGGCCTAGCCTTTTCAACATTTGGTCTGAGCTCTCTAGCGTAAGCCATACTGCACCCATCTTACACAACCAGCTACTAATACCTGGCTCCCAGGGTTGTGCTCGTCTTTGTCATGCCGATTGGCCTTGCAAATCTCGGGTATAAGATGTACTTCATCAACGGATCGTGGGATATAATCATTTTAGTATTGATCGTAAGGCACAACTGTTCAGTCCATGTAGTTTGTCAATATCAGGCTGACCAAACCTTTTTCCACAGGCTGTCTTCTGGGTAGAGACCAAGGGCAAAACTCTAGAAGAGATTGACGCCATATTCGAAGGCGAGAAGCACTCCAACGTACCCGATGTGGAGAAGGTCAGAAGAGGCCAGGAGACAGTGGATGTCCAGGCAGTCGAAAAGGAGATCGAACGAGACTTCTCCGCTCTCAAGAACGAACAATATGGCGACCACTGATCCGAAGAGGCTATATGTAGTATTAACAGCACAGAACGAGGAGATTGGTGAGAGGACAGTGGAGAGGTCCCGTGGAGGTACGTGAAAGGAGGTGAAAATGGTGGATCAACGAAGACGAATAGAATAGCTTTACGTCGTCTATTAGTAAATCATAAACTTTTGTCGTCTCTAATATCTAGCCTCCAGAGTCAATTCTATCTTGCTGTTATTTGCTCCCCCACCATGCTGCAGCAACCTCAGCCGGTCTCACCCCTCTACTTCCAATCCTCCGGAACAATCTCCCTGATATTGCTCTTGGCCAAAGTAGACGTCTCATCAAGCACCTCCACCATCCGCGCCCTCACTTCGGCGTTCCTCTGGTCCCACTTCTGCGCGGCGCCCAGGTGCTCCATGGCCAGGCAGATGACCGACTCCATGAGGCGCTTGGCCATGGGTCCCGCGACGCCGTGCTCGTAAAAGGCGGGCGTCTCGTTGACCTCGAGCAGCCACGCGACGCCGTCGTCGTCGACGAGGAAGTCGAGCGCGAACAGCTCGAAGCACTTGTCGAGCGGCGTGAACCGGTCGCCCATGGTGTACGCGGCGGCGCGGAACGTCTCGGACGAGATGGAGCACATCTGCTCAAACACGCGCTCCTTCCACTGCGCGCCCAGCGCGGGCACCATGTCGTCCGGGAAGTCGGCCCAGAAGTCGCGCATCGAGTTGTTGGCGATGAACTCGTCCTCCTCCTGCAGCGACGTGTTGGTCAGCGACGAGGTCAGCGACGGGTTCTCCCAGGGCGGCTCGTAGTCCTTGAGCGCGAGCAGAGCGAGGCACTCGCGGAAGACGTGCACCTTGAGCCGGCCCACCGAGAGCACGTAGGCGCGGACGTGCCACTTGCGCTTCTCGATGGTGGGGACGCGGACGATGTACCGCTGTGCGACGAACTCGCGCAGCTGGGCCGAGGGGATGCGCTCGTCCTCCTTGAAGGTGTACCTGATCTTGCCCTCCTTGCTCTTCTGGGCGGGTTCCTGCTGCTGCTCGGCCGTTGCTTCGAGAGACAGTTTGCCAGAGGCGGTGACCAGGGCGTCGAGAGAGCTCAGGCCGGGGATGGACAAATTTGGCTTGAAGCTGTCTGCTTCGCCCTCGGTCTCGGGAGTGTCATCCCCATTCTGCCCGTCCTTGTGGCCATTGGTCAACTGCTCGTCGTCTTTCGCGGATGCCTCAGGGCCCTTGGAAGCCTTCTCCTCCGCCTCCTCCTCGCCAGTGTATTCCTCGGTGGTGTCGTCGGCGAACTCGACAAGCTCCAAGTTGTTGGCGAGCTCTTCCATGGTACTAAAGATCCGAATTCCGGCACCACAATCGCACAAAGCGGCCTTGAGAATCCACCACTCGCGCTCGGAAGGGTCCTTGTCCTCATTCTCCTGCAGCGAGTAGTACAGAGTCAAGTCGTCGGCCGCCATGAGCGCGTCATCCACGTACTCGGCATAGTCGAGGGTCAATCGGATCGTCTGGGGTGAGTGCGTCCGGAGAATGGTGTCGGGCCTCTTGGCTGACCAGTAGTCCACGACCTGCGCCAACAAGTCTTTGCGGGCCAGGGCGTCGCTGCTGGGGTAGGCGTTGATCAGGCCGTATTCCGAGGCATTCAGGACGGCAAAGTGCTGGTTGAGCTCCCATCCATCGGCATACTGAAAGATCTTCTTAATGCCGGGTTGCAGGTCCGCGACATCGTGGATGAAGGTTACGTCTGGGATGTGCTTTTGGATATAAGCCCTGATGTGTTCATCCAGCCAGGAGTTGGCGCTTCGGACGTACGCATGCATTTTGTCTTCCATTTCACAAAGTCCGGACGATCTTGAGGGAAATGTTTCTGGTCATGCAGGGGAGCTTCAACGGCAGGCCAGGCCTTCTTCTGGCGGGAGGACGGCTTGAGGAGGGATCTGGGTATAGATGACTTGTGATGCCATAGGGGCGAGGCAGCGCTACAAGATGTCTTGATGATAGTGTTTCTGAGCAGAGCTGAGTCTTTTCGCGGACACGGACGGCAGCTCGTCTGGTTTACTCTTGCGAAAAAAGACAAAACAAAAAGTTCTGGAAAAATGCAGGGGACTTTTTTGCTTGGCTTTTATACGGATCGGGCGGCATCGCGATGTGTAAGAAATCCATCAACGATCAAGCCGAGCCAAGATGCGCCAAGTGCAGCCGTGGAGCCGAATTACCTAACATCATGCTACCCGACTCCCCACCGAGGCCCGGTGCGCAGTCTGACTGCCTGTCGTTTTGGTTTTCTGAATAATGCCGAGCCTTTCTGTCCCAAATAGGGACATTATTTTAATAATGAGAGCCTCGCAGCCAAGCAAATGTCCCTGACAATCCTTCACTGACCCTGCCAAGCTGGTCCACTATCACATGGCGCGTCTGGCTTGAGAGTGATGCAGATGCATTTGAGTCAGTGCAGTTTTAGTGGACGTGCAGACGTAGTAACTATCTTAACAAGTAAAAGTCGGATCAGTTGGTAGGCTGGTAACAGTAGTATTTGACAATCTATCAAAACAATCGACTCTAGAGAGTTTGATAATCTGTGTGGCTTTCCAAGAAAGTAGACTCTCTTGGTGACACGATCTTCCTATCTAGTCTGGAATCAATCGAGTACCGGTCGCCTCTAACGAGCCAGTGATGATCGCACTGACTGCGACAGCTACTAATAAGAACCCGAACCGACTCCTCGCAGTCCGGCCCACAGCCAAGGTGAAAAGGTAGCCAGGGGTGAGGAAGAGGCAGAATTCCCACAACTTCCTTGGTGTTGGGTTATATGTGTCAGAATCAGGATCCTCCAGAGGCACGGCCGCGCTCAGGGCGAGGTCAATAACCAATAGCATCACCAGCACGACTCCCCAGATCAATTCTTTCCTCATCCAACACCAAATACCTCTCGCGAAGCCAAATGATCTAGGGTCTTCGAGCTTCGCCGACACATATTGCCCTCCATGGAGATGCTTGTCGACAATTGCTTCGATCTCTTCGTTTGTCAAGTGGTCTGCATCTTCGGCGAGCTCTTGCAATTCGGCACGTACGGTATCAGCGAGTCCCAGTATCGCTGTATAGTTCTGGGGAACGTGTCCCGAGTCCCGCATCTTGAGAGTTAGGTGGCCTTTAAGCCACAGGATGTAAAGCCCAATGCCCCATAAGTTCAATAGTAAGAGCAGGATGAAGAGTTGAAGGAAGGAAAACCCCCATTGATACTCGTAGTTTTTTGACACGTCGCCCTAGTCGAAGAGGATTAGTATTGATGAAGATCAGAGGTCGAAGTAACATTTTGAGCCTCGAGAATGAACCAATAGTAACTTACTGATTGAGACTGGCAGCTTCCCCTGTCCTCAAACGACGATATATCAAACGCGCGATTGTCATAGGCCATCTTAGCCATAGACATGTCTTTGAATGGTTGTTCCCCGGAACCATTGACCCAATCAGCACCAAAGGGAGACTTCAAATGGGAGAAGGGGGATCTGTCCCCTCTCCTTCCCCCGTAATCGTCGGGAAGATATGTAGCCGAGATATTGAGAACCGGCCCGGGCAGTTTCCTGCCATACCACTCTGTCTCTGTACTATTGTTGAGGCCATAGAAACCATACTTGGAAACATCTAGTATCCATAGGTGTTAGGCTGAGCCAAGACTCTCTCTCTTTCCATTTTCCAAGGACGCACTAGTGTCACTTACAATCCGACGCATTCTTCCGGAGGTTGCAGATATCTTCCGAGACCATCCAATAGCTGGACCTAGTGAGGTTATTGTCCGTGAAACATGTATAGACTGAGTCGGCCAATGAAGTTGAGAACCAATCCGATATCCCGTCTGTTAATGTTTAGTATATGAAAGTTGTTGCCGCTCCGTTCTACATCTCAAGGCAATGGATCACCATACCAAAGTCGAGTTTCCTATCGCTAAGAAGGATCGGATAGTCGGCAGGCAAACCGACACGAGGGCCGTCGTGTATGATATACAGAACCGGCCTGAAATTAGTCACTAGGACCCAGTTCTTGTTGTGATCGGCGATGAAGGCCTCGATGCGAGGGGTGTAGCCGGTCATGGCGCTGGCCAGGGTCGGGAAGAGTAGCGCAAAAGCGATGACGAGCATTATGAAAACCGTAGCAATGCGGGAGTTGAGACGCCGTCGACGGGTGAAGTCGGATATGAGAGAAATGCTGGACATAAAAGACGGCTCCCGATCCAGGAAAAACGTGCGAAACGTCCGGTAGGTGACGGGAGTGACTTGCATTGACGATGCAACGTAGATAGCAACAACACGCCAGGAAACGTACGCAATGAGCGCCTGGCCACCACGGCCAACAAGCTGATGGCGGCATGAGCATCGATCTTTCCAATCCCAACACATTCACCAAGACCGAAGTTACTCACCACATCCCAGGCAACATCAACGACCTTGGCCTGTGCGAAAGTGAGACTCCCGAACGGCAAGGTGATCTGGAAGAACCCTGAAGATTGCCACAAGCTGTATCTGGTGAATGGGTCGAAGTTCCCGTCGGGATGACAGGCGCTGGAAGAGATCCAAGACGGGTATCTCGTGAGCACAAACCCCATAGTCCAAGCTATCGTGACAATCCACGCAAGGATCAGAGCCCAGACTGCCCAGTTCTTCCATCGTACCGATTTGATATCTGCCAAGACTGCCTGGCGGGTGAGCTTCAACTGATGGAAGGCCATAAAGGCCACCTGGTGTGTTTCGTGGCGCTTGTTGGTAGAGCCATCGCCCTCAATGAGAAGCGGATCGAACCTTTCTTGTCGAACCTCGCTCATAGTGCCATGACTGGATCTCAACGGTGCTGCTACAAACAAAAAGGATCGAGATTTGTAATGTGAAGATTGAACGGTGCTGAGTTGCGAAAGTCAGCGCCTCGGTTTGATGCTTAATGCACGTGCTGGGTGAAGGTCAGAATCAAGCTTAATAGGTACCCTGGTCGTGTCTGCAGGCTGTGCTGTGCTGTGATAAGTAGCGATCTGCCCTGGTGATTGAAAATCACAGCCCCCATCATTTATGTCATCATGCAGCAGCTGGAGCGACTCTCCCCCAGACATTGACAGGGATGTCAGAACAAGGATGAACCCGTTCATAGCCACTGGTTTCCACCCAAGCCACCGCAATTTTATCTCCCTGCAAATACAAGTACAAGCAGCTTATCTTGACCGTGTGCATCAATGCTTCCACATGTCAGCAATCTACGTCATGGGGCAATCTTGAAGTCTGGGGCGTAATATTTTACTCGCATGCCATTTGGGAGAGCTCCTCTACATTCCTATAATGGATTTTATTGTGTAACTCTGAAGCATAAGTCTCACAAGCAATATCCCGAACGTCCTGATCTGACAGAAAAGGAGGCACGGTCCTCCAGCCTTCTAAATCCACCGTCAAGGTAGCCACCTCCGATTCCCGTGATGCGAAGTCATCTTCCCTCCGTGGGTTTCGATCGTCGCTCGTTCCACTACCTTCAGCGCCTCCGCAACCGGCCCTTCAGGCGTGGGAGGACCTTTGAAGCTAGGCTCATACGTCGCGAATGCCTGTCCTAGCGCCTGCACTCTCTCCATCAGCTCCGGAGGAACTACACGTAGATTAGTCCTGTACGGTCTTCTCGGTAGTGCCACCGTAGGTGATCAATTGCAAAAAAGACGTACCGTCTAGGAATGGAGAGAGTGAGGTGACAAGCGGGGGAAGGGCGATAGCCATGACAAGAATGCCCTCTCCACTATATTCGGCATGGAAGCAAGCTGTGAGGTAGTTCAGCGCACATTTGACCAGGCCATATGGCACTGAAAACTGGATCTTGAGGTCTGCAACTAGATCACCATCGGCTAGGCCCGTCGACATGACCACAATCTTCTTGAGCGCACCTGCTCTAATCAGAGGTGCGAAATAGCTGATTAGGTACGAATTGCCAATAACGTTGCTGTTGAAGCCGCTCTTCATTTGATGCTCGAAGACATCCGGCTTGTCCAACGCGCTGCCCCAGGCTTGAGTTAGTATCACCAGACAAATCTTGTTGCGGCAATGATGACACCACAGCACGCCAAAGCAGATCTCTAGGAGGACTCACAGCTCACTAACGGTGTCTAAGCCGATGAAGCTAGTAGCACCATTCACAAAGAGTATATCAAGTGATCCTCCCGTGATCGCCGCAACTTCTTGGGCGGCAACCTACACTCCGTTAGCTTCAGCCAGCCGTAGCAACATTCGGGCCGTCTTCAACGCTAATACGACTTCATGCCTACCTTAAGCGACTCCCTGTCGTCGAGATCACCTTTGACCACCTTGATGTTGGTACGCCCAGGGAGCTCGGATTCGATAACGGCTTTTGCATTGTCTGGGTTGCGATTGATGCCTATGACGAGGTTCTCAGGATCGGCAGATATCTGCTTGAGAAGTTCGAGCTACTGATAGTCAGCTTGACACACAGTTATGAGAAAGACATCTCTGACATACGCCCACATCGCGTGTTGTCCCAGTTATTGCAATGGACGGCATGTTTGGAAGCGATAGAAAAGACTGGGGGACGAGGATGTCTTGGGTGTTAATGAAGGAAAGAAGGTTGCAACTCGACTCCAACCAGCCGCAGAAATTGTCGACAGGTTAGATAGGCCGCAGAAATACGGAGCCCCCTACTACGGATCCAGCAATGGTACCTCTTTTGCCATAAATGTCTCAGTTCACACGTACCTTCGGTTTCCGGACAGCCCGCTGTGTCTGTGTGGAAACTAGTGCTTATTGAGAGGACATTGTCCGACAGATGTCAATGCGAGCGAGCGAACCAAATCTAATACGTCGTATGCGCCAAGGTGCCTCTCAACCCTCAATCCACTGGCCTTTAACCCTATGGAATTTGTGCATCGGTAGCTTATCTGTAGTTGCGTATTCGACCAAGCAAAATATACAGTTCACGGGCTACAGTCCAATGGGTGATTGTGGGGCGGAGTGCATTCTAATCTGATTTCTTGTAATAAACTTGAAATCACATTACGCCTCGATGACACTGCTGAGCGTGAATCTAGCTCCGACAAAGCAAGGCACAAGTGACCCTGGCATCTGCTGTTCCAGCAATTGCTTGAACCTCCACCCGGTGCAGTGACCGGGAATCATCACCTGTGGGCTGAGCTTCTTCAGATCATCCGCTGAGGACTGCATCTTCTCAGGCGTGGCATCAGCGAGGTGATAACCGCCAATCACGGCGTAGAGAGGGGCAGAGCCACCGAGCTCAACAGCATGCTTTGAAACGTTGACCACGCCTGCGTGACTACAGCCCGTGAACACAACAAGCCCCTTGTCTGTTTATTGTTAGATTGATCGCAAGGATTCCTCACCTCTCTCACACCTCGTCGTACTTGCCTTTAAGATTGCACATCACGAGTCTTTCGTCACTAATCAACTCATCGCTTCTCCATTGGCCAGTACTGGACTCGTAACGCATGGCAGCTCGGAGACCCCCCTCGTACTCTGTAACTCGCGGGATGCTCCCTGATATGAGAAACATGTCATCGAGGACGGTGTGAGCGGCAGCGTTTGTCGCAACTTCAGCCCCAGCATTTGACATCTCGTCAAAGGACGGATCGGCCTCCAGTGAGAAGATCTTGTCAGGAGCGAGGGCAAAACCACGAAAGTCCGGCCGATCCGGGTGCAAGTCGACGACGACCTTGTTTGCCGTGGGAGCTGACTTGGCCTTGGCATCCTGGATCATGCGGATGGCGCGGAGCATCCCACCTGAATGATCACGGTGCCAATGGGAAAGGTGGATGCGCTCAACCATCGCCAGGTCGATCGGAAGCCTCTTCGCATTGGCCTCAAATGAGTCCTCTGTGGGACCCGTGTCAAAGAGCAGTGTATGCCGAACATCGCCCTTGACGGCAGTCTAAAGCGGTGCATGGTCAGTGATCCTATCGTAGGGAAGCTCTGAGAGGAGAAGCGACACACTATACTCAAACTGAGCCCATGGGCGCCACAGCATACGGCGTGCATCGGGATCTCCGCCAGAGCTCCACCGCGGCCCTGTCCCGGAGGAATCGGAGATAGCTTGACCTCGGGGAGGCGGCCCTTATACTGCACACCGGGATGCACAACTGGTGAGATCGGGTCGACCTCATTGTCAACTATCACTGCGAATTCGATGCTGTCAACCTCCACGAGGCTGTTCAACGAGGCCATGTTGGAGCTTTTGTCCTACTCTATGAGGATCAAGCACAATAGAATTGGTTTGCAAGTGTAAGCAAGCAGCTTCTGGTGAGCGCGAAGTGACGGTAAGCTTCCAATCTGAGCCGAGATCAAAACTGACGTTGGATTTGTCGCCACGCTGAGGCAATCTGGCGCTTTTTGTACTTGTATGCCAGTTGTCAGCAAGTGGTTCCTAATCCTAATTACGAAGTATTTGTCCGAATGCTTGGGTCGTTCGGACGAATTGTGTCTCAGAAGGGAAGGAAGTCAGCATCGAACGATTCCACCGTGCTGGCGCTGACGTCACGTGTGCAATTCGGGAGCATCTCGGAAGGTTTTCGGCCCTCGGATTTACAGGATTCCAGACAGCACTCGGCGCCATGAAGTCCAGACCAGCGGAACAGATGATATATGACCTTCTAGGTCTCCCCTATGTTGACCATATAGCTACCTCGAGAAGTCGCGAATTAACCGTCCTTGAGTAGCGAGGAAGCAAGTTGGTGAGGTAGAAGGATGCGTATCGCAGTTCTACGGACTTACTGATGATCTCTTTGGCCGGAAAACTCACAGCACTCTTCAGTGTAGTCTTCACAATGAGCAGACTCCAGCCAATAGACTCGAGAGGATAGCTATCACCGACGGCGGTGTGCCGTAGCCCTCTTCGGAATGACCCCGTGCCTCCGTGCGGGGCAGCTGGACTAACCCCGAGGTTATTTGCGCCTAGTAGTCTAGTAGTACGCCGTTTGTACGGTGCCACGACAGTGAAAGACCATCAAAGTCCTGGTAACGATTCATCGAGCGCCAATTTCTCCCTCAAGTCATGTAACGTCTATACGTCTGACGATATCACAACATGACTGCAAAGATGCTAAGGCGGAGGTTGGGAAAGGATGGGCCCGAAGTGACCGCACCCGGACTCGGGTTGATGTCCTTGAGCATGGGTTATGGAAAGCCTGGGTAAGCTCGCACCCATGCAATAGCTTTGAAAACTCGGACAGTTAACCATAATTATGATGACAAAGCAATGATGAAGAGAGGTTAGCATTCTTGGACCGCGCATGGGAACTGGGCTGCCGGACATGGGATACCGCGGATGCGTATGGTGACAACGAGGACTTGGTTGGCAAGTGGTTCAGGTTGCATCCTGAGCGAAGGCAGGACATTTTTCTCTGCTCTAAATTCGGTTTTGTGAAAGGCGGGCTGGACAGCAGCCCCGGGCATTGTCGGGAGGCATGTGAGAAGAGTCTGGACCGGCTCGGCGTGAATCACATCGACCTGTATTACATTCATCGTGTGGATGGGAAAACTCCGATCGAGAAGACGATGGAAGAGCTGGCTCGATTGAAGAGGCAAGGCCTACGTTCTGCTTAGCCTGGAGTGCATGCGTCTTACTGACAACTAGTTTAGTGAGGGCAAAATCAACTATATCGGCATCTCTGCAGCTTCATCAGCGACGATCCGCCGAGCCTGCTACATCGCACCTGTGACTGCGGTCCAAGTCGAATACAGTCCTTGGGCGACAGATATCGAGAACGAGGTTGGCACACACCTTCTGCAGACGTGTCGCGAGCTTGGCATCGCCATCGTCGCCTATGCACCCCTAGGAAGGGGCTTCCTTACCGGCCAGATCAAGTCCCCCGACGACTTTGAGAAGGGAGACGTTCGCAAGGGGCTCCCGAGATTCAGCAAGGAGAACTTTGCCAAGAACCTGGCCATCGTGGACAACTTCAGAAGCATGGCCGCCAAGAAGGGCTGCAAGCCTGGCCAACTGGCACTCGCGTGGGTCATGGCTCAGGGCGAGGACTTCATCCCTATCCCGGGCACGAAGAACATCAAATATCTGGAGGAGAACGTGGGCGGGGCCGAGGTAGTGTTGTCAGAGGCGGAGGAGAAAGAGATCAGGACATGGGTTGCGAATGTGGAGGGTGAGACAAAGACGCCTGGCAATGTATTGGATTATGGTGACACTCCTCACCTATGATAGTTATTGAAATGAGTTATTGTAGTTATTTGAGCGCGTTTTCTGTGATCTATGCGAAGCAAGGCTCTAATGGTTGCTGTTCTATATGTGGGATTCTAGCCAAAAGTGAAATCTGTTCGAGACATGGTCCCGTACGTTCGCCCCAAACGACAAGTGAGCACCGCTTCTCAAGTTAGGCGTGAGGCCCATCCGCTGCTTCGGCAGCTTTGGCAATAGTGGCAGGAGCGATCTCTCCTTCAAGGGAGTCTATATCAGAGCCCGGCTTGGTCTCATCATGGGGCCGCTCAGGCACCAGGAATGTAGCGAAGGTAGTAGACGGAATGGTGACACCAAACATGGCGAAAGAGATGATAAGGTTTACCATGGGCCGGGTCTTCACAGCGCCGACGCCGTAAGACAAGGCAGATCCAACCGACTCGAACGAGCGTACAATGCCGACGCCAAGGGTCAGAGTTTCGATGTCGTCGAAGAATGTCCCGAGGATCCAGTAGACAAACATGTAATGTGACTCGTTCATGAAGCTGATGTTCAGGTCAGTAGAGCTCACATTATGCCAACTAGTTCAAAATGTTGACCTACCGCATGAGAACCATGCTTGCAAACCCGCGACCGAAGCCCGCATTGGCCCAATCAAGTGTCGGCTTGGGTGATGTGTTGGCATACAAATGCTCGTTTGCAGTCTGCCAGCCCATGAGCGCTAGCATGCTGACCGATAGAAAGGCCCAAGTGATCTTGGCCAGCTGAGGACGGCTGAAGTACTTCAGATCATAGAACCAGCCCCAGAAAATATTTGCGGCGCTCGCAGCAAGTCCAGAGACAAGCGCACTCAGAGCTCTGGCCCGAACCGAAAAGCTGTGTCAGAACTCGTTAATGACCGAGACGACGAACAGGTTCGAGGTGTGTTTGCTTACTAGGCGGCCTGATAAATGCCCAAATATGTGCCGTTCCAGTTGAAGCCAACCAGTACGGGAATCAGGAACAGCATCTGCTTCTTCTTCAACACGGCCCACCATCTCTTAAACTCGCCGAGGACAGCCTTGTTCTTGGTCGGATCTCGGAGTCGACTACCATCCGGTCGGATGACTTTCTCCGGAGGGGAGACGAGAAGAGCTAGGGGCAGCCCTAGGCACTGCAAGGCAATGAGCACGAGGTAAGTGCTGTACCCGACCTTGCCACGCTGACCGTCCTTCACGTTCAGAGATAACTGGATCGAAGCGCCAACGAGTTGGCCGAGCTCACGAAGGCCAAGCCAGATACCGGCTATAGCAGATGTCAGCGCACCGATAATGGTATAATATGAAAGCGGTGAAACCTACTAAACTTTCCGCGGTCATGTACAGTTCCATAGCCAAGGGCAATGGCGCCTTCAGAGGCCCAGAGAGCTGAGGCTGCGATCCCGCAGGTTGCGCCACCAAACAAGACGAACCACTCGACTCCATAGCGGTTGTTCATGTACAGCGCCGCGGAGTAGGGAGCGTAGCCCAGAGTACCGATGACGAGAACCCACTTGAGACCGATCTTATTTGCCAGAATCGAGAAAATGGAGCATCCAAAGACCATCAGGCTAACGAAAAGTTAGAAAAGCGCAGGTGCTGTTTATCAGTCACGGCCAAAACTCACCCGAATGTCAGAGCATTCGCACCGTTGACCAAGTATGGTTCTTGCTGACCACCGGCACCCGTGTCTAGAATCTGAATTAGCGGACGGAGTAGTGAGACGCGAGCTGGGCAACTGTACTGTTCAAGGCGTTCCAGATGCCCGGTTGAGTGAAGGAAATAAGTCCCGCCAGGATGACGTTGAATAGTGGACTTCGGTACCATCTCGTGAAACGTGACACGGACTTCAAGTGGTTCTCCTCGCCCTCAACCGGGAGATCATGGCTGACGACTGTGGCTTCCTGAATTGCCGCCATGTTTGGGGAGTCCACACTCGGTATCCACTGGCAAACTCCAACGATTGTCTTCCCAAGTCAAGGGAACATGCCAGAAAGCAGGGCAAGATTAGCCAGGAGACTGTTCCCTTTTTATCTTCATGAAACAACGATCCGCGATTTGACTAGAAAATTTTTTTTGCCCCGTTTACTGATACTCGAAGTTGAAGTGTGCGCTCCTGAATCCTGGTACATGTCGTGATCTGGTAGCGTGGATGAGACAATGACCAAAGTAACCAATCAGCAAGAGTCTTTCAAGTCTGAGAAATGGGGGCATACAGCCTGCCAAGGACCGACAGGGAGCCCGAGAAGCAGGTGGCCACTGCTTCTAGCTGATTGTTACAGATAAGTTGTGATGGCGCAATCGCTACGGGCCGCTGCCACGACACGAGAGCGGGTCAAGTGCATACCTGCAGAGCCGCGTGCAAAACTTGGAGATATACATAAGGCAGCTCACTGTCAATAATGTATGAGAGATGAAGAGATTAACTACCAGGTATTTCTATAAAAACTATCATCCGCTCTCATCCGCTCTTAAATTCATCAAACTGTCGGAACCATAACCGCCTCGGTGCTCAGCCGGCGTCCTACACGCCTTCAGTCGAGCTATCATCGCCCTACGAGCCCGGCATCATGTTCCCACTTTCACTGGCGCCGAGAAATGCGGATACCTTGGTGGAGGCCCTAGTCTCGGAGATACAGAGGCTTAAGGACAGTGGCCGGCTCCAAGCGCTCACCAAGCACGGCGCCGTCTACTTCCAGAATCCGGGCCTCCAAAACGCGGACGAGCTCTCGCAATTTGCCCACGCCTTTGGATGAGCGCCTCACGAAAACGTTGGAAACCTTGTGCGTCGGACGATGCATGTTGAGAATGTGGCGACTGCCAACAAGATCCAGCACGCAGCCGGTGTACCATCACAATGAAGTCGGCCTGAGCCCTCAGGCTTCTATCAATTACTATGACCTCGGTTCTGTTCTGCCTATCTACAGAAGCTCTTGAGACGAGGGTGGATGTCCAGCTAAAGATATTTCTGTGATTCTGTCCTTCATATGCTCAACAGGATATTCAACCTTGATACCGTGTGCTTCCAGTCTTTTCTGCCCGTCGTTGTTCTTGATGAATGTGCCAGGCTCTCGAATGCCCACGTATACCGTGTTGACGGCCCCCTTGAGCCGGATGATTCTGGTTGCACATGTCATATTCTTGCTCAGTCTCTCGTTGCAGGGTTCCATCGTCGTATACAAGACAGTATTCCTCGGTAAAACTTTGTAAATCTCTTGCTCTGTGAGCTTGTTGGCGTCGGCGATCTTGATGAAGCAGCACTGCTCTGCGTGTGTTGTTCCAGGATCTCCATTGTAGTCCCTAGGGTACTCTAACGAATATCCTGTAGACAACACCTGTCCCTTGTCTGCATCGACCAGTACAGCCCCGACGCAGAACTTGTTGTCTCCGGGGGGTGATTTTTGGGCTTGCTCCAGGGCGTATTCCATGAATCTTTCATGATTACCGACGGGAAAAGTTGGCAGTTGGTCTCGCGAGCCCATTGTATGGAGTAAACAGCTGTAAGACTTTCGATGGCTTGACTGGAGCTTCAAGGTCTAGAGAACCATGTATAGAACATAACGTAGGAAACTGGCATCTCTGATGAGATCGCGACCCAATAAATGTGCCCAGTATTCCCTCATGTTCTCCTCTAGTCTAGGCAGACCCACAGGCAAGCCGGGCGCTTAAGTCTGCAGTTAATTGGTGGCTCGATGTTGATATGCATGGAAGCGAAGTCCCAATATGGTCCACCGCGCGGGGTTCTCGGACACCTAAGAAAATCCCCTCTACATCATGTTATTTGATCCTAGACAATTGAGTTGTGACTTCGGGTTGCTGTTAGTCAGACGGGATGGTCTCGCTGCTGCTTGTCCACCGCAAAGCGCCCGGCCATGACCGCGGCTTACAATGGTGGGCGCTCTCGTGTTGTACCACTCTACATACCTTGGATGTCGCTAACCTTGGACTATTTCGCAACTAGTTCTTCAGAAAGCAGCGTCGCGCACCGACGAGCCAGTCGTCCGATGGCTTGTCGAGCAGCCGCACCTCGATCACGCGGTCTCGAAGCCCCTTCTCCTTATCCACAACCCTTTCCAGAACTTCGCTCAGTTCCGTCGACGATGTTGTGGATGATGTCAAAGGACCACTCGGCCTGAACCTCCTATATTCGCCTTCAGATCCCCAGGTCGATATCATCTTTGTGCATGGCCTGGGCGGGGGATCTAGAAAGACATGGAGCAAGACCCCTCAGCGGTCCCATTACTGGCCTCAGGAATGGCTACCAAAGGATCCTGGCTTCAAAGTGGCGCGTATTCATAGCTACGGGTACGACTCCGACTATCTGAAAGGCAGGGAAGACTGCCTGAACATACATCACATTGGCAAGTCATTCCTGGCCGCACTCAGCACGTCGCCCTGTTTTATCGGGTCCGAGACGTTCATCATTGTAGTTGGGCATAGTATGGGAGGGCTGGTGATCAAAAAGGCGATAATTCTGGCCAAACAAGACTCGGTACATAAGCAGCTGGCTCGAAGATTCGCCGCTGTCTATTTCCTCGCGACACCACATCGCGGTGCGGATTCTGCAAAAACACTGAAGAACATGCTGAAGGTCGCATACGATCGAGCCTATGTGGCAGAACTGGAGAGAAACTCTGGCACGATACAGGTCATCAATGACGAATTTCGACATTTCTCCACAAACCTTGAGCTCTGGTCATTCTACGAAACACAGAACATGAAAATGTTCAGCTCACTCATCGTGGATCCGGAGTCTGCTGTATTAGGATACCGCGAAGAAAGACAAATGCCCGTCAATGCAGACCATCGCTCAATCTGCAAGTACGAGACCCCAACTGACTCCAACTACGTCATGCTAAGAAACGCACTCTCTTCAACTGTAAACAACTTGATGGCCACCATTCCAGAGAGAGAATTAGACAGAAAACGCGACCGAGTCAAAGTACTCAAACAATACCTAGAGATACCGGATGTTCTGGACGATGATCTCGCCAACGCCCGGGAAGCTCGGATGCCAGGATCTTGCCAATGGCTCTCAGAAAACATCAGCTATAGACGCTGGATAGATGGGAGCTCGCCAGCTGACCGAATATTATGGATGAAAGGCAAGCCTGCCACAGGGAAGTCTGTGCTTGCCGGATATGTCATCGACGAGCTGCAGCAAAGGAACCAGTGTTGCAGTTACTTCTTCTTCAAACATGGAGACAAGTCGAAGTCCCGTCTCAGTCGCTGTCTGAAATCCATAGCCTTCCAGATGGCATGTTTGGATGATGACGTTGGCATTGCGCTCTTGGAAATGGCAAATGATGGTGTTCGTTTCGATCATGTAGATGAACGGACGCTGTGGAGGACCATGTTCATGTCCAAGATCTTTGAAGACATATCGATGCGCCATTTCTGGGTTATTGACGCCCTCGATGAATGCTCCAGTGGCCTCGCATTCGTTGAAAGCCTTTTGGCCAAGATGAACGAGACTGTTGATTTGAGAATTCTGATAACTGGAAGAGACGCGACAGATTTCAACCAGGCATTTTCAAAGGCCCTGGCACATTCAATGACAATATCAGAAACGGACACTTTGCCAGATCTCCGACTATTAGTCGAAACCAGAACTCAACTCCTCGGAGTCGTGGGGTTTCCTGACCGCCCAGCATTGGTCGATAAAATACTTCTCAGCTCCAGAGGCTCGTTCTTGTGGACGGCTCTAGTTCTCAAGGAACTACAATGCTGCCATAGTAAAAGAGAGATCGATCAGATACTCGAAAATGTCCCGAAGGGTATGGTGCCATTGTACAAGCGAACACTGGCCTCGATGGCGGCACTTGAGAGGGGCAAGAAACTTGCAAAGGCAATTCTTTTGTGGGCAACTTGTGCGTTTCGCCCAATAACAACAACCGAGCTTCATGGTGCCCTTCTCTTAGATATTGAAGACAACTTTCCGAACTTGGACGACAGCATAGCGTCACTCTGTGGCCAGCTGGTGGTTGTCGATGGATTCAAGAGGGTGCAGATGATTCACGAGACTGCCAGAGAGTTCCTCCTCGACGATGACAACGATTCGGAATTCTCAGTCCACGAGCAACAGGCCCATACAACGATGGCTAGAGTGTGTTTAACTTACTTGACAGGGGACGAGATGAAGCCTCCAAGAGGCAACCGCCGTCGTTCATCCGCAAGCCTCCCATCGACACGGCTACCATTTGCTTCATATGCTCAAACCGCATTTTCGTACCACCTCGCCAAGGCCAACTCACAGGATCCTGAGATATTCCAGCTTGTGGAGCAATTCTTCAAAACAAATGTCCTATCATGGATTGCCGCATGTGCAGAGTTGAAGCATTTGAATCAACTGATCCGCACTTCAAAGCATCTTAAAGCATATGTCAACGCTTGTTCTATCGAACGGTCACCTCTGGATCCACGGGTACAGACCCTCAAGTATTGGACAGCGGACCTTACTCGCCTTCCAGCCATGTTTTCAAATGCGCTCATTAAATGCCCAGCTGCAATCTACTCCTTGATTCCACCGTTTTGCCCTACTAGATCAATGGTCTACAACACGAACGCTTCAGGTCGCAGGCTCCTGATAGCTGGATCTAAGAGCGAGCAATGGGACGATAGACTGCTCTGTGTCGACTTTCGAGAGGGCAGTCCTAGTTCGTTGGCCTACGGAGAAGACTTTCTAGCCGTCGGACTGACATCCGGATCAGTCGTTATGTACTACACAACGTCATACCAGGAACACACAACATTGCTCCATGGCGAGGCTACCAAGTTGATTACCTTCAAACGAAAGTCCGAACTTGTGGCTACCTGTGGACTGAAGTTTGTGAAAGTCTGGAACGCGAGAAGCGGGGCTCTGTTGCACAGCTTCAAGAGTCCTCCGCGCCCTCTTAGTATGGACTTTGACGGCGACAGTCTTCTGATTAGCTCCCATAAGAATTTCTTGGTATCATGGGATCTCGGAAGTGACCTTCAATCGACGCCGACTCAAACGCACTGGAGCGATGGGCCTGAATCACAGCCTCAGCCATTGCGACGACCTCCAAGCGCACTTGCTCTTTCGGTCAGTCAGGGAATGCTTGCTGTCGCCTATCACGGAAAGCCCATTATACTATGGGACATCGAAGAGAAATTTTACGTAGGGAACTGCGGGAAAAGACTCTCCACTGGAGAGACCAGCACCCACGTTGTCGTCTCACTCGCTTTCAACCCAAACCCGAATCTTGGCCTCCTAGCTGTCGCCTACCTCGATGGTGACCTCGCGCTCCTGGATCCATTTTCTGACCAGCAGTTAGAATGCTTTCGCGCCAACTACCAGACTCTCGCCAGCAGCCCTAACGGCCGCCTTCTCGCTGCCAGTGGAGCGAACGGCATCATTACCGTCCATGAATTCGATACTTTGCGGCTTCTGTACCGTGTCAGATCGACTGATTCTTACATCAAGCAGATTGTCTTTGCCCCGGACAATCTCCTCTTCGCTGACATTAGAGGTGCGCAGTGTACGGTCTGGAAGCCTGAGACACTCCTGCGGGACTCCTTGAGTGACGAAAGCAGCGGCACTACTTCAGCATCTCTGGTGGAGACTGTTTCATTACTTGCCAAGGCAAGGATTACATCTATCGCAGTTCACAACACTGCTGATGCCATATTCTGTGGCAAAGACGACGGATCTATCTCATTATACAGCCGCAAGACCGCAGTCTTGTCTCGGGTCCTTTGGTGTCATAAGTCGCCGGTTCGTCTTCTGAAGTGGTGTCCGAGTATCCGTGCTCTTCTCGCTATCGACGCTTCAAACAGGATTCTGTTAAACTCTGTCCATGATCTTGATACCTTCAAGCCAGTTTTCGAATCCCGACTTGAGCGAGATAATGCCATTGTTGGTGTGGTGGTAGGCGAGAGTGCAGATAGGTTCATGGTGTCAACCCGTGAGGCTGACTTCTTATACGCACTGAGTACCGGTGAGCTTGTCTCAGAGCATGAGCCCAAGAGAGACTCAGGTATTCGGAAATGGGTAACTGACCCAGCTCGACCCGAACATGTGATTTGTGTTGATGATGCCACTGTCTGCATCTACGGGTGGGCTGATCTGGCACAAGTTGCTTGCTTTGCATTGGCGCTACGCCAGAACGAAATGCAGCTGAAAGGGTGTTTTGTATCGTCAAATTGGATGGTGCTCGAGACCTCAGACGGAAATGGATTCTCTAACACAAATAGCATCGCTATATTTGCTAGACCGTGGCCGGGCCATGGCTCACCGGTTGAAGATGGCAAACTAGCTGATCTGCCCCTATGCACCACGATTTCAGCTGTTCTTCATGTTCTCGGGACTACTGCTTCGGGAAGATTGGTGTTTCTAGCTTCGAGCGGCTGGATATGCTCTGCGGATCTGAGTCAATATGAGCCGAACACTGGGATTGTGGAGACACGCCGCTCTTCGTTGGACATATTTAGACACTTCTTCGTTCCCTCAGATTGGTTTGCAGGGAATAGAGGTATAGCATGCTCTTTGGCAGACAGTGACATTATTGTCAGTCGAGGCGGCGAGTTGGCAGTCATCAAAGGCGGCTATGATTATTCGGAGAGTGTTGATCTGGCATCGCGGGCTGGGGATGAAATTGCCCCGACTTGAAGGAGTTTGTGCATAAGATTAAAAACTTTGATACCATGCCGTATTTGTACCTTGTGCTCTGCCACTACCACTTGGGTTACCTAGATTCTACTCACCAAGGAACAAAACATGTGAATGGCAGCATATGCAGGATGGCGCCATTGGTTAACGCCAGGCCCATGATTGGTGACAGTAAACAGTTAGCCGCCTGACCAAGAATAGCAACCTGCTGGGCGCTTAACAGTGTACTAGTATAATGAACAGCCCACAGTACGTGCGCCATGCACCATGTCCCACAAAGTATCTTCACAATCCGACAGAATAGGTTTCCGGGCCATACTTGTGAAATACAATGGACAGCAACAGTACCAACAAGTTCGAATTTGGATCGAGCAACACCCATGTTGATCTTGCTGTGCTTTCTGGTTAGTAATTCACTCCCGCGCGCGAACAGTCTGGATACAATGTGCTTTGACTCATCCCTCTCAAGCACTCCCCGCCGGATGCACCGTCATTTCTACCGAAGGCCATGGTGTCAGCTTTTGGGCCAAGACTGGTCGAATAGATACCTCTTTCAGCGATGGCACGACACAGTCATACTTCATCAAGGTTCTTTCGAAGGAATTGGGTCAAAATATGGTGATGGCCGAGTTCGAGTCGATGAGTGCCATGTACAAAATCGTGCCGCAGTTCGTGCCGAAGCCGATCGCCTGGGGGAGCTATAAATCCAACCCAGAAACGCACTTCTTTCTTTGTGAGTTCCGAGAGATGATAGACGACATGCCCGACCCGCACGATTTCGCTGCTCTTCTCGCAGCACAGCACCAGAAGAGCATATCTCCAACCGGAAAGTTTGGATTCCATATCACCACCTACGCAGGCAACCTCCCACAGTGGGTGGCCTGGGAGGATAGCTGGGAGACTTTCTTTTCGAAGAGCATGAGATGGTCTCTCGATCTCGAGATCGAGAGAAAAGGCCCGAGTGAGGAACTTGACAAGCTCTCGTGTGTGTTGTTTGAGAAAGTGATACCACGGTTGCTCAGACCCCTCGAGAGCGACGGCCGAACTGTGAAGCCATCGCTTGTGCATGGGGATCTTTGGTATGCGAATGCGGGCCTTGACGTCAACACCGGGCAGCCCCTTGTCTTCGATGCCTGCTGTTTCTTTGCCCACAATGAGTGTAAGTTGTGATGTCAGAATGTAGCATTATGAGCTTAACTGACGGATATCTGCTATGTAAGACGAGTTTGGCCAGTGGAGGCCTGCCTGCAACAGATTCGGGGCTGAATACATTTCTGCCTACAACTCTTTTGTCCAGATATCAGCTCCTGAAGAAGATTTTGAGGGTCGTTTGGATCTGTATAGGCTGTAAGACTCCTTCAGCTCAGTGTCCTTGACAATTTCCCAGTCTTGATGCCCTTATTCTTTGGGTTGCAAGTGACTGACGTTATTTAGGAGATTTGATACCCACGTATCAGCGCTGTTTGTCGAAAATGAAACTCTTCGTACACAGTAAAGCAACCCCTATCACTGTTGTCTAGCAGTAGAGCTAATTGGACATTTAGGGTGTTGGATGTGATGAGAGATCTAGTGGAGAGGTATGGACAGGATGGTGTCGATGGGAGCGAGTGTGCCAATTAATCTGCCCTCAATTCGCCGGACAAACCTTCTTCGCCAAGCCACTCGGGTATTCTGGCTTCGAGTCATGCCGTGAAGTCGCGTAATATACTGCGAAGAACCTCATCGTCGCTGCCAAAGGTCCATGTGCACTGAGTCCCGAGGATCAGACGGTCCCTATCGCTGTGGACAAGACCCATGGCATTCCCAGAATCATGCGGTTAAGCACTCCCGAGAGCCGTGGGCAGGTTGAGTGAGCGGCCCGAGACGCTTCAAATGGCATAACGGATCCCCTTCTATAGCGATCGTAAACCGCTAGCCAGCCAGCCTTTGGGATGACACAAAAGTCAGTGCATGAGGACGCACGCATACAGTTGCGGCGTGTGAGAGGAATGCCAGGATCACTCGTGTTGACCCTCTGATGAGTAGGAGCAGGTGCATAAGTATTTTGTCGTTCAAATAGCTCCTGGAAACCTTATTAAATTGAAAAGACTTTTGGTGAAAATGTTTTTGTCACTCGAGAGTCGAGAGAATTTGAGGCTGATATGAGGCTATTTACCAAAAGCCCTGAGTGACTAAGCTTAAGGTTAGATCGACGCACCACATCTGCGCTAAAAGGCCCAGCTAAATCCCTGTCGCCCCCCCGCCACTGCACTAAACAGCCACCAGCCTCGAGGCTGCATCTTTGGTCTCTCTCCCTTGGATCAATCACAACAGCCGAGCTTCTCAGACACTATAATTTCTTGCCATACTCTTGTTCTTGGATACATCCACTCAAACACTTGCATATCCGGTATCACTTTCACACACTTATCAAGCTTCAGGCCACCCCGCCCAACATGGAGGACCAATTCGGCGGAAGGACAGATGACGACTTGTTTGCCGACGACTTCGAGCCTGTCGAGACCGCTCAACCGCAGCCTCCCGCACAGGAAACGCCTGTTGCTGCTCAAGCTCAGCCCACTGCGGAAGACGCCCCAGTATCGACGGCATCGGCCCCTCCCAAAACCACACCGGCTGCCCAGCCGGCGCATGCTCCCGCTCCACGGTCCCTCGCTCAGTCGCGCCACGCCCCCTCACGACAGCCTCGTCAACCTCCAAAGAACGCCCCTGCTCCCGCACCCGCGACTCCCGCTGCCCCGGCCCAGGAGAAGCCCAAGCCAACCCAACCTCCCACAACCCAGCAGCCGCCTTCGGCCTCGGCCGCCACTGCGCCGCCGCCCTCTGCGCCGACGGGGCCCTCCGCCGCCAATGCCAAGGGCAGCGGCAGTGGCAGCGGCAGCAACGCGAGCGCCCGGCTTGGCAGCGGCGCCAACCCGCGGCAGAAGCTGACCGATGATGAGCTCAACGCCAAGATGGAGCAGATGCGCATCGCGTCGGCCGAGAAGGCGCGGCGCTTCGAGCAGGCGCAGCGCGACGAGCGCGACCACGAGATCGCCTACGCCAAGGGCATGGAGGAGGCGCGCCGGCGCAAGGCCGCCGACGACGAGAAGCGCCGCCGCCTCGAGCTCGAGCGCCGCCAGATGAACGACGAGCGCGAGCGCAACCGCGCCCGCAAGCTCAAGGCCATGGGCATGAAGGAGGACGGCTGGGACGAGGGCAAGGCCGAGCGCGAGGAGGAGGAGGACCGGCGGCGGGGCGGGTTCCGCGGCGCGCACGGCGGCGTCAGGGGCACGAGGACCGGCGGCGGCGGCGGTCTGTCCGGGAGTAGATATGCCGACGAGGGGGAGAGGGTTAGGGAGTTCGATGCTGGGGAGTTCAGAGGGCGCGGGAGGGGCCGAGGGAGGGGAGCTCCACGCGGTGGCGGTGGCGGCCGTGGTGGTCGGGGCGGCCTTGGCGACAGGAACGGAGCATCCGGCGAAGGCCACCAACGACAGGTACAGCCCGCACCTGCGTCAGGCCCGGCAAAGGAGGAGTTCCCTACATTGCCAGGCTCTGGTGCCCCCAAGGCCACCAAGGCGGAGAGTGCCGCTGGCAAAAGCTACTCTGCAGCTGCCACGGCGCCGGCCAAGTCTGCGGTCCAAGTACCGCTGATGCCTCTAGAGCCTCTCGGCAAGTGGGACGAGGAGGTCGCTGCGGAGCAGGCCAAGCAGTCATAGTCTGGCGATGGCCTGTGGGACAGCCAGACCTCGCGGTTTCTACCGCCTCTGCGACACCCTCGTCCAGCTCCGACGCGGGATCCTTACCTCAACGCACCGCAGGGCTTCTCACGCTCTGATCCTGCTCTGGTCGACGAGGGACAGAGGGAGGCTGCGTTTGCCCGCCTGCCTATGTCACCGATAGAGCGGATCGAGAAGTGGCTTGACAACATTGCAGAGTGGCAGGGTGAGGGCAGTGATCATCGTAAAGATGACGTGCTAAGGGACTGACTAAAAGAAGACAGGAGAAACAAAGGTGTCGTATCCATTTGGATCACAGCGTTAAGAAGTAAGCGTCTTGTGGGCATGCGTAGTCTCGAGCGAGTCGAGCACAGGCAGTTATGGTCTGAGCGTCCGAAGCTCCCTCTGTTCAGGATTGATATAACTACCGACTTGATGGGCTATCTCGATTTGATTACGCATCATAGGCCTAGCCGAGACAAACACTGCAGTGCAGCAATTATAACATTTGCTTGATAAATTATACGTAAGAGGTATCTCAAAACCGTCGATGACCCGACCTGTCCCAAGTATTTTCCATGACGAAACGCCGAAGACGCCGGGACTCCAAATAATGCAGTCTACAAAAAACGCAACCTCCTTACCACCGTCCTCTGTATCCTCTGCCACCCCGTCCACCACCGTAGCCACCGCCGCCAGACCTCGGGCCGCGAGGGCCCTTGCCCCATCCGCCGTCGCCGTAGCCGCCACCAGGTCCCGTCGGCGCGCCGCCCATATCGTCGTCGCCACCGCCACTCATCATCGGCCGTCCCCGGCTCCGCATCTCCTTGGGGAAGGCGTCAAACGTCTTGCGCATCTGCGCGTAGCCCAGGTGCATCTTTCCGTAAAAGTGGTCGGCCAGGCGCCGGTCGTTGTCGAGCCGGCTGAGGTAGGCGCCGCACACGTCGCACACCTGCAGCTTCTGGTGGCCGCTGGGCCCGCTCGTGTCGGACAGGGCCTTGAGCTCGCGCTCGCGCTCGGCCTTGGCGGCGAGCGCCTGCCGCACGCGGTGGAACTCGTCGCAGGCGCGCGCGACCTCGCCCATCTCGCCCAGGATCTCGACCTCGAGCAGGCCCGCGGCCACGGAGGCTGAGAGGTCGGCGATGGTCTTGAGCAGCACGTTGGTCTGGCGGATCTCGTCGGGCGTCTTCTCGAGGCGGCGCTGGGCGGCGTCGATGCGCCGGTTGCACTCGTCGATGTACTTTTGCAGGTCGCGCATGTAGTCGTAGTCGAAGCCGTACTTGGCGCGCTCGCGCTCGGGCAGGGCGTCGTACTCGGCCTTGAGTGCCTCGGAGTGGACCTTGGGGCAGGGCCCCAGGTCCTGCTTGGTGTTGGTGAAGAGGTCGTGCGGGCAGTGGCCCGCTATGTAGGAGCGGCAGACCTTGGGGTCGGTGAGGGAGAGCTGGGCCGAGCGCGAGGCCATGCCGCCGCCCATGAGCTGCTCTGCGATGGAGGGAAGAGAGTCAGCATCCTCTGACTTTGAGTATGGGCAATGAAGCTCAGTGTGACTTACCAAGCAGCTTCCTCTGTTCTGCGGCCATCTTTATCACTCCCTAATTGCCCGACACTAAAAGGAAATGGTAGAGTCGATGCGACGGCGATCCGGCAGTCGAGAGAGAGAATTGATGGTCGGTTCCGGGCTCGACTAAAGGCAGTCGAAAAGAATTGCTCAGCCGGAGGACAAGGCTGGATCTTTGGAGTTGTCTACCTACAGAAACTTAGTGGCTCCACAGCCAACCACAGCGCAAGGCAGGCCACCAATCTGCACTTTGCGGGGCACACCGCGTCGGATGTCTGCTGGAGGATCCACCAAATTTTAGCGCATTGCTGAAGTAAGAGCTGGCCTTAAAGGTGGCATTGATTACAGATACAAATACAAGAGGTGTTGTGCGAGCAGACGCCTCTCGACGATGATACCGAGGGCATAGGAAAATGCGTCAATTCCATGTGCTCCTGGCATATGCGCTCTCGCTGTGCCTTGGAGTCCAAGCTGCAGACTACCATGAGCAGCTGAACCTGCGGCCGTTGCCCCTGTCCGCGCTGCTCGCCAGCTTCAACTTCCGATCCAACACGAGCATATCCGAGTTCGAGGCACACAACTTCCGCTTCTTCCCGAGATCACTCGGCCAGATCTTGCAGTACTCGGATACAAAGGAGCTCCATCTGAGGTTTGGTCTCGGGAGATGGGACGCCGAGAGCTGGGGTGCGCGGCCGTGGAACGGCGCGAGAGAGGGAGGCACCGGGGTTGAGCTGTGGGCATGGCTTGATGCTGATACAGATGAGGAGTACGTATTTGCATAGGATCTCACAGCTTGAATGAAGAGTGGCTAACGCGAGTATGTATCACTCAGAGCCTCACACAAGTGGAAAAACTTGGTCAACGCCTTGTCGGGCCTCTTCTGCGCGTCCCTCAACTTCATCGACGACACCCGGACGACCCGGCCCGTCATGTCTTTCCTGCCCGAGGGCCACCACTCCGAAGCTGCGAAGGATAACATGCATCTGCTCTACGGAGTTCTCCCTAGAGAGGTTGTCTGCACAGAAAACCTGACCCCCTTCCTCAAGCTCCTGCCATGCAAGGGCAAGGCCGGCATTGCGAGCTTGCTGGACGGCCACAAGGTCTTTGACGCGTCATGGCAGAGCATGGCCATTGATATTCGTCCTGTCTGCCCCGCTGGCGGCGAGTGCGTGCTTGAGATCGAGCAGACGATCGATATGGTCTTGGACCTGGACAGATCCAAGCGACCGCGTGGTAAGCTCAGAGAGCCTCTGCATCCAAAAGAGTTAATACTGATCTAGAGGCTAGATAACCCCATCCCTCGACCGCCTCCGGGCGAGCAGCTCAAGTGCGACACTTCCAAAGAATACCACTCGGACGACACCTGCTTCCCCGCCGATTACAACCTTCATCAGGACTGGACCCTATCGCAGATCTTTGGCAAGTCCATGAAAGGCACTTGTCCTCTCGCAGACCCCGAGACGCCCCCCGTATGCATTCAAGTGCCCGACTCTCGGAGCATCTACATGGGCGCTGGCATAACAGAGATCAAAAACCCCAACGGAGTGTCCCGATGCTACAAAATTGACCCCGAGGCCAACTTTGAGATTGTTTTGCCGGACCTCGAGGCTGGGGCCGATGGCCTCTTGAAGCCCGAGACGCCTCCACTGTACGCTGAGCGCAGCTTTACGGGACACGGCGCTGAGCGCGGTGGTGTGCAGACAATATTCAGGAACCCGAGCCCTGACACCGAGGTTGAGTTTGTCTACATGGAGTCGCTGCCTTGGTTCATGAGGGTCTACCTCCACACGCTCAAGGCACGCATTGCAGAGGGCTCTACCAAGAATGGCGAGGTCGTCCAGGAGATCTACTACCGACCGGCCGTGGACCGGGCCAGAGGCACCCAGCTCGAGCTCAAGATGCGCATCCCGCCCGCTTCGACCGTGTTCCTTACGTACGACTTTGAGAAATCCATTCTACGATACACGGAATACCCGCCCGACGCAAACCGCGGCTTCGATGTCGCTGCGGCCGTCATCACCATTCTCAGCCCGCAGTCTGTGACTGGCCGCTTCCCCACCCCGAACCTGCGCACCACTTCGCTGCTTCTTAGCCTGCCCACTCCCGACTTCAGTATGCCGTACAACGTCATCATCTTCACCTCGACAGCCATCGCGCTTGCCTTTGGCGGCATGTTCAACATCCTGGTGAGGAGGTTCGTGGCTGCCGACGAGGGCCCCGAAGCCGGGCTGAAGGTGCTGATGGGGAAGCTGGCAGGGCGTTTTAAGGGACTGCTTGGCAAGAAGACAGGTGCAGCTACCAAAGGTGAGGGTAAGGAGGAGTGAAGGGGTTGGAAGGAAGCCATTGCTTAGCGGCCTCAACTCCGTTTGTTTTGATAGACCGGCGTTCTCAAGCACTTTGGCAGCTACGATCATAATTGACGCATGATGTTTACAAACCCTCAGACCCGATCCTCAAGCAGCAGAGCCATCTTTTTTCCGTCTCCCATCCATCTCACCAAGCCATCCAGAACACCTCACAGACTCGTACCTTGTCTGCCTTTGAGCGTAGTCATTATGCCCCCTCGGAGAGCAACACGCATGATGCGCGTCCCCGTGCGCGTCCCCGTACGCGAACATGACACTGTCAACATGATGATCGCCGTGCCGTCGGGGGTCTGCGTCAACCGCATCGGCATCACTTTTCCCCCCACCATCCCTCCCGTGACCACCTACGAGATCGAGACCTACTCCTTCCGCGGGTACACGGAGCGGTACTTCCGCCCCCTGCTGGAGGCCGGCGTCGGCTTCTTCCAGGCGGCCACGGGCCTGACGGACAACTGGGTCTTCTTCGGGCTCTTGGTCTTCTTCGGGCTCTTGGTCTCGCTCTCCCTCTGGCTCATGCTCTTACCGGTCCTCGTCTTGGCCTTCTGGCTCCCCACGCTTGTCTCGCTCGCGATTCTGCACTACCGCCTCATATACTACTCGCGCGGCCGGGTCTTCGTCGACCCGGCGCTGCCGTGGGCGGCGGCCACGCTGGACTACTTCGTCCGGGAGTGGGGGTGGATCTACGCCGAGCTCGTGCGGCCGCTGGCGCCGCGACGGTTTCCCGAGCTGCGGGACACGGACGCGCCTCCTCCGTACGAGGTGTGCGAGTTGCCTGGACTGGCGCTACGCGAACGCCCCCCGAGCGAGCACAACATGCAGGTTCCCGTTGCTGAACTTGCGGGCTCTACGCCATCCTGAGCTTACGTCTTGTTGTTGGCGGGTGTGTGGTGGGGACGGGGTCAGTCTTGTCGCGATGGAGTATTGGGCCAGTGTGGGCGTCGGGGCGGGGAGAGAAGACATTGATATGAGATGAGATGGAGATGGAAGGGATTGTGTGTGATATGACATGTTTAACTGCGATTAAGTTCGTTGATGGGAGTAGACTATGGCCTGGACAGTGGAAGCTCATCACTGGGGGGGCTACTTATTCATGATGGCGCGGCTAATTCTTTCAGCAACAGTTAGCTATCTGCTTGTGGTAGAGATAAATTTGAAAGCAACATTGTCCTCGTCAGGTCAACAGCGGCATCACAAGACTCCTTGACTTAACTAGATCCCCATCAGCCATAAAGTAAGATCCAACAACTTCCATATCGATGCAGGAGACCCGACATGTTTAGTATACTGATTAACATCGCGGTCGCGAGCCAGGGGTTTGTGTCGTCCAGGGTACATCTCAACAAAGGGGGATGCATCCTTAGAGTTGGTGATATGGTCCGTCTAGGATGTCTTTCCACATGTCTAACTTGGAGCCCTCCCAAGCTGCACGCAGGGTGCTTTCGGAATTGATCAAGGCGCGAGAGTCCTCGGTGATGCAATATGCCATACTCGGCGTTAGCTTGCCGCTTTGGTACGACTCTTGGCTCGACGAAGCAAGAAGCGACCCATTCTGAGGCTTAGCGCTTTGTCAAGCTTCTGAGGAGACGACCCGCAAGCCGTCTTACGCGTCTTTGGAGACGACTAGCATCCGGACCTTTGACCACTCGGACCTGACAGAAGACTACAGATCTGGAGCCGAGTGTTTCGCGACCGCCGGGTAGCATCACAGCCGATGGCCTAAGCGGCCTGGTGCTGAGGCCTCCTGAGCAAGCAGATGCCCATGATGCTGAAGTCGGTTCACCGAGTTCTCAGCCACCTTCAAGCTTTTCCAGGAAAGATACAACGCCGTCCTCGCCTCGCGAAGATGGCTTACAAGCCTTGCGCGCTAGGTGGCCAACGTCCCCGGCACTTTCTGACGACGCGAGGCTTGGCGTGCGAACGGGCGGCACAGCAAGAATAGGATAGGTGCGGACCCTGCACCGCCACGGCTGCCTCCGGGAATAAGCTCAAGCTCGAGGCCTCATGTCGAATTCAGTAAGGGAGTCTTAAAGTCAGAAAGGATGATGTTCTAGAGTGTGAGTGGTGGTGGTGTGATTGCCATATGGTTCTGCCGTATGGTTCGTCTCGCCTTCGTTTGGATCGTCTGGGTATCGAGAGTTTCCGGGTTTGCGAGAGGATAGGGAGGATGTAGGCATTCATAGCAAAGATGATCGGTCTTATTATTGAACAGAAAACCACTTATACAGAATCGTTATTGGTAATGAAAATCCCTATCGGGGCTGAATACCCTGAATGCTAACGCCGACGCGCCTTGCGTAAACCCAAACCAAGGACCATCCGTATGATTGAAGGCACCTGCGACAACCTGAATTGTTATACCCTCTTTCCACTTGTATTCTTCCTTCTATATCGCCACAAGAATCCGTCCCTTTGGTATCTTTCTTTATTTCAGACTCCACATGACAGCCATGGCTTCCCAGTTCTTGTCGAGGTTGTAGTTGTACTTCCGGGGCGGGTTGTTAGGGTCAACACCACCCCGAGAGAAGTGCTTGTCGGAGTGCTTCGAGTGAGGTTCTTTGTAGAGGCTCGTCGCTGTTGTGTCGGTCGAGTAGCGAGGGGGTGCATCCCTTTCTGAGACCTCAACATGCGAGGTGTCTTTCTTCGACTTGAGGCTGGAGAGCGCAGCTCGGAGACCCGAGTGCTTCTGCTCCGAGCCGGCCTGTGCTTGGCTTGACTGATGTGACGACATGATGGGTATTGTGTGTGAGACTTTCGGTATTTGACAGAAATCAATAGTGATTGCAATTGATGCAGGTTCAAAGACACAAACAGACAAGAGACGTCTGTGATTAATTGATTTATACAACTTGGAGTTGAATAAGATTGGCACCATGGGAGAGACGGATGACTCTTATATATCTATCTATGTACCCCGAGTCCCTGTGTTAGTCCTTGCTCTGTCCGGGTCGCTGCTGTGCACTCAATGTGTCGGTGCTCGGCTTTGGCCAGAGCTAGACTGAGTCATCTCGGCGTCGAAGAGACAATGGCGGTCGGATTCAACCCAAGTGGAACCGGACTAGGATCACCCACCATACACAGTACAAGCGGCCTTGATGCCTGCAGGTATCACAGCCACCAAACCCAAAATACTACACGCCAATGACGAAAAGAGTCGCCGGGCGTAGAGGTGGGGTGGTGTCCCAGGGTGCATTGGCCCGTCTGACATAGATGCACACGCAAACAGATCCAGCACGAGGCATATTTAAGCGCTGAGAGGACTCAGCGTGAGCAGATTGAAGCGGAATGGGATTGAAACATCGGACCAACGTCCTAGCTACTCCGCCTCGGCTCGGAGCTGTGATCTCGACACCACGTACCACAATGTCAAAGCCGCACGCCACGGTGCCTTGACAGCCACTTCATGTTCTCTTTTCCGTCAGAGATGACCATTGCTGGGCCAAATTGCAACCGATTGATTGACTCCCACGCCCACCACCACCACCGACCAGACGGTTGGGAAGGAAACAGTACCTGTCACATTACCTTCGCTAGCTTGCATACGGTAGCTATGAGTCAATCACGAAACATTGAAACTAAGCAACTACTATGGTAGCCGACGTGGAGCTTCCCGCTATGCCCATCACTTAAAATACATGTTGAAACGGGACCTAGACCTGCTAGTGCGCGCCCTCCCGTTGAACCCATGTCTGGCGCCGGAGTTTCACACATCAGATGCTCCAGTTCAGATGAGCCTTGAAGGTGGTCCTCAAGAAACATCGTAGCTTTGGAGACGCGTGGGACCTGTCTAGCACACCATCTCGATATCATTGTTTACTGTGACACGTCTGACATACATGAAAGTGCCATTGTGACGGGCTGACTCGGGCTGAATAAACAAGATCAATAGGCAGGCAGCAATAGCCTTTTTTTTTCAACTTGTTCCTTTTGCGCCGCCAGGTGGTAGACTCACAGAACAGTACCATGAAGAAGGACTCGAGCCAGCGGAAAGGCTTAACGAAGGGAAATCCGGGCCTCATTGCAAACCTGGGCGGCCTCTATTAGCTCTCACTACGCAATGATACCATTCTCCCTACATCCGGCCAGAAGGCCGCTGGGGGCTTGATCCTTTCGGAATGCCATCTGGGACAGAGGGAACCGTTTACAACACTTAATTGACTGCCCTACGGGGCTGCAATGAACATCGCGTACACCTAAGTAATAGGCAGTGGGCGTCCGGTGCCTTGGCCCGGACTTGGCACAACGCTTATCTCCTGTCCGTCCTTTGCACGCGTGTCTACCGTAGAGGATTGGCGATCGAAAGCAGAAACCGGGATAGACTTGAGTATGCGTCACTGAATTCGCGTGTCTGCAAAGCCAGACTCTGTTATCATGCGGAGCTTATGCAGTATGACTCGATTATCATCTCGACGTACGGGGCTCGCCTGGCTACCAATCGCTGTAAGCAATTGTTAGTCCGGCCTTCTAGTCCGGCTAGTCCGAACCCCGCCATCAACAACACTGAAGTAAGTCGCAGAGTGAGAATATCAACTTCTGTCAACGCTCTCTCATTTCCCGCTCCACTCGAGACTGGCGGACTAGGCACAATGTCGGCTCCGAGTCGCCGGCGTAACGGCTCGCAAGCCTCTTGTGAGCCCTGCCGCAAGGGCAAGATCCGCTGCGATCACCAGAAGCCCATCTGTGGATCCTGTCGACGACGGCGGCTGGAATCACAATGCTGGTATCACCCTGCGCCATTGACGAAGCGGCGAGCGTCTCAGCAGTTGACTCCTACGAGCCCTCTGACACAACGAGCCGACGAATCGAGGGCCGTGCAAGACCCCGACGAACCCGTGGACTCCACTTTCCAGAGGCCAGCCGGACGTGAACCCTCTTTCAAGACATGGCCTTTCATGTCATCTTTCTCCACCGAAACTCCGCCGCTGCCAGTCCTTTATGAGATCTATGACGAGAGAACTCAGGCGGAGCAGCTAGCCCAGACGGAAGAGATTGTCACACAGCTCAAGGACCTTTCCGTAATCGAGAGGATCATCCATGAGTACTACTCGTTCGCCCAGGTCGCGCTGGTGCGAAAGCCGATCCTCATGAAGCTATTGGAGCTCCTTTGCAAGAGCCCTATAACAGCGCCCTTTGTGACTGGGCAAAGATCGTCGGAAGATCTCAGACGCCTGGCCCAGAATGTGTTGCGAACAACTGCATCGCCGGTCACTGTCGTAGAATCCTTGGACGTCGAGGGGTTTTGTTCTCTCTTCTGCGGAAAGAGCCTGAGGATCGAAGTCCTGGGATGTCTGTATGCCCTCGCAGCCCGGATCTCACTGTATCGGCTCAGTGAGGACCCGGACAGGACCGATGACTTCATCCGTCGCATGACAAGGTGCGCGCAGCTTAGCAACAGGTTGTTCAGAGAGGTCTCGTCGCAACCGAATGATGTCAGTATATGGATGGCACACGAAGTGATGGGACTGACAGACTTAATGGAAGGAGATGCTAGTGAGTCATTGTCCCCAAACTCATAGAGTGTTTTGGTATGGGCTGACTTTGAAAGCTAGGTCTGAGAGCTTGGAGACAGATTGGCGACATCGCCACCGATCTATACGCGTTTGGCTTGAACCGCGAGGCCAGCTACACGACCGACTCGGCACCTTTCTTCCTGAGAGAAACTCGCCGTGAGGTATTTGTTAGGATCTACCACATCGACAAGCTCTACGCCACCGTGTTCAACCGCCCGCCTCAGTTGTCTTCACGCTTCAAAGACTGCCGGGCGCCCTTCGACCTACCGGATGACGTCCTCTTCTCTTCAGATTATGCGGCCCTCATACGAGAACGAGATGAATTGACAGATGACGGATGGAACAAGGACCAAGGGTACAGGAACACTACATGGGCTCGAATGCGGTATATCATGGCCGACTTTATGGAGGAGACTTGTGAATGTCAATTCAGGACCATTCAACCAAGTGACCACCCCAAGCTAAGGTGAGACAATCCCGTGCACGACAACGTGATGCTGCTACAGAGTGACTAACGTGTCGGGAGCAGGGATATATCTCGTCGATGCCATGAGGCGTGGAATGCCTTGCCGTCACACTTGCGGTATACTCCGGATTGCTGGCACTCCAAGCTAGCCCGAAATGCCTGCCTGATCCTCGCAAAGGCCTATCTTCAGTTTCTTCACATCCAGTTTCAGCTATACCGCCTCATCGACGAGGGCAGCCCACCCTCGCCCGAGCTTCTGAGAACATCATCTGCGATGCTCAAAACCGTCGTACAAATTGAGAAGGTGTTGCCAAGGGCCTTCTCATCGCCTCGAGAATTGCCTGGCATGGTATGTGACTCTTCCCCCCTGGCCAAGGATTTCCGTTTGCTAACGTATGCGCTCAAAGATACTTTGCTACGGCATGCCAACAGCTGTCATTCTGGTGACGGCTCTCCAAGACGCCCTCCAGGACCCATCGAAGACCTTGCCTCCCGGGCTAAGCAAATCGAGCATCATACGCAATCTGTCTGTTCTGATCTGTCAGCTCGAGACTGCCACCCATCAGGAAGAAGCCAACCATACCGTATGCATCCAAGCTGCCAAGGCCCTTTCGAGGAAACTAGACCAAATATTGGACGAGTCCGCAGTTCCCGAGCCAGTAACACCGACAAGTGCTGATGCGTCCGCTGGTCATACTGTCCCTGCGCTATCAACTCCTGCGCATGCTGTACCGATTGGTATCGGGCAGGCGACAGACCTGGATGCCGTACTGCTCAACCCGACTTTCGACGACTTCGATCTTGAGAACTGGGCCGTTGACCTTGACCTGGGTGCCGCGAATAGCGGGTGGGAAATGTTTTAGGATACGGTTATTCCTACTTCCCACCCAGAAAGACATTGGCAACAGTGCTGGGAATGATCGACGTTAAGTGACCTTGCCGCTTTGCAGCTTGGTACTCTTGGTACTACGTCTTGTAGATCACTGTTGGAGCATATGCAACTGCACTGGCTAATTAGTTAATATCAGTAATAGAGAAGACTCCAAATTATACAATATAACTACAGCAGAGTCAACGGGCCGAGTCAGACCTCTATCAAGAAGCAGCTTGGAGATATGGATTTTGAAAGTCTTCAAGTAAACTGAAACCAAGTCTTATCCTATATAGCGTGTTTTCAAGAAACCGACCTGTTCTTCACAAGGTCACCACAAGCTTCGTAGCCGACAGCACCTTGGATTGGAACTGGTCCAAGCCACCCTGAATAGCTTCCAAACCCTTTCCGATAACCTGCGCCTTGGGCTCCGCTACAAACGACCCGTCAGCCAGGGCAGCCGGCAGGTACTCGCGGTAGATCTTGTACGCCAGCTCCGTGTCCGGCCTGAGGACGTCTACAAACTTGCCCTCGACGCCCTCCGGCAGCTCGTCCAGGTTCGGCCGCGCCATGGTGCACGCCAGGAACTTCTTGCCGGGCACGCTCGCCACCACGACCGCGCAGGCGTCGATGACGGCCGGGTAGACCGAGAAGTCGAGGCCGGCGTTGGGCACCGCGCCCGCCGTCCTCTTGCCCCGGAACGCCGCGACCAGGTCCTCCTTGACGGTGGGCGAGTTGTAGTCGAACACCGCGCTCGCGCCGAGCCTCTTGGCACGCGCAAAGTTGCCCGGCGAGGCCGTGGTGATGACCTCGTACCCGGCCGCGACGGCGAGCTGGATCGCGCTGCTGCCGACGCTCGTCGACGCGCCCCATATGAGCACCGTCTCGCCCGTCGGCTCGGCGCGCGGGCCCGCCGCCGCCGGCACCCGCATGCCGAGGTAGTCCGGGTGGAACAGGGCTTTCACGGCCGTCGACAGCGTCAGCGGCAGCACCGACGCCTGCTCGTAGGAGAGCGCGTCCGGGATGGGCGTGAGCATGTGGTCCGGCAGCAGGACGTGGTGCTGGAACGCGGCCGTCGAGAGGCCCGCGACGCGGTCGCCGGGCCGGATGCCCTCGACCTTGGCGCCGACCTGCTCGACGTCGCCGGCCACGTCGCCGCCTACGACGCAGGGCAGGGTCATGCCCAGGAAGAAGGCCGGGCCGAAGGCCTGCTGGGCCCAGTCGGCCGGGTTGAGGGCCAGGGCGCGGGCGCGGACGACGACCTCGTGGTCTTTGGGCTCCGGGTAGGGGTGCTCCTTGATCTCGAAGGGGGTCTTGACGGCCGTCAGCACGGCGGCGGTGTTGGAGGGCATGGTGGTGTTTGTGAATGGGGCCAATGTGAGTGAGGGTGGAAAATGGGTTTAATGTATTCTCAGAGGTGATCCTATTATGGAGACAGTAAAAAGTATATGTATGTCTGCTATTCCCGGAGTTAAGAGCGTGAAGTCGTTTGTGGATCGAGATGTGTGACGGTAGACGGGATGTGAAGCACACCGACGAACTGCAGATCTTCCAGTAAGGGCTTGAGGATTGTTGGAGTCTATAAGGAAAGATGGACGACGTGGTACTGATCATTAAAATATGGCAATGGGCAACGTGAGAAATTAGTTCGAAAGACGGGATCAGCAAGTAAGCAAAGAAAAGCACCTCTCATTGCAAGTTTGTTCATGTCTGAAGAGATGTGCGGGGATTGGTGTAGTCATACAGCGCCAAGGTTGTGATCAGCCGGGATGTCGGGCACCGCACATTGTATCGACAGTGCTAAAAAGAGACAGATTAAAAGCTTCAAGCAATAAGCCTGATGGACACTGGGAGAGTATGGGAATCTCATCCTTGAAGGAGTACACAAACGGGAAACGGCGTCTGTGAGCACCGACATCAATGATGTTAAGGCGGTTGTAAAAGCGTAAATCCGTCAAACTCCGTTAACATTCATCCCAGGAGGATAGCTTCGTAGAAAACAGCTTCATAGGAGACCTAGGCTAGGACCGAATAGAAATGGAATGTTCAGAAGCTAAATCAGGGTTTAACCATCGCGGCAAAAATCATGATGCGAAGTTCCAGCGATGCTCTGTCTTTCCGTTGACAACCCCCTCAGGGCGCACACCTTCCACCCATCCATCCACCTGCACTTACACAGCATCCTCCTCCAACGACAGCCCAACAATACTGAACTGGACATCCTCCCCCTCCGCCCTCAGAAACCTCCTGATACCCCTATCCAGCACCCCTTCGCTCAGCATATCCTCCCCTTCGGCCATCACCCCGCGGTCAATGGGCCCATCCGATCCTCCCTCAAGCTCCCAGAGGTGCCCGTCGTCGCCCTGCACAAAGGCGATAAAGTGCAGCGGCGCGTGCACCTCGGACGGCGGCACCGCCGAGTCCCCGCCCCGCGCGGCCCGCATGTGCGCCGCCTCGATCTCCTCGTCGTCGTTGAGGAGCCGTGCCCTGTCCAGCGGGCCTAGCGGCGCGGCGCGCTCGATGAAGCGGCCCACGGCGGACCCGGGGATGACGTGCCGCCGCGGCGCGCCGTTGGACAGGCAGTGCAGCAGGGCCATGAGGCCGCACGCGTTGTCGATGGTCTGCAGGTACCACGTCACGGGCTCGCCGGCGCCGGGGTCGTACGTCAGCCCCTCGCCGCCGTCGCCCACGACGCGGGTGCCGTCGGCGGCGCGGACGGCGTCGTAGGGCCCCGCGGGCGTGATGAAGATGAGGGCCGGGACGGGGCGGGGCACGAGCGCCAGCAGGTCCGCGTCATCGAGGCTGTAGATGTCGTGGAAGGAGAGGGCCTTCGAGGCGCCGAGGTCGTGGATGAGCGAGGTGAACACGGCCGGGTTGTTCTCGAGCGGGATGAAGGACTTGCGGCCCGAGGGGAGGATGTGGACGCCTGGCGCGGGCATTGCTTCGGATGTTTCTAGGTAAGGGATTGATTGGGGGTTTTCTTTTATCAAGTCTATGAGGGAGTCTCGTAGTGCAGTGACTGTCGTGCTCTGATACTTGATAGAATGGAATTTGATGAGATGTGAAATGGCTTTGTACCCCGCGATTACACAGGCAGCGACGCCATAACGCGTCCCTGGGATGCACCTGCCATGAGATTCAATTACTCTGCGACTGGTCACTGCCTTCCTTACTGAACAAGGAAACAGCAAAAAGGCTGACGAAAGCAAAAAGTCTTTATTGCACTCAATTTTGATGTCATTTTGAACATGGACCGCTGTCAGACCGGGGCCAACCGTCCACTCGCTATTTTACAATATTCGTGAGATTACTTCTCATCCAACCCTCAACCGGCAAACGGCTTTGAACCCTCCGGCAGGGTGACCCGGAACATGAGGAGCTGGTTGTCCACATTGTACCCGGAGCTGTCCTTGTACGGCAGCAGGCCGCCGCCCATGACGCCGTCCTGCGTGATGAAGTCGTTGTCCGACACGGCGAGCAGGTAGTACTCGTTGGCCGCGCCGAGCGTGTTGTTGCCCTGCACCGGCAGCAGCGCGAGGCCCTCCCACTTCTCGTTGAGCAGGTTGGCGTCCTGCGCGCCGCCGTTGTGCAGGCCAAACTTGGCGAGCTGCGCGTTGTCGTTGAAGTCGAGGAAGGGGCAGTAAGTGACGGGCGTGATGCCGCTCTTGAGCTCGCCCTCTGCAATTTGCACACAAGACGTCAGTTACTCCAACAAGTCTCGAAAGGGAGGAACCGGATTAGGAAAAAAAAAAAAAAAAAAAAAAAAAAAGGAACTTACTGCTGCTCGCAATGGAAGCGTTGAACGAATCGTACGTCGGCCCCGCGACGTTGGTCGCGCCGGCAATGTCAAAGACGTCGACGTGGCGGTACTTGGACTCGGTCGAGTCCATGGCCCGGCCGGCGCCCGAGTCCCGCGCGAGCACGAGGAACTGCGACCCGCCCGCGTAGTGGATCTCGGACTGCGCCGCCACGCGCGTGTTGCCCTGGCCGTCGAGGTACAGCGGCAGGGGCACGACGTACTCGGCCTTGTACACGGGCGCCTGGCCCTGGTCGAGCGCGTAGGCCAGGAACCGTGCGTGCCGGCGGTTGGGCTTCTTGAGGCCGCCCTCCTGCATGGCGGCGGACTGCAGGAGCACGTAGAGCGTCTTGCCGTCGTCGCTGATGGTGAGGCCCTCGAACCCCTGGTTGTTGTGCCGGCCCTGCGTCGGGTCGCTCGGGATCGGGTGGTTGTTCGGCTCGTAGCGGGCCGGGTTGTCCGAGGGGAAGCTGACGGTGCCGTTGCGCAGGGGCAGGATCGCGTTGGGCGGCGCGACGGCCATGGTCATGAGGCCCGTGCTGTCGAACTTGTAGAGGTACGGCCCGTACTCGTCGCTGATCCAGAAGCCACCGTCCGGCTTGGACAGGACGAGGCCCTCGGTGTCGAGGGAGACACGCCGGCCGCCGGCACCCGGGCCGCCGAAGCCGTCACCGGTATACGTGGCGGCGGGGAGGACGGGAAAGCCCGGGTACGTGGCGCCGCCGGTGAAGTCCGGGTCCAGGCCGGTGGTGGGCTGGCCGTCGGGGCCCTTGAGCAGGATGCTGTCGAGGTAGTCGAGCTCGATGTTGGGCTTGCCCGGGTTCGCGGCGCTGGCCTTGACGGGCGTGAACTTGAGGTGGAACTTGTGGATGCGGGCCTGGTAGTTGATGGTGCCCTCGGTGTTCCACCCGCGGTCGGGCAGGCCGTAGAGCGTGGCCTCGTACGAGGCGCCCTTGCGCTGCCACCCGTCGACGGCGAGCGACGAGCCGATGCTGATGGTGTCGCCCTGCTTGTCCTTGAAGGTGGAGGGCACGAAGCCGAAGCCCGAGAGGCCGTTGTAGGTGTAGGTCTTGCCGCTGCAGGTCGCGTTGCTGGCGGAAGGGCGGGGCACGCAGGTGCCGGCTGCGGCGGCGGCCGAGGCAGCACCTATGGCGGCGACATATGTCTTGAGGAGGACCATCTTGAGCAACCCGATGTATGGAAAGCCGCGGAGGGACTGCGATCAAGCTCAACTGGGCACGGTGAGCTACCTCGGGGTCCGAGGAGCTGGGGCGGGGGGTGTCATCTCATCTTATAAGCTGCAGGAACCCCCCCGCGGATCGCCCACCCATGCATCAACGGAGCGGCGGGAATAGGATTCGAGAAGAAAACAGCAAAGGCTCTCCAGGCCCATCGCCCTGGATCCCGCGCCATGTCCAAATGAAGCTGTGTTCTTGCTGAAGGAGAAGGAAGCTGTCGGGCTTGGCATTGTGGTTTTCAGTAATAGTTGGTGATAGCGTGTGGGGCGAGCTGAGCTGGGAGGGCTGACAGGGCGCCGCACGTGGGCTGTCTCACTGGCCCTCAGCGTGTCGGCCCGCTGTGAGCGCCCGTGGATGGCTGCGATGGCTTCAAACCCCCTGTTCTGCTCAACACCAAGCTCGCCGGGTGCTCTTCGTCCCTGCTGGTGGTTCCTTTGGTTCCATTGACTCCGGGGCTATCTGATAAAGCCTTCGCGTTGTGGCGTCAATGGATCGTGTAGCACGTGCTCACCTTCTCTCATCTCCAGAGTCTGGTGGATGACGGTGGCTTTGCTCACTGACCATTCCCAGTAGTCACATGCCTTGGGAGGGCTTTGGGGCACTCCAGGGCTGTTAGCCAGCTACTGCACGATCCTGCGAAGGGGTACGTTTTTCTTCACTCGCGTGAACCAGGGGCGGAGCGAGATCGACCGATTCTTTGTCAGAAGCTTATTCTGACCTGTGAAATTGGCTCAACCTGCACGTCAGTGAGATCGGGAGATCGGTGGCCGGAGGATTGACAGGCACCAAACCAATGAACGAAGCTCGGACTTTGTTACTCGGATCAGAGGCTCAGATCAGTGTCTGGGAAGATGCATTTGGCTCCCACAAGACTCTTTCGTCGGGATACAATGCCGGGCGCTCGCTTCATAAAACCCACTATCGACTGCCCGTACAGGGCAATTAATCGAACTCTGAAATCTTACGGACTGCAACCATCAACAACACAAAATCGCGATTAGAAGCCGCAAGACTACTTTGGATCATCTGGGCTGGTCATCGATAAATTTTTTCATGATTTCTCCCTGCTTTTATGGAAGTCTATCGTCTATGAAATGCAAGGTGCTCGGAACTCCTCGGCCGCCATTGTATGTTGCCCGGATTCCACCATCACCACCGCCTTTCATTCCGCCCTGTTCTCACGCCGCCATTTTGTTTCATCGTATCCAAATTGACGAGAGCTTTCCAGAAGCAATCCAAGCTCGTCACGACTTAAGCTGTGGCGGGCGCCAGCTACCCTGTCTTCTTTCAGGGCAGATGGGAAAGATTTCAACATTTACCGGCAGGTGTAGCCACCGTCGATGATGAGGTCAGCACCGGTGGTGTAGGTGCTCGCATCGGAGACCAGGTAGACGTACGCGCCCTTGAGCTCCTTGGCGTCGCCGTTACGGCCCATGGGGATCATGCTGCGCCACAGCTCCTGGGTCTTGGGGTCGATGAAGTCGGACAGGCCCGTGTCGATGTACCCGGGGCTGATGGAGTTGACGCGGGCAAAGTCGCGCCACTCGTTGGCCAGCGACTTGGCCATGTGGATGCAGCCGGCCTTGGCCACGTTGTACGAGGTCTGCTCCTGCGGGTAGTTGGCGATGTGGCCCGACATGGACGACGTGATGACGAAGGAGCCCTTGCCGCGCTGCTTGAAGTGCGCGCCGACGGCCTTGGCGCAGTAGGCCGTGCCGTTGAGGTCGATGTTGATGACGTGGTCCCAGTCCTCCTTGGAGCCGTCGATGACGCCGGCGTTGGCGGTGGCACCGGCGCTGTTGGAGTTGGGGGAAACAAAGTCAGCAATGGTTCGTCTTTCTCACGATACCACAAACCGTGCGTTGTGCACGCGACTCATTCAAGGGAAGGGCGAGAGCACTCACTTGGCGATGAAGGCGTCGATCTGGCCAAAGTCGGCAATGATGTCCTTGACGAGCTTCTCGACGTCGTCGTAGTCGGCGACGTTGCACTTGTAGGCCTTGGCCTTGACGCCGTACTCCTTGGTCAGCTCCTCGACGTTCTTGTCGGCGCCCTCCTTGCGGGACGAGTAGGTGATGGCGACCGAGGCGCCCATCTCGGCGCAGCCGCGGGCGGCCTCGATGCCCATGCCGCGCGGGCCGGAGGCGCCGGTGACGACGACGACCTTGCCCTTGAGGCTGAAGAGGTCGAGGAGGTGGTTGGCCTTGGGGATCTGCTGAACCATCTTGACGGCGGTAGGGTTGTTTGGGGAAATGTGTGTAAGTGTCTGGAGGGAAGTACGGAGCAAGGTCAAGAAAGCAGCTTTTTGGGGGGTATCTCGGAATGTGAATGGGAAAAAAAAAAGAATAAAGCAGGAGAGGGAAGAAAGAGAAGAAGGACCGAGAAGAGAGATAATGATGCGTATATGAAGGGGCTTCAAGGGGCAAAGCTACAAGTACAAAGCTACCTCGAGCTTGCTCCCGAAGACTTGAGGATACACGCGGAGCGGCATGACGGTGGTGGGGGTGTAACTGGAGACGCCAGCGCGCTCCCACCAGAGTCACCACCCACTCTGCCCACTCGCTTCCCCTCCTCTCCCCCTCCATGGATATGGGAAATGCCCCAGTCCTCGCCCTCACTCTCGCCGGCTTCACCGTCCAAAACAGAGTTTCGTCGGCGCCGACTCGCAACAGCCGCTAAACATCCCACTTCCCCCTCCAGTGGCCTCCACCATCCGTGCAAGTCTCGCAGGCCTAATGCCTCATCAGGGTCCTCTTTTAAATGGGCTGATGATGTCACTAGCCTCTCCGGCCCTGACTAAAACAGCCGACCAAGTGGATCTGTGGTGGCTCCCCGTATCTCTTCCCACTGAAATGATAGGCAGCCAAGTCTCGTCCTCAGGTCGTTTCAATGGGCACCTGCAGGAGAGATACCACAAAACGAGGCGATTGTTGATCAGTGATCAGGAATATCTGGCACGTACCTCAACTTGCCTGTTTGCCTGGAAAGGTGCGATCCGAATGGAACCTTCCAGAGGGGTCAGATAGGCTATCTGCTTCCACGGTCCGTCTTGGAGGACCCGAGCCAACCGCAAATTCCGGCTCCCCTCTCTGCCGCGGGAGCTGCAGCAGAACTTGGGGAAGCGACGGAATCCCCCCAGCAAGCCGCTGCCGGGCACCCGAGTTCTGACCGCCCGGATGGCGGGCCAACAGGGTGGATCTGCCTAGGCATGCGGGACGCGCGCGCCTTACAAGCAAGTACAACTGGCATCTCCAGACCGACTTCTGCAATGCGGGTTTTGGCAAAATATGGAAGTTGATACGACATGCCTGCAGCAGAGCGCTCCACTGGACGGCTGGAGCGGGTTGTGCTGGGCGTGGAATGAGAGGTTTCAGACTTGGCCTGGTAGGCACCTGGGACCGAAATCCATGAGAACTAACTAGAGCAGCTGGACCTTTTGAATGCCATCACTAAATGAAGAAGAAACGCACGTGTGACGGCTCGTCCGGTTCGATCTCTTTGTCAAAGATGGTGAGCGGTAGTAGGTATGAACAGCTCGTACTACATGCATCTTGATACGAGTGGGATGAACTCTCAATTCGTGCGTAGGTGTCATCAAGTGTCACCAAATCATAAACAATCTCTTTTGTGTTTCTTCCAAGATCAACGAAACCAGCGTTCCCATCATCAGTCTCGAAGCCACCTTCATCGACTACACGCGCCGATGAGACTCTTTGTGCCATTCTCGCCAAGTCTGAACCACGACGAGCGGCTGTGCAGTCACAGCTAGTCGCGTGTTCTCTAACAATATGTCCAGGGCCTCTAGAGAATTGGCCTGATAGGGATCGTGCCAAATATATTGGAAGTGATCTCTCCCAGTTGAAGATGACCTTTCAGATCAAAGGCCGTGCGAGTTACTAGTTTTAATATACTCTAGACAAGGTAACTAGGCTTACTGACAGACTTATGCAACCGGGTGTCAATCTTCAAAGCGTATGCACACTCTGCATCAAGAGGCATGGCATATCCTCAGTAATTCAAGGAAAGAAATAAAATAAACAAGCTCAAGGTCGCTTCCACTGCTTAATACTGCCTCCATATTAGGAATGAAAGTACAAGACTACACAACGTGAGAATCATGAATTGCAAGTTGAAAATATTCACACGTTGCGCTAGATCTCCCTCTGGCCCCCCTCCCACCACATCACCGACCAAAATAAAGAATGAAAAACAAGAAGGAAATAAAAGGAAAGGAAGGAAGGAAATAGAAGAAGGAGAGGAAGTTTCTCTACTCAAACAGGCTGATAAACTCCACTATCTCACTTGCGAGAACGCTTGTCATAAGAACTCTTGTGCTTGTTGCTAGATGTCGACTTTGACGTGTCCCTCGAATTGGTGGCAGCCCTAGGCGTATTAGGGTCAACATACTGCGAGCTTGCTTGGTCTGTTGCCGGGCTTGTAGGCAGTGTGATGGTCTCCCAAGGGTTGGCCGGGATTTCTGTCGTGGACGCATTGCCAGCCTGTGGCTGCATATCGTCATTCGGAGCCGAATATTCCGTCGGGTAATATGCCGATGGTCCTGGGTAGTAGTCAGAGGAGTATTGCACATCCGCAGCCTCTGGAGCTTGTGAACCCTGGGATAAAGTGATCTCGGGCTCTGCTTTCGTATTATCTGTCTCTTCTCAGCATCCCTCGCATTTTCAGTAGCGTATACTCAACTCACGCCGACCACAATCCAGACCGTCATTGAGCTTCTGGAAGGGACAGTATGCGTTTTGACACTTGTCTTTTAAAGGTATCAGCTTTGATGCATGCTGGGTCCAGCAGTGTGATTACAAACCGGCATTGCATAGACTGAAGGACGGGGCTGCCTCGTTCCGACATCCAGCCGCGAGACAGCCATCTGTTACACTTAGTATAAGACGTCATGTGATGAATAAGAGGAGCAACATACGGTGCAGACAGTGAATATCAGATTCCTGTCGTCTTTCTGTGCACTTCTTGGTGACGCATTTATCTATTGTCCGGTGAGCTGACATTCCCGATGGGTCAACTGGAGCTTCCTTACGCTCGTAGCAGTACCGATGAGACCCATAGCGCAGCTCTTCACAGCTGATAACGACACATTTGTCTAATGATGGCATTGAGTCAAATCTCACACGTAATTAGTCTCGAGGCAGTGATCACTCACGCTTCTGCTCACAGTACCTGGAAGGCAGCTTAGCCTCGCTTTTGCAGTCTCTGGCGCATTTATCTGTCCGCGAGTGAGTGGGGATTTATCAAGTAATGAGCCGGCAACTGACGAGTCTCGCAGAAGCGCGATGCGGCGGTCCTCGATGCGACACAGCGGTAGCACTTGTCTGAGACATGTTAGTCGAGTGGTGCGCAACCTCAGCCGCATGCCTTACGGTTCTTGCACACTGTTGACTGCGGTGCCCGCACTTCATCGCAACTAGCAAAGGTAAACGTGCACATGTCTAGCGGTTTCTGTGAGTCAGCATGACGGGCTGATTAGTGAACAGACCGAGGCCACGTACGGGAGCCACAGTGACTGAAGTTGCCGACTTTTGGCTCTAGGCACTCTCGGACTTTGCATTTGTCTGTTTCCATCAGTCGACTGCTCTATAGACGGTTTATAGACCGGCTCAACATTGGAAATTGGCTTACGGCTTATGCAGACCACTGAGTCTCTCTGTCTCTCATATTGGCAGCCATTGATGCCGCATTTGTCTACCCAGGAGTTAGTGACCGCAAGACTTGGCTCCAACAAAACAAGAACGTACGCCGGTGACAGAAACAAGAGCCATCTACGGCCCGATCGGAGCAATACGAACAAGCCATGTCGTGTACGGCAACCCGTTAGGTGCTCCTGCCCGAACTTGGAGAAATGAGAACAAGCAAATTTCTTCTCAGGCAAGGCTGGGCTGAACATCGTTATTATATAGCCCATCGACGGGATTCCAAGAGCCTCTCAAGCCGAACAAGGAATGACGTGGTCAGGCTTCGGCGCTATATTTTTTTGTGCAGTTTTGGGTACCCAGCCTGGTCATCCTCAGTGAGTGGTCTAACCAGCTTCGTGCATGCGCCATTTTGTGCTCCGGTTCTGTCGGTTAAACAGCCAGATTTTGTAGGCATCTTTGCATTATCAGATAGGCATCATGTCGTACCCAGCTGATTCATATACTGAAATCATCTAATGAACGTGAGTTTACGCCCTGAATACATGAGATCCTCCATGTACATCGGATCGATAGAAGGAAGGGCCAAGATCCTTCAATAGGCTCCAGGGTCGGGAGCTGCATTCCTTGAGAGGCCAATCAATTTGGGTGCTGAAATCACCCTGTTGTTCAGATCACAGCTCGAGAGACACCAGGATGCAGGTCTTGTTTGACCCGCAGGACTAACACCAAATCTGATGGGAAGCAAGATACACCCTATCACATATCACAATACTACAGCCCAGCAGCAGGCAACCATGAGCAGATGACAATATTGACCATTCCGTAGAATCCATCCACCCTTGATGCAAGATAGCTCACCTGACATTAGGCGTCAACATGTCTCGCTCGTCGGGTTTCAAGGACTGCATCAAACCTTGCAATTAGCCAGGAGATGATTACCCCGCAGCTACGCTCGCTTCTACGAGGCTTATTATCCTTCTCTGTATTGCATTATCAGCCCGAGAGATAATCCGCACTTGTCCCGCATGATCTGTCGAGATCCATGGTGGCAGATGTCAACTGGCTGGCCCTTACTACCCACCAAGTACGTGATAAGCCTCGAAGATATTGTAGCATCGGAGTGATAACACGTCTTGAAGCGCCACAGCAGTTCATGAGCTAGATCGCCATTGGTTTCGGGGCTCTGAGCCAAAAGCATAAAGGCCGTAAACATTGCAGGCCATCCTGGGTTTAGTCTCCTCTTGGCTAGAATGATATTGGCAACTTGAACATTTCCAGCTACGATTCTTAGTATTGAGCCTCGACAAGATATTCCAATTACTGCATTACCATATCAGAGAGACAATGCGCTATGCTGATTCAATTCTTTACGTAGCGCATGTAATACCAAGCTCCTGCAGCAGCCAAAGGCACAATGATCGTCGTCACCAACTTTGCCATAGCCGCTTGCATATGAGGCTTGATGACACCGGCGTGGAGCTCCTTGAACTCGTCACGGCTGTTGGTGCGCGGGTAAGGTTCGTTCGGGATCTCCTTTCCCAGGAAGGGGCAGATCTGCTCCCAGCCAAGACCGTCCTCCAGCTTGACCTCGAGCAGCTGGTCTTTTGGTACAATGGAGCGGGCCTTCTCGTTGCTGCAGTTACGAGGGGTTTTTGGTCAACACACGTAGATCTTGGACGGCCTGGCGGTGCTTGCGAAGACTCACTGGGCGATGTATGCGCGTATCGCATCGTCCTTGTTCATGAACTCGCCTCCGCCAAAGAGGATAATCCGAGCAGATTCTTTCACTCCAGACATCTCCCAGAAAAGAGGACTGAACCACCGCAGAATGCCCATCATGACAAGCTGGACGATGCCGGGCTTCCTCAAGATGGTACTCTCCGCAGAGGCATACCAGGCCGCAGGCTCTCGAGTGGTGAGGATGAACTTGGCGTCCGGCCACGCAGCTACGGCCTCTTCCATGAAGAACGGCGTGATGTCGGTGAGAGCCTAGCGGGAAGACACGCGTTGCGCGCAGTCATCAGCCCAAGCTCTCCGGGTCCAGCAAGGGGCGAGGATTGCCAAACTCACATCGTACTGCCCAAGCCACTTGTCCAAGTCGTCTTTGTTGTACCGCTTGCCGTTGGGCGAGTGTCGCTCCATGACGACCTCTTTCATCATCCTAACCTCAGGCGCGCCGCCCATGAGGACGGTCTTCATGTGGCAAGGGTTGTAACCGAGCTTGCCCAGCGCAGTATACAGACCCAGCGTGCCATTGCTGTCATCATCCATCATCCAACGTCAATCTTGTATCCAAGAGCTGTCGGCATAGGGCCCCGACTCCTAGAGTCTTGTTACACGATGGGTACGTACCGCCCGAAACTAAGCACAATAACCTGCTTCTCCTTGGGATTCACTGCCGGCGGCAGTGTGTCGACATACCGGGGCATGATGGCGAAATTCTGCGGGTGGGTTTCAATTAATTGGGAGGCAAGCCACACAAGAATGTCAAACAGGCGCCATCAGCACCCCCTCCAGCCTATATAAACTTGTCCACTGAAGGACCAGCTGGGCTTTGTCAGACTGCTACGCTGGAGCCCCTAAATGACAAGGGGCCAACGCGACACGCGCGTTCCTTCCACACCGTCAGCACTTGTCTGTCCTGTTAGCTCCAGAGCGGCAGGGCCACGAGGGTGTGGATGCCGTAGCTGGGAGGCACATTTCGGGCAAGCGACGGTTATGATCAGTCGAAACGTTGCAGGGTGGTAAGGGATGTGCACGAGCTGAGAGGCGGCTAACTGGGGCTCAGACCGAGCTCACCAACGCTTGGCCAGTCAGATCTCGTGTAGTTAATCCATCCACGACCGCGAGGAACGTCTTAAAGCCGGGGCCGAGCGCAACCTTGCCAACAGCACAGATACGGGCTATCGGCTATCGCATGATCAACACATGTAGCCGACCCAGGGTCGAAAAGGGATTATCTTGTCGAATCGATCAGCAAACCGCAGAATATGAGTTTCAACCCTGTAAATAGAAAGCAGCGAAGGTCAGAGAGAAACACTGCTTCCGTGCTTCATTCAACGGCGAGACTCAGGGTGTGGTCCACTGTGAAACGTCCAGTCAGCAATCTTCAGAGCTCGGCCAGGAGTTCGGGTGCACTCGATTAATAGGAACGTTGCTTTTTGCTTCCATTCGTGTGGATCGACGCTGTCTGTGAATTTGAGATTCGGTTCTCTGTGTGCCAAGCAATCATCAGAGTGTCAGGAAGGATCAAGATCAATTAGGCGAAAAAGGAGGTAAGCAGTAAGCAGATAGTGGGGGAATAGGTTGGCACGTAAGGCACGGTAGGGTGACATCACTCAAGGCATGTTTCGTCTAACCTCCAATCAAACCGAGGCGAAAGGGTATGAGAAAATCGCATTGTATTGAGGAGTTGGGTATCTTGCTGCAAATCATATATAAAGTACTGTTGTAAGAATCACGCCAAAGTCGCAAACACCCCCAGGAAATGACCAGGGAGAGCTACAAGGCACCTTGGCCAAGGGCTACTGCGCTTGTTTTTCCATCTCATATCCAGTCGGTGACATTGGCGGTAACTGATGATGGTGGTGGTAGGTATGAGGAGAGCCGGGGTGAACGGGTTGAACGGCCGGCTTCTCCGTCCGTGGGACGGCGGCACTCGGGTTTACATTGCGGGCTTCACACTCCGGGCAAGACCGCATCTGCCGGTAGTAGTCCCGCTCTTCCTCTCGCCTATGAACAGCAGCGTGTTAGCTTGAAGCTCAGGCTCACCAGAGAGTGCCACTCCAGCCTACCGTGTCATTTTCCTGCCCAAAAAGTAGCCGACCGTCCCCACGATCGCAAGCTTGATGAATCCGCCCATGAAGATTCGAGGCCCAAACGGTCCGCGGTATCCGAAAGGATGGTATCTGTATGCTGCGTATGCTGGGTGCGAATAGAAGGCGCGGTGCATTGCACGATATCGGTGGTAGTTGGGAGACATGTTGGAGGTAAGAAAGATATATGATCACGTACAATCGTAGGTTTCACGGTCTGCTTTAAATGGTAACGGAACACGATGAAAGGGAGGCTTAAAAGCTTATTGCGCGGCCATGTCGTCAGCTTGCTGTCTGAATGATCATGCGCCCTCGGAGCTTTCGAGGGCTTATGCGGACGCGAAGTCTCGGACTCGGACCCGGTCTGTGAAGCGAGGAGTTGAGGGACCTGAAAATTCCGAGACTGGCTCCACACCACCTTTAGGACCGAAATGACCGCCTCAATTTGCCGAACCCGAGTTTCACGCATTCCGAGCTTCTCAGACACAAAACAGCCTGCACGGTTAGTGGCTGCTTCCAGAGAATACTCGCTTGATCTCGCGACATCGGTCTTTACCTAGGGGTCCGTTCAGGATTCTCTTTTGTCCGGGTCCTCCGCCGACTTGTACCTTTGTCAACGCTTAAGCCCGAACCCTTCCAAGCGATGCGTGACGCGCCTGTACGCAAACGCAGACGCCCAGCCAAGAGCTGTGAGCAATGTCGGAAGCGTAAAATAAAGTGTGATCTTGAAGTAAGGCTCTATTTTTTGAATTTATCATGAACCTCTGCAATGACCTGACCTGACCACAGGAGCCTTGTGGGCCGTGTATGAAAGCCCGCGCGTCCCTTGCCTGTTCATACTCGGCAGACAGCATCCGGGACAGTCAACCTTCTCGTAACGAGCCAAGGCCCTGCCTCACCGTAAGAGACGATAACATTCTCGAAATTCCCGGCGCATTTGATATCCTTGGCGAGACTGCCGTGGAGACAAACCAGCCTAATTTGGAAGATGAAAGCGTGAGCAAAGATGTCAATCCGACGATAACTACCGCTTTAAGCGATATACGAAGCAGAGTTGCGCGTCTGGAAAGAGAAAGCAACTCGAATGCTGGTGTTGCGCCTGCAGTCAAGGACTTGCAAAGTCGTCTTGCAAGGATAGAAAGGCATTTGACGACCGTCTCTGCCGAAAAAGATGAATCAGGCGCTCCACCTTTTCGAAGAAGACCAGAACTTTCTGTGCCACCGACTGAGCCTCGCCTCCGAGTTGGTGCTAGCAAGACAAGACTTTTTGGTCCGGGGCACTGGCTTCATACAGCAACAAAGGTAGAGTCCCTCTGATGACTGTTAACAACTTCTACAAACAATTCTGACTGCCTGCGTAGTTCCAAGTGCTTGGCAGCTTTGATCATGAGGAGGCCCTGCCACCTTTTCCGGCAGATGGCCTGAGTGCAAAAATGAAGAGTCTGCGGGCATTGCGGCATTTTGCAAAGAAGCAGCAATCCGTCACACTTCACGATCCAGTTCCAGATATAACAAGCACACTGCCTTCCAGACAGGTCTGTGATGAACTTGTCCGAGCATATATCAGGACTTTCGAGCCGGTCTTTCGGATCTTCCATCTGCCTTCGTTCTGGAAGATGTATGAAGCTTACTGGAACGACACAGACCAAGGAACTCCGGTCAGTTTTCGCATGAAGCTGGTATTGGTCCTCGCCATTGGAACCACTTTCTACCCTCACCGGAGCGAACTCGAGAGACTACAGCGTCTGGCACATACGTGGATCTATGCTGCCCACTGGTGGATGACGGGGCCTACTGAGAAACTCACTTACAACCTTGACGGGCTGCAGGTAGGCTGCCTTCTCCAACTGGCCCGGCAAACAAATTCGTTGGGGGCGTCATCTTGGTTCTCGGCTGGAACACTCCTACGCGTGGCCCTATTCATGGGCTTGCATCGAGACCCAGGGCATTTTCCTTCTTTGACCCCCTTCCACTCGGAAATGCGTCGACGGCTCTGGGCGACTGTCTTAGAGTTGACAGCTTTGCCGGCTTTGGACTCCTCCATGCCTCTAGAGGTGTCCATGGACGACTATGACACCCAAGCGCCATCAAACCTGAACGACGAGGACTTGAATCCAGACTCAAATGCACCACTTCGACCAAAGGCTGACGGGGAGGTCACGGACACGTCCATTCAGCGCTTATTGCTCAGATCCTTGCCAACAAGATTGCGTGCCACAAAGCTTATCAGCAACCTCGCAAGCCCACAACCATATGAAGAGACTGTCAACCTGGGTGTTGAGCTCAGATCATCCTGTCGCGAAGCGGCTGCCTTATTTCAAACAGCGTCTACTTCGGGAAAAACCGGGGACTTGCCAATATCTTCCTTCCAAAAGGAATTCATTGACATGTACCTGCGACGTTATATTTTATTTCTCCACAGGCCCTTCGTTCTGCAAGGCCAGAAAGATCCTCGGTTCTATCTAGCCCGCAAAATCTGCAAGGACTCCGCACTCGTCATCGCCTCCTACGCCAATGGGCTGAATCTGCCATCTCAGGACCTCGACGATCTGTCACGCATGTTCATAACTATTAGCGGCACCCTCAAAGGCCCGCTGAGTTTCGATGTAATCTCTATGCTGGGCCTCGAGCTCCTCGCTCAACTCGAGGAGGACGGTGCAGGGACATCCACGGCCATCGACCCACTCGACGAGATGGGCAGGGCAGCGAGAGCGCCCGTGAAGAAGGCGCTCGAACATATCAACGAGCAGCTCCTTCAGCTGATCGCGCTGGGAGTGCCGCGCCTCAAGCGGTACGGCTTTCTCTCCGTCATGTTGAGCCAGGCCCGGGCTCTCGAGACAGGACAGCCTATCAAACAAGCGGTTTATGGCGCGATGCGAGACTGCATGGATAAGTGCTGCGCGTATCTGGAAGCTGCGAGGGTGGTGTCAACTCCGCAGGACTCGATCGAGAGTTTGACGCGTGCGAGCACTTCGGTTACCGATGAGTTCGAGGATCCCTTCGGATTCGACCTCAACGATATCCTGAACCCGGGACTCATGTTGAGCATGCCCGGAGTGATGTTTCCTCCCGATGGGAACAGTAATGACCAGTTCGACTGGATTTAACACACCGAGAGGCCGGTGCGGGCTCGTTCAAATGCACCTCATGCGTCATTGAACGGCGCGTCCGAACAAGGTCACCTTGTCTGTACTAACTCAGATGGAATCAAAGGTCTAGTTAGTCTCGGACAAGCCCGCTTTAAGCTTATTATTTGTAATTGTCAGCATAGCCCCATCGCGGCTTGATACGACAACTAATACGCTCTTTGGTATCCACACTGACATGCTACGATGGAAGTCGGTCACTAAATAAGCAACTGACAACGACGGTTGGCTCCATTACTCTACGTTAAGGCAATTCTCCACACAAAAAAGACAATATTGCGGCGTATTCGAAAGCGTATTTTCTCGCTTCAACACCGTGAAAGCTCTTGGCAACTCTTTCCATTGTCAGCTTTCTCCATCACACCAGCCAGTACACGGCGACCAGTGGACTGACCCTACGCCGCCGGTTGAGTCAACTTACGCTCGGCAATTCTGTGACCAGTAATGTGAGGCTTACCATTTCACGATAGTCGGCACGAGGAGAGAGTGCCGCCTTGGCGAGGCTGTGATGGTGGCTAAGCCATACGCAACGGGCCGTACGCACTCAATCTCGGTCTTACCAGGTGATCCACCGAGAGTGAAAATCTAGAGTAAAGCAGAACATGGCTGTGTAGATCATTGACAATTGAAGTCGAAGATAACCCCCTTCGATGTAATGGGCTGTCTTCGCATATAAGACTTCGGCGTGTCCCACAATGATAACCTTTCCATCACCCCCAAGCATTGCACTTTCTACACATTGCCTGCTGTCCACCACCAAGACATCCTTTGCATCACCATTCGGTTACCACCATGCTCTCCAAATTTGTCCTCAGCTCCGTCATCGCTGCTCTCGCAGTCGCCTATCCGGCCCAGGCAGCGCCCCAGCAGATGCCCAAGCGGGATACCATCGAGCTCAGCAAGGTTGCTCAGCTGAGAATTGCAGACACGTAAGCTTTCACAGACCTCTATCTTCGAGGAGACGAAGCCCCGAAATATAACATCATATAGCGCCGTTGACCGATTCAAGCTCCTCCCGAAAGATGAAGACTTTATGTTTGATTTCAGCAAGTCCCAAATCCCGGTGGCCACTGCCAGCAACTTTCCGGCCCTTGTGGGCTCGGGTGCCTCATTCAGTCTGGCTTCCTTGCCTGGTATTGCATCCTGAAGACCGTTGCATTTGTATCCTGTATTCTCTGACACCTCACATAGGATGCCACATGGCCTTCCTCCACCTGCACCCTCGTGCTTCCGAGCTCTTCGCCGTCACCTCCGGCCGTGTCGTTACCGAGATGGTTCCCGAGGCAGGCGTCGTCACAGCCGATGGCAAACAGCGAGTCATCCGTACTGATCTGAGTGCCGGCATGTTGACCATCTTCCCTCAGGGATCCTTTCACACTCAGGTAGGCCGGCAGCACTCACAATCACAACGACCAACTCTGTTCCTTGACTGACATTCCTGACAGGTGAACCCCAACTGTGAGACAGCAAACATCTCCGCCTTCTTTACAGCGGAGGACTTTGGCGCGGGCCTGGTTGCAGACCAGACGTTTGCACTGAGCGATGATGTGATTATCCGCACGTTTGGAGAGAGTATTCCCGGCGAGGACATCGAGAAGATCAGACATGCCATCCCCGGTACTATGGCCATTCTGGTTGACGAATGCATGGCGAAGTGCAACAAGACAAAGCGCCATATCTAAACTGTTAGAAAATCCCTGCATAGCCCACCCTAAGCCTGCACCAAACTGTCACGCCATTCGATTATTCAATTCTTGTCAAGTTCCAGTAATACATAGAGATAGACTTAGACAAATATCGTTAGATAGTTATGACTTATGAGTTAGAATGTCTCTCTTAAAACTGTCCCAACTATACCCTATTCTGAATGATTGTTATTCAAGGTGATAGACAGGCGATGTTTTGCAAGGCATCAAGGACTTGATATCAACTCTGCCATGATGGACAGTCAGATTTATCTTGACCAAATGCGAGCAAGAGATATCTCGTTGCAAACCACGCATCCCAACATAACTCTGATTCACACAATGTCGTGAGAATCAAGAACATCCGTTTCCGAACGCTCATCTTCGTATCATGAACGAGTGTGGTGGTTTGCAACCGGTATGAATATGGAGTGAATGTTCAGCACAATTCTATTCACGGAGCCTCAAGTGTTCCCATTGGGACTGTCTTGAGCGAAACAAGTTTCGAATATTGCCCGCCCCTACTATGTGATGTCTGAGGTTTACTTGAGGACTGAAATGTATAAGAACACTTGCACTGCCATAGCTCCAAGAAGACATCAGCTTGCCCAGAACGTACAAATTCCCTAAATACCCACCATCATCATACTCTTCTCTATCGAAGCTCGCAAGCATTGCTTTTGAAGTCAACCACCAAATATCCGGCGACATGCACTGTCTACCACAGTCGCCGCTGTGACAACTGCTGTTGGATTTACATAAACCAGACCATCCGCCACAAATTATGAAGCAGCGACCTGTCGGGGTCAGAACCTAAACCTTAAGACTATGGTTGTCCGAAGATCTGGGTCATATTTTGATATGTACTGTCCTTTTTTTGGCGCCCTTTTTGGCGCCCTAAACTTGGCCGAATTGCTGAATGTGCGCCCTGCATGATGACGAGATCTCATACTCCTCCGTACCATCGGAGGCAGCCGTCTCTACGGCCTCCTCCGGCTGACCTCGGCGGAGGAGGCCATGCGGATATCCAAGAGTCACAACGCTCCTGACATAATCATTTGAGTTTCTTCTTCAACATCCGACTTTTCAATTCAACCTTAATAGAGCTGTCGGTAAGGAGAATTGAATATTTCAAATACTTTCCCGCGCTAGACGGTGGCTGAGAGAGGCGGAGGTGAGACCTCGCGGCCAAACGCTGTCTAACCTGAATAGTGGCTAGTGCTGATTACGCCTGAGAGCGTATCCTGCACCTCCGGCACTACTTATTGAGGATCATACGCCGAAGTAGGGCTAGCAAAATCCCCAGTCGAGGCACATTTCCCAAGCACACGCGAGCGAGTTCGACTGACACCTTTTCTGCACGTCAAATGCCGGGGCCGTGTTCCTTGGGATCGGAACAGGCTATCCACTGCAGCGACTATCCTTACTGATACGCCAGACCCCCTCTACGGGTATCTGAAGCGGGAATTACGTTAACTACCAGTCGGAGCCCATCCAGTGACAGCCATGCCAGCAGACACCATCTCGCCTGGACCCCGCGCTCCAGGGGTCAGGGTCCGGCGGAGCCATGAGAAATCTCGCAATGGTTGTATTCGATGCAAGCAGCAGCGCAAGAAGGTACCTGGCTTCCTCTGGAAGATCTCACGAACCCTCGCTCATGTTGTTCCTGTCTAGTGCGATGAGTTGCTGCCGAGTTGTTCACGGTGCGCAAAGCGCCACTATTGTTGCCAGTATCAAGCCCCCAGGAGTGAGCCCAGCTGGCCGGAGGGTCGGGAGCTGCCACACCTGGCTGCCCCCAATATGCAAGTCCGGCCGGCGAGTCCCGGAACTTCTGTCTCGGGCTCAAAAGGGTCGCTGGCGGCGCTGTCTGATGGGTATCTCTTCGTTCCCGACTCTTCGTCCAACGCGTCCTCCCCAGCCTCGGCTGCTTCTGCCTTCTCAAATTACAGCGAGTATGAGAAGAGGATTGCACTACAGTCCCATTCGCCTGGCACCCTCGACTCGACGGAGCTCGGCCTGCTCAGCCACTTCCTCACGCACACTAGCCAGACGATACCCTTTGACGATGTCGACCTCTATGCTCTGTCCGTGGGAGTTCCAAACCTCGCATTCAATAGCAGGCCCGTGATGTCGTCTCTGCTTGCTCTGGCCGCGGCATGCAAGTCCCACGACTTAGCCAAGCAAGCTCAGGATCCTCTGGATAGGCAGGTGCTAGGAGAGATTAGAGACCTGTTGACTCTTGCCGACGATCACCACAGGATATCTCTACAGCACATACAGGCCGCCGTGCCGAACTCGGAATGGCACGACAATGTTCTAGCCAACGCCGCCTTGATGGTCCTCCACACCTACTCAAGCCATGCGATCCGCGTCTACCTCGCCACCGCCGCGAAACGAAGCGGCTTGCAGCTTCCGGCCCATCTCCTGCCGCAACATTCACAGTGGATCATGTACACTCGTGTAGCTCACACTGCCTCTACTGCAGTGCTGGACAGCATCGTTAAGGCTGCAGCTAAGAGCCTACCAACTAAGCATACGCCGCCGGATCCCCAATCGATTCCGCGTCGTGCATCTCACATATCTCCAGAAGACGGGCCCTCTCCACGGACGAGAAGTCTGTTCCTTCCCTTGGTTGGATCTACATGGAGTAGAGCAGTCGACATCCTTCGTGGGAAAACGGACAGCCTCACATCGCATCTGGACGGCTCAGAGTTCTTCGCGCCTGGTGACTCGGAGCTTCATATCTGCCGAGAGACATTGGCGGTGCTTGAGCAATGCGCCGCGAGCGCTTTCTCTACGAGGGATGGCGACGACAAGGAGGAGGTTTCCACCGACGACGCCATCTCGTCGGACACGAACTGTAGAGTGTCGGGGTGGGTTGGGAGATACATGGTCCGCGTGACATCGATGACATCGCAGAGGGCGCTACGAAGGATCATCATGTCGTTCTTGAACCAGACGCCGGTGGGATACCTGAACCTAGTGCAGTCTGTTCTCGAGATGTCGCCGGCGGAGACCAGTTCCGGCAGTTGGTCGGCGCACGACTCTCCCGCGACCGAAGCGCCGACACTCAGCACACCACAGCTACTGGCTATGGAAATATTTGCCCATTGGCTTGTTCTCGTCATGCTACTGGACGGTGTGTGGTGGATTGGCGATATAGGGCAGTGGGAATTGGGGCAGGTCGTGTCGTTGATCAAGTCACAACATTGGATTGACCAGTCGGACGCGGCGGGGACGTGGTGGCCCGAGAGCATGTATCAGGTCAAGCGCGAACTCACGGCGGGTGATAAATAAACTGAGATTTGCCTTGTTCAGTTTTCCTGGTGCCCGGTGTTCAAATTGAAGGTCTTGCATTCAACTCGTATGCTGGGACAACGTCAAAGGCCTACAACTTTCTGGAGAGAAAGACTGGAAATGGGGTTCAGGGGGAAAATGCTGGCCGTTAAATCATGCGTTATTAAACTGTCATGGCACCCTACAAACATCGAGGGGTAAACCACATTTGCACGCCCATCCATCTCTTGGAACAGGTCTGCAGGTCCTGACTTGCCTTAACTTTCCGTTGCGTCCTCTCTGTGGGTGTAGGACCAGAGTAGGATGTGTCTCCGACGTGGTGGTACTCGCGTCTGCTGTACGGAAGGTGTAGAGCAAGCTGGGGATGCATGCCGCCGCCTACCAAGTCGACAACAAAGCTGCCGACGCAGCGTGTAGCTCTGAACATGAGCTGGATACTACCTAGCAGCTGCTGCAAGAGAGGGAACAGAATGTGCTCTATCTTCTGATTCTCGCTAGTACTCTGCGTCCCGGACAGGGCTATCCCAGCTCGAGCCCAGCTTCCAATGCGGTTGGCTGTGCTCTAGGTACTTTTCAGGGGTGGGAATATCGCGAGATGATGATTCGATGCCTGATTACCGCACAATACTAATATTTACCGGGGACGATTCCGGAGACACAGTACACACCAATTGGCTTCCTCACTCGGGCCGTCTCGTGCATGAGTGGCGTCCCAGATGCAAAAGCAGGGTGTTGGCTTCGTTCAGGTCTCGAATGCCTTCTGACCAACCAAGCAAATATTAGGCAGCGCCTGGTCTGTATGGGCACGAAAGGCGGTCATTGGTCTTACGAATCCCTCTGGCCTGCGCTCCCCATCTGCAGAAAATTCATCATTTATTCAGCATCAGCACCGTGACCGACAGACGATGTTTTGCCGCAGTTTGATGCTGCACACACCCCGCAACTCTTGTACTTTGATCAATCATCTCGGTCTCAATTGATCCCTTGCTTGGCAGGCAATTTATTGATGAGCCATGTCCACGAGCGTCAGTCGCATGCAAGCCGCGTTGGCGAGCGCAACAAACGAGTTGACAATCGCGGCAGCCAACCTCAATTTCGACTTCAGCATTGTAAAGTACGAAGCCCCAAAAGAGTTCCAGCCAGTCGGCCAGCTTCTCTCAATGCAGAGAAAACACGAGGCCGAAGATGGCAGCTGTCACTCGGTGGCGCGTCGCCTGTCGGCCTTGTTTGCTGGTGTCTGTCCAGCCAGCCCTGCTTTGATCGCGGCATATGGGAAGCGAGCGTCAGAGATTGCCGAGGAAGCCACCAGCCGAGTGTCAAAGAACATATCAAGTCTGTGTTTTCTCAATACACTGGCGTCGACGCAACCTCCATGTGGGCCGCTGCCACGTCGGGAGACCCAAACGGAAGCGCTGTTCATATGCACCTGTTAGCCTGCCTTTTGGCGTCTGTGTGGGAAGCACCGGAAGCCACGTCGATCTGGGTACAGCTGGTCCTAGAAAGACGCGGCGAAGTTGCCCATTGCATGGAGCGTGGTGACGAAGTTCCTTTCAAGCTCGCGGCTGCTGCCGCGCCGGATAAAATATCTAGAAGTGACCTTGCTTCATGGGATGCAAGTGCCCGTGCTTGGCTGGAGACAGCGAACGAGATCAAGAAGAAAGAGCAGGCCCAGCTACGGTTGATACTAAAGAATGTTGAATATTGCATTCGTCCCCAGGCGACGCTTTATAAAGATGTGGTCGAAGTCTGGAGGATCGCCACCAGTGCAATGGACAACGTTGTATCCGGGATAGCCCAGGAGATACATAATGGAGCTGCGATACTCGGGCTCTCCGCATGGCACCTGTACCCCGACATGCAAATCTTCGGCCAGAGGCAGATCGAGGTGACCATGACGGACCCCCTCATTCCGGCCGGTGGTCTCTTGTCTCTTGGGTGCAGTCCCTCCGTCACAGGATCTCAGTCAGGAATCACGTGGTCTCTTTCGCTGGCCAGCCTGAAATACTATGGTGAGCCTGTCAAAACAACGACAGAGGTTCGTGGCGACCATTCTTCTCGACTTTCTGCGGATGAATTTCGACTTGTCGTACTGGGTTCCATTCTGCGCATGTGGAACATCGCACCAGCGCAAGAGTCACTTACGATCAAATTATTGGCTGCTCTGTCGTTTCATATCCTTCATCATATGGGCGGGCAGCTTAGTGAGAACCGCGATGGTTGGGGCCTACTCGAGAAGGCGGAAGCCCTTCATCAGGAGGATGGGCCTGGCGCAGATCCATTCATCAAGTTGGGCAGGAACCGTCCGCATTTCAAACCGGCAGATGCTGACGGTCGTTCTGGCCCAGTTGACGACAGGCAGTTCTTTGGACTTCTGGACGTGGAAAACTTTATCGCTTGTCTCAAGTCACCAGAGGATAGGGTCAGCGCGTTGCGGAGATGCGGTTCCCGCGTCGATCAACCTGGCGGGTATTACGCAGCTCTCATCCGCTATGAAACCGCTGATGGCCAAATACGATACACTCCCCTCGTAAACGAAGACAGTTCAGTGTCCGGTATGAGGGGTTGTGCGTATTGCCCAGATTCATCTGTGAGTTGGACAGATCCAGAGCTGACGACACCTGCTGGGATCCCAACCGCTCCATCCATGTCCTCCCGCGTCGCCTCAAGTTCCAATATCGACCACGCTGTAAAAGACACTGGCAGAGAGTTTGAAGAACGCGGCGTCGGCAGTCACAGGGTCGACGCATCTGATGAATCTCCAACGAACACTAGCAATCGAAGTGAACACGAGAACATCGTGGAGGACATTCTTCGTCCCGATACTCCAACGTCCCGCAATACCGCTGTCGGCGAACATGACCGCAATGAGAGCAATAGCAGCGCTGGACTTAACAACGATCATGCTAATGATGACGAGAAGGATGATCAATTTTTTGATGACAGTGGCGGCGAAGGTGACAGCGATATTGATGATGACGAGTCCGGATCTGGAGATGAAGATTGCGACGATAGTGACTCGGATGGGGAAGCTTCTCACTTCTCGCCTTTCACATCCCACGCTTTCCAGAGCTTCCATTTCACATCCCACGGTGAGACCTATCACTTTGCCTTTGGCGATCACTCAAAGGCGGGCATCTATTTTCCCTCCAGATCCTTCTACAGCACCGCGCCCTCTATCTTGCCCGAAGACGTTTGGTGGGCGTTACGGTATGGCAAGTTTGGAACGCATATAGCCAAATACTATGAAGACAACACCTTGTTCCGATGGATTGCACAGTTTGGATATGCGACACGATGCCTCGAGGAAGTGGGGGGCGACTTGATACCCGTTGCACATCTTTAGCAACGATCCCATTATCCTCACTGGGTTCGGCATTGGAGGGAGCGCGTTCTCGGGAGCGAAGAGGCGTCTCCGTTCTGCACGTGCAAGCCGCAGATACTTTGGCGATCTTGGCGTATTTCCTAGGAAATTGTGACATTAGCCCTTCCGAACTCGAGGCTGGCGTCACTGGCATGTCCTACGAGAACTCGATCTATGTTCCTTCCCAGGTATGTATGTTCTTGGTCAAAATCTTCTCAGCAGCTTGTTGACATGGCATCAGCTACTTCGCGATCCTTTATCGAGGAAGGAACATGGCACCGTGAGTCGTGTCCTGGGCAATATTGGCCAGCCGGGTCTGGTGTTGTTTTCCTCCGTATGCAACCCCATGATCAGGCCGATAGACGATCAGAATTGGAGGGTGATGAACATGAACCGGTTTGATGGTCAACCAGAGGACCATTTCGGATCAACGTCGATGCATCTGGGCTTCACTAAGTGGGAAAGGTCGCTGGACGTTCATGGCGCAGAAGGAAACCAAGATGTCCAATTCACGAAGAAGGAATCCGTCATTGCCATTCGGGACTCCGGCCGATGGATTGGGGACTTCGATCTTGTTGGAGCGCTGAACAGCCCCCATATCATCAGGTTACAGTCTCAGGCTCCTTGCGACCATAGAGCTGACGATTGGGCTCAAGATGACTCCTTGCGAAGTATCGAGAGCTGGGATGAGCTCCGTGAATGCCAGCACGGTCTTGCGGTTGTCAGAGTGCATGGAAACTGGCTTGCGCGGCTTGCTGTGACTGCATACCTCGCGCGACAGGCAAACGAGGATGAAGGCAGAGGGCCGAAAATCACTTTGCTGCCTGCCAAGATGTGCTGGAAGTGCCTCGAGCATGTTAATCACTCAACCATCTACATCTGGTAGTCGAGATAGTCAAGATATTTCTGATAAAAGAAACAGGAACGTTTTCGTTGCCATAGCGAAAAGTTTGACATCCTCGGGCTTGTCAATCGAGCTGACAGAAAGAGGACAACGACATGGGAAAGAAGCAAGAGACTTGGCTTTAGACCTTGGAGCACACCGTGGTCGATGCGAAAGCCGAGATCGACACAATGAGCAAGTAGCTTAGCCAGACTGCCCTCGGAGGCCGACTAGCAAGATCAATCCGAAATTTCGGCTTCTTCATGGGCCAAGTCTACATCCATCGGAATCCATTGTAAGCTATTGCTAACATACCCTAATTAGCTAATAACCGTTACAGCGCCTTTGCTAAGACGCCGTCCGGAGCATTGACAAAACTGCCCTAGTCTTTGACTGACGATAAAAGGGGGCTGCGACAGGTAGGATCTCGACCTGATATGCCCGGGAATTGGCCTTCTTGTTCTTCCTTTGATGAGGATCAATGCATGGTCAAGAACATCAGAACCAGACCTTGACAAATGCTGACACAGCTGACACAGATGACAAAATCCGTTAGTCATCCACTAAAACCGCTAACTAAGTGTTGAAGCCCCACTGGAAAACTTCACGATCTCATCAGCGGCACGCGTCTCCTCCACGTCTCAGAACACGGCAACCGGTTTTATTCGCGCCGCATTGGTCCCAATGCCCGAGCATGATACTATGGCGCAGCGTCGACAGCACTCGGACTCGGGCGGTAGTAGGATAGACATGGAGAACCTCGCAGCAATGGGAAGATTCGGGGAGGGTGCCGGACATCACCGCCGTGTCTCGGATGCCAGAGTTCACATTTCGCCCTTTGTGGGACGGATAGGAGGCAATGGAGGCGACAGTCCCCCAAACGAGGAGGTCTTGAAATCCATACCGGACGCGGTACCGTACATGGGCCTGAAGGACATATTCAACCTCCAGCCCTTCTTCACGGTCGGTTTATGGAAGGCGGCCCTGCTCGAGGGGATGGGTGAGTACCCTGCTTCACATCGAACGCACATATTGAGGCTCACATGGAAGGGACAGGAACCTTGATGCTGGTCTGGTTGACTATCTACACCAGCATCTCCCCCTCGGTGATCCCGTTGGAACCTACCCAGCGGTGGGGCGTATTTGATAACGCAGCCTTCATAGGGCCTCTTGTCGCCAGCATACTCAACTTCGTGTACCTCACGCTCTTCACGTTCTGTTTTGGCGCTGTCACTGGAGCCCACTTGAATCCGATGATCACGATTGCGACCTTCTTTGCGCGTCTGTGCTCACTGCCCCGCGCGGTGATGTACGTCAGCTTCCAGACTGGAGGAGCAGCGCTGGGCGGTCTGCTGGCACGTGCGAGTTACGGCACCCGAGATTTCAAAGTAGGGGGGTGCTGGCTCTATCCAGAGGTTGTCCCCATCCGGGACGCATTCACGACAGAGCTCATGGCCAGCATCATCATCCTCTTCTTTGCATTTGGGGTCGGTCTCGATCCAAGACAAAGAAAGACTGTCGGCCCGACGCTTGGCCCGTTCCTGGTGGGCTTGGCGCTGGGTAGTATGACATTCGGCACGGGGTACTCACGTTACGGCTATGGGGGCGCGAGTATGAATCCTGCTCGGTGCTTTGGGACGTTTGTGGGAAGCAGCTTTCCAGGTTGGCACTGGATACACTGGTATGTAAGGGAGAGCTACCTCCAGTCCAAACGACCACGACTGATGGTATCATTATTTGCTAACTATCACCTAGGGTTGCTAACATCATAGCCTGTATGCTGCATTCGGTGTTCTATCACATCGTGCCGCCCTGGGATTTCGTCTCGGATGACACAGCGGCTTCTCGATCTTGATTTTCTACATTTGAAATCTAATACTGTAAATGATCAAGTCTTTCAGTGTATCCCTCCATAGAATGTCATTAGAGCTCTTGCATATACCCCCAAGATCAAAGCTGCGGTTGAACAAGGTGTGAAGCACGATCTCTGCCCTCAGCACCACAAATCGAATCTGATCCCTACCCCGATAAACAGCGAAATATCTGACGCTCTACAAAAGAGCTTCTTGAACAGAAGGTACTTTGGCCACCAACTCGTCTCGGATTTCTTTCCAGACCAGTGCTTGTACCTCTTGTCCCTGGCTGCTTCCGACAAATGGCTCGGATTTCCTGTTTTCTGAAGTTAGCTCAGCACTCGAGGTTCAAGGGACCCAACCACCCACTTCTTGTACTCTTCATCCGTCATATATCGTACGATGAACTTGCCCTATTCCAACGTCCATTAGCCTCAGCCCACGATTCCAGATCTTCAATGGGAGCCACTCACATGCTCTTCCTTGGTCGTCAAGCCAGCCTTGAGGACAATCTTTGATCCGTTCTCAGGGCTCTGGCCAAGAAGCCCTGTGAAAATAGGTGCTCCAATATCATAAATGATTGACAGAGCTCTCATGGACCGGGAGAGCTCTGTTGCGACAATGCCCGGGCAAATATGGTTCAGGATAAAGTCGGGCCTGCATGTACTATTCTTAGCATGTAGAAAAGAAAATGAAATAGGATGGCTGCGCTTTGGAAACTTACTGTCCATCGCTTCCCAGTGCCAGCTTGGCAATCTCTCTCACCGCATATATGACCATGAGCTTGCTGATACAGTACATCGACATGGATCCGGGGAAGTTTTCTGCAGGGATAAAGTGCTTCAGGATGCCGCCTTGCTGATGGTACTTCTTCCACTCATCTATCTTGATGTTGAGATGAGTGCCGGAGCTGATGATGCCGAGATGCGCAGGTGATGTTCGATGCGGGCGCATGGCCTTGAGGTAGGGGAGGAGGAGGAGGGCGATCAGGGTCGTGCTCAGCGCGTTTACTTGTATATCCTGCTCCCTGGGTTCGATGTCAAATTGAGAAAACTTTCCCAACCATTCCATTCTGGTGCGTTCTTACCAGCCTTCCAGACTTTTCTTGTAGGTCGCCTCATGGGTTCCCGCGTTTAGGACGATGTAGTCGAGGCCGCCCTTGTCAGAGTAGTCCTTCTTGATTGTATTCACAAACTCCACGCATGTTGCGTATCGATCCATGTCTAGTGCCATGACCCTAATCCGGCCTTTACTACCGGGTATCGACTTCTCGAGGCGCTCCTTGGTAGAGTTGCCTCTCGTCGCGTTTCGGCATGTTATGATCACCTCGGCGGCGCTCAGGTTCAGGAGGTGCTTGGCCGTCGCAAGGCCCAGGCCGGTATTGGCTCCTGTCACTAAGACGCGCTGGCCCTTGAATGTATCCTTGGGCGGGAGTGGTAAGGGAAACCACTTGTTGTGGAGTGTCGCGCGGAGGGACATTGCCGCTTCTCGTTGCACGGGGGAAGGCGTCCTTTATCGGCTTAGGTCTCTCGAGGAAGAAGGGGCAAGGGCTCGTTGCTAGTAGCAGCTGTGACCCGATGAGGTTGTGGTGAGAGAGATGGTTACGACATGAATTCAAATCTTCTTTGAGACCCTTTAATAAGATTCTCTGGAGACATTCAATGGCCGATGACGGTTTTCCATCTGCATCTGCATCGGAAATCGGACCAACGTCGCAGACAATTCAAATTCTACTGATAAACTACTAATACTTGAGTCAGCCTTTTGAGCGTTCGGGTCTAGATACATAGTGTTGTCCAAAAGGGGTAGTAACAATATGTCTCAAGGCCCTCCCTAACTACGAGGCACAGCAGCCACTTCGACAAGAGCAGCCTATCATCGCGAGGCTATTCCTAGCACTTCTCGGTGATACGAGACATAAAATTGACTCAAGGAGAAAGCTTTGTAAGCAAGCAACTACTTCAGATGCTTTCGAGAGCCTCAATTCATCCGTTTTGGGTGGTTGCAATATCAAAAAGTTGCCGAGTCGGATTTCGGGAACGGTCCACAGCCTCAATGCCGGTCGTTGGTGGACTAGATCCCAGTCCTCTAACCTGGAATCGATCCTAGCGCAATCTCAAACCCGACTCTAAACGCACCACATTCTTCCCTAGTCTTCTTCTGGGGTTTTGTTTCATTTCGCTGTGCCTCACAAATTTCGGGGGCGTGGACTTTGTGAACACGCAGAACGGAATGGAAGCTCCCAAATGACGCAATACTGTTGACCCAAACAAGACAAACGGCCCGCTATTAACGCCATTTTTAATAGCTGATAGTGGCTAGCTCGTTGGGATCCTCTCGATTTCGATACGTCTGAAGTCGGGGTCCCATCAAACCGAAGCCGCCACGCCATCTACTTTAGATGTCCTACACGACTTTCAGTTCTAGAGTGAAAAGAAGGTCCATAGATGATGCAATACTGTTTACTTAAAAGAGATGTGTGGCCCAATTTTTAACAACACTATTTCTATACGACAATGGCTAGCATGTTGAGATATCCTCCAGTCATCTAAGTGCAGGGCCTAATTGTCCAAAGTAAATGCTCAGTGAAGCAAAGCCAAGCTGGGCCTGATACGCCCTAAGCATGCTAGTTTGCCCCCAACAGCTTTCATTTTAACCTGACATGTCCTTTCCAGGCTTGGGCGTCTCATCAACACCCTCGAAGATATCAGTCGCACTCGATCCATGGTCTCCTCCAAATGCCGAGGATTGTACAGAATGGCGCGCGTCAGCCAAGTCTGGTACTTTGCGTCTATATAGGAGTGCTAGTTTCCAAGAGTCACAGCCTGCAAATACCGATATCGACCGCGGCATGGTAATAAGGGCGGATCACGGTTAAAGTGATGGATATTTCCCTCGTTGAACTAACCCGACAATATGGGTGACTTACCACCGCCACGGTGATCCCTGTGGAGTCAAACGCAAGCTTGGTAAATATACCTACGCAAATGGCGTATATAGAAAGAAGCCCAGTGATGACCATCTGCACGACATCCTGCCTGCGGGCTCAGAAAAGACGAATGTATGCATGTCCGTGCAAGGTCTCAAGATGAAGCTCTCAGCCAATTACTTTCTCGTCGCAATCTTCCTCGCATGCAACATCTCAAGGACCGTTCAGAGTCAATTGCAAACGAAACGTGATAATGTGGCCATCGACTCTCTCGCCAGGGATTTGGAACGCGTAGAGTCGGTACGCGAGGTTAAGGATGTTCAGCGCACATTTGCCCAATTTGCCCAGTTTGGACGCTGGGCCGATATGGCAACCCTCTTTTCCAGCAATGGCACACTGAGATGGGGAACTGCCTCGTCCACTGGGCATGTTGCGATCCAGACTTGGCTTCGAGACGATGCAAATGGAATGGATGGCATTCAGTCGGGCTCCCTTGATACAATGATAACCGAAAACCCACTGATCACGTTATCAGCAGATGGCAAGTCCGCGAAGGGGCGGTGGAACGGTCTGAGGTTCATGGGCGATGGCAAAGGTGGAACGCGCATTCAGGGCGGCATCTATGAGAACGAATACGTCCAGACAGAATCTGGATGGAAGATATCACTGCTGCATTACTATGCGCTGTATGCTGGACCTTATGTAGGAGGCTGGCGGAACGTTGGCGGAGGTCTTCCAGTGGTTCCCTACCACTTCACTGCAGAGAACGCTGGAGCTGCAGTCTCTGAACCGATAGGAGAGGCTCCTCAGACGAATGCGAGCTTGGGCGAGCTCGCTCAACGAATTGAACGACTCAACGACGAAGACGAGATTCGCAACTTACAACATGTTTATGGCTACTATGTGGACCGCCGTATGTGGACGGATGTCGTTGACCTTTTCGCTCCCAATTCGACCGTCAACATCCGGGGAGCCGGATCGTACCTCGACTCATCGGGTGTCCGGCAAGCGATGGAGCGGATGGGAAGAGAAGGGCTCTCTCAAGGCATCCTGAATGACCACCCAATATTTGGTGCGACCGTCAACGTGCTGCCTGGAGGTGTTGAAGCCATTGCCCGCGGCATCGAGGTCGGTATGACCGGTGATGCGAATTCAAAGACTGCCTCTTGGGAGTTCTCCGTGTTTCGCAACACATTCGTCAAACAAGAAGGCTTATGGAGATTTCAAGAACTCAATGTTACGCCTCTTATCAAAGCGGACTACTTCAAAGGATGGGGTGACGGCGGTTCTTTTGCGGCTCAGAATGCGTCTGTGCCATTCTTGGACTTCTCTCCGCGCAGGTCCCGCCAACTGGTCAAGAACGCCAAAGTTACGATCAATTCAATCAGTGAGCTTGCACGCCTCCTTGCACGTTCATCTGCATGGGACGGCACTGAGAATGTCTCTTCGGCCTACGGCTATCTGCTTGACGACTTGGCCTGTCCGCTTCTTGGCGCCATCCACGCCTCGAAGGGCAATAAACTTTCACCTTTCACTGGATGGTACGCTACACCAGAACGGATAACAACCGCATGTTCGACCCAGTGGGGCACAAATCACTCTGCTTTGCGCTCAAGCATTTCATTTCACTGGCGACCACAGCCAGTCATCCTCGTCAGTGACGACGGCCGCTCCTCGACCCTCCGGGCCAGGCTTCTGCAACCATCTACCAGCATCGACAAGGCTGGCTCGTTCAACGGGGCGATGTACCACGACCAGATGGTGCTTGAGGAGGGCAAGGGATGGAAGTTGTGGAGCGTAACTATCGATGAATTCTACTGGATGTCGAAGAACTGGGCCGAGGGCTGGGCAACAGCCACGGTCAGCAACTCGAGCAGCAGCGCCAACTCTACCTCGTCTCTGGCGCAGAAGTACCCGCCTGACCTGACACTACCCGAGGTGGGTGACCGAGAAGCTAGCTTCAGGGGCGGGAGTGATAGACCGATTGAGTGGCCGGAGATCCAACGGATGTGGTTCCAGTACCGCAACCCGGTGTCGGGTAGGATGCCCGAGTACTACTGGCCTGGCTGCGTGCCCTGCCGAGCCCGACCTGAATGGGCGCTCGAGGCAAATGGGTATCAAGAGCCACCGACAGGACCGCCACTCTTGAACACCACCGGTGGGGTGTCTAGACGCCAAACACGTCTTGGGAATAAATGGAATACGTGGTAAATTCGACAGAGTCACGCATTGTCAATCGCTCGTGGTCTAATGATTGATGAAGAAACACAATCAAAAGGGATGGCAATAAAGACAGGGTGAATATCTGCCTCTAAAATGATATTGTATGACACGGGTGGTACACCTCGGCTCCTTGATTACTTGTCTGATCTTTCACATCCACATGTCAGCCTGAGTCCTTAGAGGAAATCTCTCGATATGACATGCTGACAGCAACTCCGCCATCAGACTACCCACTCAAGGACACACGTTGCACGCGACCGATATATTGATAGGGTCACTTCATTGATGGTCTAGCAATGTGAACTGTGGTTTTACTATTCTTCATGATCTATGTGATAAGTTCCAACCCCCCCTCAATAAAATGAAATGGGATCTTGCGCGGAGCGCTTGTCAGGAGAGTCAGGCTCAAACAGTGGCACGGTGATCGTCAAAAATGTCGCCAGCTTCACTCCGGAGACCAAGAGATTGAGAATTTAGTCTCCTTTCGAAAAGGGCGCTCAACAGTATAATTGGGTTCCCCAACACTGGGAGTGGTTAGGGTATCTTTGAAATATATGTATTATGTTCATTGCCTTTGTATTGTGCTGTATGGATTATAATTACCTCGATGACAGTATCAGACGAGATAAATGTCACGCAAAGTTGCCCTGTGATCACTTGCCTCCTTCATAGCCTGCCCAAACATGACGTCGGCGAATCTCTCAGCGTCTGTGAGTACGACAGACTCACCGAGGAAGCTAAAGTACTGCTTCCCGTTCTTTTGGGGGCGCAGCACGACGGGGTGCTTCGCACCTTGCAGAACCCATATCTCATCATCATATCCCGTTGTCTTGGGTACCACAGCACGGAGCTTTGTAGCGCTGTCCTGGATCAAGAGCATGGGGAGTGGCAACGAGTCTCCACCGTTTCGGCTCTCTAGGGATGTCCTAGGCGCATGGGACGGGCCATTGCCACTGCGCATGACGGCATTTCCCAGCTTGCCCAAGAGCACGCCTTTCACCGGCAGGTGCATGTTGCTAACGTCATGCGGCCCGCCGGCCGGTGGTTGAGCTGCCACTCCTCCTGCCCCGGCGGTTGGACGAGGAGCAATCACATGGCGCGTACCGCCAGCCGCGCAGAACGGGCCCGCCGCGCGGTCGCGGTCGCGCAGCCGGCGAACGCAGTCGTGGAACTCGAGACCGGCGCTGTCCTCGGGCGCGGTCCAGTCCGGTACCCACGTGGGGATGCCGTCCCCATCAAAGACCACGGGGCCGGAGCGACAGCCGACGTAGCCGAGCATGTCCAGGTTGTGGTCGTGGGCGACGATGGCGCGAGCCGTGTCGACCAACACGCGCTCGACCGTGTTGGCCTTGTCGTAGCACGGCGTCACGGCGTACTCGCCCTCGGCCAGGCCCAGGAAGGCGTAGACGCGGTCGCGCGGGTCCGACGACAGGCAGTTGCGCGCGTGCAGCAGGAGATCCGTCAGCGCCGTCGGCCGCTGGCGCCGGGCCCTGGCGATGGAGAGCACGGTTCGCCGGGCCGAGGTCAGCGCCGTCAGACGCTCCCGTAGGAGGAGCCGGGCCGCGGTGATCTCGGTCGACTCGGCCACCGCAAGGTCCTTCGGACGCCGCTGTTGCATGGTGTGCCCACCGCGCACCTGCAGTAATTCTTGGGGCCCACCCTCGAGGCGCCGGATCTCGAGAGCGAGGGCCTCGATCTTTTTCTTCAGGCGCTGCGTTTTTATTCTGGCTACAGCCCGATCAAGGTACGAGGGTCGATCTAGGTTTGCCGCCTCGAGCTCACGTTCTAGCCTTTGCTTGTCGTCCCGGTGCTGTTTGAGCTGGCGCTCGTGAACGGAAACTGTCCGACCGCTGCCGCTACTGCGTGCCCTCTTCTCGGATGCCCTCTTCGATGTTCTCTCCTCCTTGGGATGTTGATGATGATGGTCTGATAGTCGCCAGTCATCCAGCCGGTCTTGCAGCTCGTAACATACGAACTCGAGCAAAGGAGACAGCTCATCCCATGGGATAGATGTGGAATGGTGCAAGAATTGCACTTGAGGCGCCATGACAAACTCTTGGTACACCCAAGCCCGCTTCCACCAAGGGGCTGAAAGGAACTGCTCTAGAGAACTGATCCACTCGTTGGCGGCCCTCTCGTTGATGAGCTGGTGGCGTAGGGTGCTACACATTTGGTCTGCTGATGCCGTGGGGGGATTCGAAGTTGTGTGGAATATGGGACTCCTGAATCTCTCTGTACCCCTTTGAGGGTCGGCCGGCTTGTGAGGAAGCGTCAGCACAGACGTCCACAACATCCAGCCACCACTGTCGCCAGCCCCCTTGTGGGAGACACTCCGGGGTAAATCAGGCGTAGACAGACAAACGTAGACGCTGGCACTATTCCGGTAGATATCCTGCATCATTGACACCTGGCTCGCTCTCTCTTCTTTGTCGGCCTGGTTGATGCAGATTTGGTCCGCCCAGAGCACTAAGTCACCGTCCAGACCCGTCTTTCTAGCAGACCAGCATCGCAGAACGCATTCGATGGCGTGTGCCAGGTTGGCGAAGACGTTGAAGGGCTGGCCGTTGACTGTGACGATCTTTGTGGACTTGGCGGATCCTGCACAGTACGATAGCGCGATATACTGCCCCTGGACCCAGGGCAGCATTCTCTTGTCCAGAATCTCACATGAGATCAGTGAATTGGAGGCAGCGGATGAGCTACCCACCCCGGACCATCTTGAGCCTTGCCAAGATGAATCATTCTTTTGGCTCGTTTGCGGAGGGACTAGCGGCTTGCTAAACCTCAGTAGTCGGATTTCATTCTTGTTTGGGTCAAGGCTTTTGTACGGTGATCTTAAGTAGAATGTCCGGTTAGCGGGAGTATTAAAAGCGTCGAACCCGTCGGATAAACTGTCTTCAATGCTCGGTAGTGACGATCTTGAGGCTGAACTTGGGGGACGAGTTACGTCCCACGGCGGCGGCAACGAAACCGGGGCACCTCCCTCCTCTCCATCTGCCTCGGAGGCTGGAGTGACTGCAACATAAGCGGCCGAGGGCATCGTGTACAACAAGCGTGAAGGTGTAGCCTAATTGACTCTTGGTCAAGTCACAGACGTTGCGGGAGGCCTCGGAGGATGAGTACCTCCTCGCAAAGTATGAGTAAACGACACTCGTGGAGGTTAGGTCATGGTGTGGCAGGATTGGCACTTGATTGCGAGATTGTGGGAATGACAGCCTGACCTGGGCTATTTTGCAACTTATCCAGCTTTTCTAGGCGCCGGGCATCTTTCGGCAAGGCAAGATTATTCCCTGTAAGGTTGAGACCGAGTGTGGCCAAATGGGCAGCCTGTCCAGTCCACCCTCTTGCAGCTAGGTCCACACATGGGCTGAATGAACTGTCTGGGGAAGGCATGTGGGCTCGTTTTGTTTGGCAGGGCTACATGACAAGTAGGTACCAGTACCTGAGGAAGAAGGACAGCTTCTCTAGCCGAGCGTCCGGCCACGCTGGTACTGATTCGGTAGACTACTGGCTGATATACCGGCCACAGGCAAGACACGATAGCTCACGAACAAGTCGACACTGATGCGCACGTCAAGCTTTGTCGTATCTTACAAAATCACGCACGTTATCTTCATAAACGGCAGAATTTGAATAAAGGCCCATAATTTACAGTGACGCTTCAGAGCTCCATGCTCTCAGCTTACTGTGTACGAGATCGCTGAGATAGCCAGCGCCGCATCCTTTCTGTGCGGGCTGTGGACAGCCTGTGCCTTTGCCTCCCCTCATCCCTCGTATCGATTGTTTCCTGTTCTTCAATGTAAAGCGTGTCCATGATGTTCGTGAGCTGCTCTCGCTCGTCGGTATCCCACCTCGCCCGAGCCCAGCCGCTAACAGTGTCCTTGATGTCCTTCGTGATGGCCTCGCGCTTCTCCGCGATCCTATGGCGCGTCGCCTCGCGATAGCCGAGCGTGCTGCGATTGCTCCACAGGTCATTGTCGAATTTCAGCATGCGCCGCGCAAGCGTGATGACCTCCTCTATGTCGTCATCGTCGACGTCCTCACCGGGCTGCTTGACATCCAGCTCCAGCTCCGTCACAACTGGCTCGTAATAGTACTGCATTATCTGCCTCTGGAAAAGCCTGGCCGACGTGCCTACGCGTCCCATGTCGGCGAACTTGGCCGTCGACTGCAGGCCATCGTTCGCCGTCATCTCAATATCGTCCACGGCGCTCGTGCCGGCGGCGACGCCTGTTGTGACGGTGTTGCGGGCGCTATGATGGGTGGCTCGCGTCGAGCTGAGCTGGTAGCCTGGCTCCGTGATCCACGATAACATGCCGTGATTCGACGGAGTAACCATGGTGCTCCAGTTATACCATGATAGTAGGATGGTAAGGACGATAGCAATGAAAGAGACGATGCCAAATACCACCTGAGGTGTTGGTGACCCGCTGGTGTAGCCATTGCCGGCGTGGACGATGATGAACGCCCTCGGGTCAGCGGGAATATCGGCCGAGCCGTTCTTGAGGGAACCATTAGTAGCGAACACATTCATGGGGAGGTAGCCCACGCCCCAGTCCTGGGTGCTACGGTTCATCAGGTCGACCCATATTGTCGGATGGGTGGAGTAGATATGTTGATGTCTCCATGTGTTCATGGTGTCGAAGCGCGGGGCCAGAAGAGAGAGCAGAGCGTCTGTCGAAGTGATCGTTGCTTGTTCCAGATGCTGCAGCAAGAGCGAGCAGACTTATGAGGACGAGAGAATAGAGAGAGCCTTTTCAGGTAGCCCTCCAGCGGGTGAGTCTCGTGCCCAATCCTGTAGGCACCCGTAGGTAGGCAGGTCACCAGTATCCAACGTACAGGTACATGGCTCGTAGTAAACGGCCGAATGGCGGCAGGGCGCCGGTTCAGGTGTCAGATTTCTCAGGGCTGTCGCCAGCGCGGTGGGATGGTAGGCCATACAGACCTGTGCACCCAGGAGAGAAGGCCCGCAGCCTGACGGGATTATTCAGGTATGGAAGGAGGGGTATTATTATCATACGCAAGGATCAATCTTTGAAGGAGGGGGATACATCGGGGTACCAGTCCCAGCCAGCCAATAACCAAGCATGTCCATCATGCAAACTGCGCCGTGAAATTGCACATTACGCCCGGCTACTATGGCCAGCCTGATACCTAAATCCGTATTGCCCTTGCGGCGAGAGGCGAGTTGGCTGACGCACCGCCGCGGGATGGGCTACCCATCGTTTCTTGCGGTGCGCCAGGCGCCTCGCAGAACAGTTCTGCCAGTAGAATATTCAGGTTCACCGAGATGCGTAACTACATTGTCATGAAGGAGTACATAGAGCCTTTGGCACTTTGCTTCTGAGCCGAGGTCCACAGCAGCTCAGATTGGCTCGAAGGAAGCCGTGAGAAGTCGTAGTCGAGGGATGAGCGGCGCAGGTCGGCTGTATTACATGCCAGGGTTAGCCTGCCGGGTTTTGGTGGCGAGTATCGACAAAGGGCACTTACTGCACCGCGAGAGCTGACGAGGCGGACCGCCAGGTCTCTCGTCCGGAGACAGGACAATGGTGACTGAGCCGGGCCTGCGGCCAGCGTGGCTCATTCGTGTCACCAGCCTTATAGTTCTGATCGTTGGTATACTACCTTCGACGACGTCACCCCTGGCAATGAGCCATTTGATATTGTCTCTGGCCCGTGCCTTGCCATCGAACGAGTCCGTGTATCTCTGTTCTGGCTGGTGCGCGTAGACTGCAAAGTCCTCGGCTACGACAATGCCGATGTGGTAAGGGCAGAGGTGGTACTCAGAGTGAGGCGGCCACATGTAGCCAAGCTGGAGCCCCATCATAATGGCCCCCTTTGCTACGGCTGTCCAACTATCGCTACCGTGGAGAACCGCGATTCCGTGACCGGATGCGGCGCTCTGGATTTTATTATGGAGAAACCTACTTCGTGAAAAGCCACCAGAGAGGAATATGGCCTGAAAGTGCGATATTTCGTTTGTTAGTCTGTCGAATGATCCACTGGTAAAGCTCGCCACTCACCTGAACCCGTTGTCTGCCCACAAGTTGCCCAAGTTGCTGTCCAATGAGATCGATAGTTCCATTGACTGACTTGTAGAACATTTGTTCCATCTGATCACTATCCTCTCGAGCATTATCCGTCAGTGACAGTCAATTCGATTGCGGGTAGAGAGAAAGGCAACTAACCATGTTATCACGAGTGAGCCGTTCCTAATGCCTCTTTCAAGATCATCTTGCTCTCCGACCCCATAGGGCAACGGGATATTATTGGGTGGAGGTTCCTGGCCGTTTTCATCGCGGCCGACAAAGTTGTGCTTGATGTTCTGGAACCGCTCTAGCATCTGCTGCTCGCCCTGCGTCAGAATCACATGTGATCCGCCGCGAATGGTGACGCCGTCGTTGCTGTATGCTAGAAGTTTGTCGTGTTCTACTTCTCCGAGCTGCTCGGGGAGAAACCTCTCGAGGAAGTACGTGTCTATGCAAGATGCTCCGCACTGAGCACCTACAAAAGCCATTCGAGTTAGCAGAAGCCGGTCACAGCGGCAGAGCCTGGGTGGGAAACTGACTGGACACTTCGGTTGCCATCTTGACTTGGAAGTTGGGCTCCACGCTTACGACCTCGTACGACACCAGGTCCTGTCAGGATTAGCATGAAAATCAGCTGGAGAGGTCCCAATCTGGTATTAGGACGTACCACCGTTCCACCACCCGCATCCACTACAACGAAGCACTCTCCCTGTGCGTCGAGTCATTGTCAGCCAAGGCAATCGTCTCATACTATGAGCGGGCTGAATAAGAGACCTACCCTTCTGAGCCTATGAATAGCGTGTTCAGAATCTCGCATCGTGTACTGGGCGCACGCTTCCGGCTCAGTTGCTAATCTGAACGACCAAGATCGGTTAGGAGAATCTGGCATTGCACGTCGGAAAGCCTCGGCGGCGGCGCGGAAGCTCGCGTTCCTCGCCTTGGCGTCCCATTTCTAAGTCAATGTTAGATCACCATACGGTTGAAAACAAGAAGACACAAGTTCCGTACTCCCGGATGTGTAATAATCAGATCGATGGGCGTGTGCTTCAGGATGTCCGGGTCCCTCCGCCCTTCAATGTCCTGACGAACCCGTTTGGCAACCTCGGTCAGATAATCCAGTATTGTCTCGGTCGATGTCTTTAGCAGGTGTGTCGCCGGTCGCGAGCCGGGCTGCTGGTCTGCCACTTCGTCTAAGTAGTCACTCAGTTCTTCCAGCGATTCGAGACGGCTGTGCTTCTGAAGCTTGAGCTTTGTCAACTTGATAACGTTGGCATTGTGGTCAATCTCGAAACCCCAACGCCTGTTCCCCTGCACTTCCGAGTAGGTGAAAAGCGACGGCACCTTGGGATCGTTGCCGCCGGGCCAGGTCTGGACGACGTTGATGTCGTCCAGTGCCGGCTGCTCGTTGGTTACCACGGCCCAAGCGGCTCCTTCATCGTGTTAGTGGTCCGCCCATTCTACTCTTGGGGCAAGCTGCTTCTCCTACCAGTGTACGTCGTGCCGTAATCAATACTAATAACAAACCGGGGTCCTCCGACTGGACTGTTCTCAAGATCCGCCGCCGGCACATTGGAGGATTCGGCTGATGCCGTCCTTGGGTTCTGGGGCGGCCGGGGAGTATCATTCGACGGTTCAGGAGGATACGGTGGCGGCGCCGGATAGTATCGCGATGGCCCATGAACTGGTGGTGAAGCCCGTGGCTCACGGTTCCGTGCCGCCGACATCGCAGAGGCTGGATGGTGACTTCGCCTGGTAGTTTCTGGAAAAGATATAGACTGAACAGTTCTCTGCAGACAGCAAGGGTGACACAAGATGAAGTGAGCGAAGTTGAAGTATGGAGGATCTGGCGAGCAGTGGGGAAGAGTGTCACGCAGACGGTGGAAGCAGAGTCGGTGTTGCAAATGTCACACCCCTCCGAACATTGCATCCACCCCCATGTCAGCTTCCCAAGTCAGGCAGACGGACGCGCACCCAGTCTCCTTTGAAGGGGGCTGATTTGTCGGAATTCATTTTATTACGCAGCTAGGCGCCCTTCTCGAACCCCAATCAACCTGCTGGCGACGTCTTCGGCCTTCACGCAGGCACCGACGCACACAGCCAAACGTGAGGCAGGCAGCCTGATACACCACCCAGATCATGCAGCACGGTACAACGTCCAAGGAACAAGCGCCACGCAATGCCCCCACATCACTGACACCTCCACGGCTGCTTGCTGAGCGCTGAAGTCTAGGCCTGGGCTGCTGCCTTTCTCGAAACATTAAGTCGCCCAAGCCGGTGCTCAATTTCAAAGCCCAACTCGACAGGTATCAAACGGCGCGAATACGGCTCACATCAGATGGCTAAGAGGAGGAAAAACGCTCTGCGAAGGGGCACTTTGAGGCAGTCGCCAGAACCCAGCGCAAGATCAAAGAGAACGGGGCGGTGGCTCGGGTGGTTCGGCGGCTTAACGACAAGACCAGCATCAGGATCACGGTCGAGATCTCACGGTGTTACGTCAGAGGACGACCAGCCGCCGACTGCGCAGGAGAGATTCCAGTACAGCAATTGGAATGGCTATCGACCTGGGCCGTCTTCTACCCACGATCATCAACTCGGCACCAGAGGGTCCTTTTCGCCCTCAACCGCCAGGCAGTATACCAATTGGGACCAGTGTGGCTCCGAGCAGCCACCTTATTCGGCCCAGGATGGCATGTATAATCGAGGTGCACAACTCCAGCTCCGCCCGATCATGCCAAACGAGAATCACACTATGCTCTGGGGCTCTGGCGGTTCGAGTAGTGCTCCGGGCTTTGCCTCTGGAGGATTCTCACCACAGAGCTCGACGCTGGCGCAGAGAAACGTGAGCCTCCGGGAGAAGACAAGTGATGGAAAGAAGAGAAAACTATCCAACATAGAAGTTCTCAGCCGCTTGAACGACCGAGCCATTCATCTGCTAGAGGCTTACCATGTAAAACTTCCGTCGGGCGAATTGGCACTTGAGAGTTTGCTTGACACCATACCGGATCTTCTGGGCACCCGCGAGGATGAGATCAGCAAGCTTAAGGACGACAGACAACAGGTTGATGCCCAAATTGCGACACTAAAGCAGGATGCAATAGACTGGCATGCCAAGTTTGAGTCGGAGAAGAAGACTGCCAAACGAGACCTCGACTCTCTGAGGCTAGCTATGGAGACTTCGTTCGCTGATATGGAGGTCCAGATCAGAAAACAGCACGGGCAAGATCTCCGATCACAGCGAAGAAATCACGACTCCGAAATGCGGTCACTGCGGGCCGACCATGCGAGGGAGGTGTCGGAGCTCAAAGTAAAGCATGACGAGAACATGGCACACTTGGAGGAGGAGTGCAAGAATGAGGTGGCTGAGCTGGAAAGGAAGCTCGAAGACGCCGCGCAGCGTCACCAACGTCAGATTGAGCAGGCTGGTCTCGCCCACGACAAGAAGATCGCGCAGCTGACTGCTGACTGGAAGAATCGGCTGGCAGAGGCGATCAATGAGGCCAAGGTTGTCACCGCGGAGAAGGACAGGGAGATCACCGCCCACAGAATGGAGATCGAGCGGCTCTCTAACCGCATGGCCGCGTACAGCACGAACCGCTACCGGGCCATTCCGGACAAGGAGTTTGCTGTCCTATTTGGCAGCCTCGAACAGCGCATCATCGACCTCAGCAGCAACACTACGTCTCTCGCGGGAAGCAGCGTCGACGCTGCCCTAAACCCGCACGACTTCATCGACCGCCGCGGGGGTAAGGGCCGGAATTGGGTCCGCCTAGTCCGCAACGCTTGCTGGACCCTGCTGCTGCGCGGCTTCTTCAGCCGGCCGGTGGGTTTTGGAGCCTTCGGTGCTGATGGCACAGACTGCGAGACGCTCAACGACATGTACGCCCTGTTTACCAGCGGAGGTGAGTCTCCGCATATCCTCAATGCATATCCATCTCTCTACCGTCTGTACGAGACTAATCACTTCTGGTGTGTTAGCAGCAAGATCGCTCCCCACGGATCAAGAAGCCAACGCAGCTCGTGCCTGGTACTTTACCATGATCCTCCAGAGCGTCACACCGGGCGGCCTAGCGAAGGGCAGGACAGTGTTGGGGGCGGACAACACCAGCTTGGGGCACCGATTCCAGCACAACATCGACAGCGTGGCAGCGGAGCTGATTCGTATCCTGCAGCAGCTGGGTGGCGACGGCGGCAGTGCAAGCCAGGAAAAGGCCAGGGACATTGCAGTGGACATGGGTCTCCTGGCGCTACGTGTAGGGTCGCAGCGGGCGCACGTCTTACTAGAAACCTGCACTTTCGGTGAGAGTGGAGGGCGCTTGGGCGAATGGTTTAAACACGAGAGCGAGGGGGCGCTGCCACCAGGGCCCGTCTTGGTGGACCTGATGGTGCAGCCTTGTCTTCGGCGCGTGGGCGATGGCTACGAGGACACCCGCAGCCAGAAGATCCTTGCGCAGGGCGTTTTCCTGGCCCAGAAATGAAAGGCCAATGTAACCCTATGCGCGGGCCACTAATAGACTAATACCTAGCTATCCTGAATTCACTCGACAAGAGTTTAGTTTCCTATTTTGTGAGCACTTCCCTTTATAACATCCGTACGAAACACCCGCGCTGTTGTTATAAAGCTTTCATTCATTCATGCCCATAAGCGGCTGAAGAGGACAACGGAAATGAGAAGAGAGGATAGTGGTAGAGGAGTGCTCCCGAAACCATCGAGGACGACAGTCACGGACAGACGCCTCGCGGTCACGCCTTGGGCAATGATGATCTGCCGCCCTTATATTTTGTGCTAATCCCTGGCGTTTGGGGGCCACACCATGCATGAGATCAATATCTGACTCAGACGACTGACACCAGTACGGGTACCTAAGGGTACATTTTCGAGTAGTCACGACACGAGGCGAAAGGCGAGGCGGCTCTGCAGCCTCGCTGCACCCTGCGAACTGATTCTCAGCGCCGGCCTGCCGGACCTGCGCTGTTGGCGCACTTCTTTCACTTTCTCTATTTCTCCTTCCCCTTTCCAACAAACTTGTTATGAGCACCAGCACACGATCACTGCAAAGTTGGTCTCAGCGACTCGGACGCAGAGGGGAGAAGCTTTCGCCACCGGCAGGTCAGGACCTACTTCTACAACTTCTACAGGAGGTTCCAGACTGTTCGCAGGTATGGCGTTGGAAAAGTCTTTTCAAACTGGCTTCCTGCAGCCGCTGCCGTACAAGGGGGAGGTCGCCGGCGGCATTCTTGTCACCATCTGGTTTGTCATCATGGCCGTGTTTACTGTGATGTGGTGGCTCTATATTGTTCGAGGAAGGCACATGGGTAAATGGCACGCGTTCGAAAGTATCCTGTTCGGCAATGTACTTTTGTGTATGTGAGTCGTTCCACTGTTTCATTCATGTTTGTTTCTCTCATTTCATATCCTGACAGAGCTCGGACAGATGGTACATTTGCCCATTTCTGGACCGCTGGTTGCATTACAGCGGCCGCAGCGTCATCTACGGCTATGTCATTTTCGGCGCCTTTTGGGAGCTGAGCCGCCCGTTGTCGACACTCTTCTTCCTCTGGGGCGGGCACAGGATCGTATGGAATGAGGTGGAGCACCGCTTCACCGAGAAGCTGAAGTACTATTTGTGGCTCGTAGCAAAGGTGTTGATGCTGGTTAACTTCTTGGTGATCATATTCTACTGGTTGCTGTACATCGCCTTGGCCTCCGTCTGGGTGCGCTTCGCGAGCCTCGACACCATCGCCGACATCGGCACCAGGTGGTCGCAGTTCTGGATTTCCATGACGAGCTTGTTCTTGGGCTACAGCATACTTATATCCGCCACCGTCGCCACAACGCTCTACCAGGCCCGGTTTCGACGGGATGGGCATCTCCCATGGGTACGTACATCCTCGTCTAAATCACTCTCATCCTTTCCTTGGCCTATCATCCCTGACGGACCTCTCTCTCTCTCTACAGAACAGATTTTGGCTCCTTTTCGCCGTCCTATGCCTCTTAACGCGATCCATAGTCGAATTTGCTATTGCTTGTCGGACATATAGCGTCACAGCCACGCGACAGGACCTCCGCCTCGCCGACGACGCCGCATTCGGCACGCTAACCTCCTTGTTTCTTGCCTTCATGTACGCGCTGGCTCGCACAGTGTCCGGGCCTGTCGACCTGGGTAGCGAAGAGGCGGTACAAGTCGAGGCCTGGATCCGTTTCAGCATCCTCCGCGACCTGATGAACCAGACGAATGAAGGCCGCACGTCGGCCCCGCCATTCGGCACATTGCTGAATGCAGCCGAGATGCGCCTCACCGTCGAGAGAAGAGACACCGTCACCGTTGCCGCGGGCGTCCACTGCATCGACCGGTTGCGGCAAGACTACGCCAAGCTGGACCCGAGGATAAAGGATGACCTGCGCGCCCGCAGAAACACGCGCCGTGAGCAACTTCATGACAGCGTCCGCTCGAACGGCACGTGGGATCCAACAAGCACGAACCGCTCGAACCGTGCCGCCACCCCGGTAGAGACAGCTAGGCAGAGGCTGAATCGGTTCGCGCCAGAAGCCACGAGGGCAGCAGCAACACCACCCACCCTTTCTGATGTGAGTGAGGAGAGGACAAGGCGTGAAACCAGACGACAACGGGCCGGCTATGAATAATTTCTTTTCTTCGCCACGGCTTTCAGGCCGGATTGATCAGCTTGGCGTTTGGAGTACGTAGCAACCTAATGAATGAACCTACAATTTTTCTTGCCGGTACCCTCTCGAGGCCCGTCTCATTCAGCGAGTGGCAGGGATTAATGAGGCCATAAGGGCCGTCTATTTAGAGCCTTTCACAAGGTGCTTAGGCGCAACATGCAGACGATGATGCTGTCTCATGTAGCCACAGAGTTCTTAAGAATCTTGGCCAGCGCCTCTATCATACTCCGTAGATAGGGCGACAATGCGGGGGAACATCCTTGTCCTTGTTGATCACGCTGATGCTGTCGTAGGACCCCTTGTGCTCCTTCAAATTAGGTGGCAAATTCTAGTCATCCCCCGGTAACTCGCTGGTGTTGGGATTCTTAAAGTCATCAAGTGTGAAGGACTCCAGATCAACAGCCAGCGGGGGCAGCGTTTATGGAGCCAATACTTGACACTTTGGATGGCGCTTAGAGATTCGCGAAAGCCAGTCAAGTCTCACAGTCTGTCTGGGATCAGTCTGACAGGTGGAGTAAGTATCCTGGTCACAACCTCACACTAGCTCTCCTCTCAATACACCGCGGAGGAGTCATCTCCCGCCATTTCAAGTCATTTTAGCCGGCTGATACAAGCCTCCATCTTCAAGGTCATTTCATGTTGCACTTTGTCCTATTGTCTCTTCTGCTGATGTCTGCACCTAGACAATGCCCCCCTCACAGCCCCAACTAGATTCGCTTGCTGCGGAGCTGTTGGACCAGATCCTGGTCAATCTGGACCTGGTTGATATCAGCCGCCTGAGCTGCTGCAACAGACGCCTAAACCATGACCTGGAACAGACACTCTACGGGAACGCGACAAGTCGCAACCGGGCCATGAAGTGGGCCTGTGAAACTGGCAATAACAGTGTCGTTCACCGGGCTATCGCCTACGGATCCTCTCCCAGCATCGTCCCTGTTCCCAGGAGACGGACTCAGACGGCCCAATCGCCCCAGTCATTAAATACCCTGACCCTCTACCTTGCTGCCAGGCATGGCCAGGTCGCCACCTTCCGGCGGCTCATTCAACTTGGCTCCCGCGTCGACGAGCGTGAGGTTGATTCGTTGACAGTGCGAGCGCTTGTGGAAAGGCTTTGTCACCCGGTCGATTTCGATCTTCTCGATCCGTTCCTGCAGGCGGGTTTGGCGTCGCAACTCGGCCAGCAGATGCGCGATGAAGCCCTGATCTTTGTCGCCACATCTGTCGCCCCCATCGTGCCACTAGACGTCGTACGCATGCTACTTGACTGTGGAGCGAGCCCCAACTGCGTACGGAGTGGCCGAGCCAAAGACGGCTCTATCTCACCGCTGTCCGCCGCTCTCATCACGCGACGGACCGATCTTTTCCAACTTCTGGTGGCTCGTGGTGCAGATGTCAATGGTATACCCTACCCTCCGCGACCTGCCGCGCTTCCAACTCTGCCATTGCACATTCCGGCATGCACTGCTGCTCTTGCCATGGCAGAGGAAACCGAGTCCACTGGACTGTTACAGCTATGTCTAGATCAGGGCGCGGATATCAATGTACAAGTACCCTTCCTGCAAGATCGCGGGAGCAGACTGGTCACATTCACAACCCCGCTGTTGATGTATCTGGGCAAGGCGGCGTCTCAATGGATCGACACTGATTCCCAAAACAGCTCTTTGGCCAAGCTTCGGTATCTCCTGGACAATGGTGCTAAGGCCACAGTCTCATCCTATTCAATCAATGAGATAGAGGTCCTTCGCACAGGGCGGTATCGCTTTGAGTCTCCTCTTTCACCCGTGCAGCTGCTTATGAACAGCTTGACTAGCAGCAATCTTGTCACCCCTTCCCTCCTCTCAGCCGTCAAGCTGTTGACCCAGCATGGCGGCCTTCAGTCCCGCACCGGAGAAATACTTGCGAGGTACGACTTTTTTGAAGAGGGATCAGGCCACGAAAATGACCCGATCATCACAGCTTGGGAGGAATTATTGACGACTCTCTTGGCAGACTCCAATCAGCATGAAGATTTGGACACCTTCCTTTTCAAGTATGTCACTACCAAGGGCAACACCGGGCCAAGGGCTTCTTATTATGGGGTGGAGCGAAGGATCGGGGCCCTGGCTTATGTCACGATCAAGCGCTTGATTGCTGCAGGAGCCGACATCAACTTCCGGGAAAGTTCCTACGCGCCTACAGCACTTCAGCGATTGTGTGAAATGTACAACAAGTGCAGCTTGGGTTACAATATACTTGGGGATTACGTTCTGGGATACCTTCGCCAGCAGAGGGTGATCACAATGGAGTCCTGGAATCTAGTTCGGTTTCTGGTCGTGGATTGCGGCGCGAATCCCAGTTTGAGGTGGCGAGAACGGACAGCAGCAGAGACCTTGCAGAGTGGATGGGACAAGCTTGGGCCTGAGGAGCAGCAACTCGCCCAAGAGATGATAATTGTTCTACAAGAGGCTCCAAAACAGTAGCGAGGGCCTAAGTACATTGTACTAAATGAATATTTTCTTCACACCGTAGCGTATACTAATACTGTTTCGCAAACTACTTTGATGGCTCTGCTTGAAAGGGTCAGATAGGAAGTGATCAAGCGAAAGTGGCGAATAGTGGTGCTGGCACCATTTGCCGTCAAATGGGACCCCGAGGAGCATCAACGTTTTGCCTGGGCCACTAAACAGGAGGCCAAGGCCAAGAGGGCAGATGGGATAGACTTGGACTTCACCAATGAGGCGGTCCGGCGCACTAATCTTCAGACATTCAATTACTTCAAAGTACAGGAGGTAGAATCTCTATACGTATCGGAGGAGACATGGCCAGGCGTTCTACACCATCTAGATGCTTAAGCAATAACAAACACCGCTTGAGAAAGCTCGTTACGGGATAGCATGATCATGGGCTCCTCTTTCATCATCTCGTGAACGTGGCACTTCCCAACAAGTAGGTAACACTCGCCAACTTGTCTTCAGCAGTACCAGCAAGCATCCTAATCATAATTCGTCGGTCAATGCCCACGCTGGTGGTGGGACACATATCCCATCCACTCGGCCACCACGCGCCCGTCTTGGGCGTCCTCCTGGCCTCTACCCGGCTCGAGACGAGGCACATGAGCCACTTCCCGTTGGCGATGTGAACCCCCTCTTAGTCGCTGCGACACGGGCTTCGTCAGCTTGGCTGGGGGCCCGGAGAGCGCGAAAAGGTCTATCTAGTATATGCCAAAGAAGCCGTGAGCCGTAAAAGAATAACGTTGAGACAAGGTTGAAAACAGTGAAGAATAACCCACTAAGAATCGTGTTCGGTTGTCACATCACGAGCAGGAGCCGATGGTTTGTTAATAAGAGTAATACAACGATTCTACGGGGTTCATGTCTTGATGATGAAGAATGAGAACCGGGACAGCCGGTTTACTTGCTAGGACATCCCAACACAATAGCCCCTTCGTCGTAAAGCCATTCCGGGGTGTAACTGGCCGCCTGATACTTGGATCCTCCGCCTGTCTTCTTCCGGGTCTCCAGCCGCTGGAACCTCGACCCTCCTAGCACCTTATGCCAATATTTTGAACGCGCATTTTATCGCAGCAGCGAAACATCGAGTTGCCAAACGCTAGGTAGGAGTCTTTCAAGATGTTTAGAGCTGGCTCTCGCCAGTGTCAGGGACAGGCACTTGTCTCCCAGTTCTCCGCATCGTCATCCTCAAGCATTGCACCGTCGTTGTGAGACAGTCCTGACCTGGCGGTATGTTACTACAGCTGATGCACCTTTGCAAGTCTCCAAAACAGCTGTTGTTTGCGGTAATGACATCTCCGATTCCCGCAATGCAAGATGGACCGTTGTACCATTTGATGTTCCCCACTGCGTCAAATGTATCCGAAGATTAAAAAGAGGCTATCGTTCGATGGTATATCTCCGGGTTGGAGGCGGGAATCAAGGAGAGTGGAAACTTTTGTCAAATCCAGACGGAACAGGGCAAACCAGTTGCCTTCTGTGGCTGGACTTTGCACCCAGCACCATCCTCCGAATCACCGCCTGTCTGCGTGCAGCAACCTAGCCAAGCAAACCAGCTCCCGGAGGCACTTGACGTGCAGACTTGGGGTCAAGTCTCAGGGGCTCTACGTACTGAGAAAGAACGCGCCCTAGAAGGTATCCAGAATGTTTGCCGTAAGTTAGATACCTTGTATTATTGAAAAACAAGTATATAACTAAAAGTTTAGGCTTGGCTTTCATGATGGTCCACCCAGACTTTCAACGACAAGGGCTGGAATCCAAACTCTTGCAGTTTCTCTGTGACCAATTCGATAAGTCTCAGCGGTTCTAAATTGTTATGGCGTCCCCGGCTGGCGATCGGCTCCACATGAAGTTTGGGTTTCGGGCTATAGGTGCTATCTCTACCAGGGAAGGGCAATTCACAAGCATGTTGCGATCGCTATGGCAGGTTCCGTAGGGCACGTTCGGTCTTGAGTAAAGTTGATAGTGCTACCAGGTTGATGATATAATCGGTATAGAGTAAAAGACCTAAGCCCAGACCTGATAATCTACTTGGGAGTATGACTGCTTAACCGCTCTGGAGTATTAGAGGTAGTGCTACTGTTGAGGTTTGATACCTTGTTGTTATGAGCGATAAGGATAGATCAACTGGCGTCTGCAATTGAGACTGGTTCGTAAAAGTAAAATGCTTGGATTGTAACAAGAACTCATTTGATCAGATGCCATGAGCTTTGTCTAGTTTTACTGTACACATCCGAAGGAGTTCGATCATTCAAAGACCAGTAATGTTCAGCTACACTCCCATCACGGCCTTGGCAATGTCATCCCCGACTGCGGTTCCTAGTAATCCGCCGTATCGTTCTATCGGGGAAAGGACAGCGTCTGCACCTCCTGTGCCAAACCATTCCCGTCTTCTTACCAACTGTTCCTCGCCCACATGAGCGCTGGTGACGGAGATCCAACCGACGTGCCAGTGCTGTAGGTCTGACCAATGCGCTTTCAGCCCGGCATCGGACGACGTGGAGAGAGATGCCAGATGGAGAGGCCAACGTGCTTCAACTTCATCTTCAAGGGTCCCGTGAGCTTGCAGTACTAGCTGTGAGTCCAGTGCCATCTTGAGTGTGTAGACGACTCCAGATTTCCGAGCCCCGGGTAGATTATCTGGCAGTGGGACCAGCTCGCTGGTTCCCAGGTGATAAAGATAGGGGCCAAGAGATTGGACATTCATGGTATGCTTTTCTGGCTCCCCAGCCGCTAACGTCGATGATGATGAGATAGAGACTGATAGCTTTGTATCCGTTTTCGACAACAAGCCACGGATAGCCTCAACCAAGGCTACGTGTTCCTGCTGCACCAATGTTGGCAACCCGATGACAGCCGGCTGGGAGAGTTGCAGGAAGTGAGCTGACAGCATGGAGCGACTAGGCCCAGTCGCCCTGGTGTTCTCATCAGAGATGTACTGCCAACCCAGGTCAAGATGCGACTGCAATCCGAGACCCATGGCAGCGATGATGGATTCGGAAGCATCGGCCAAGACCTGGGGCGGCAGATTGCCCGAGGACAATATCGACACCGCAGTGGTCATTCTGTCGTCATCAATTGTCGTAGCCAGAGCGTCCCTGCCAGCAGCAGCAGTGGCAGAAGCTCCCCGTAGGCGACGAATCCTTGCATAATAGTCAAGCACGCCCGCTTGCAGACCTTCGGGAAAGAACCGCTGCAGATCCTTGCATTGGCCAAGAGATCTCATGAAGCCCAACACAAACGCTGTCGTGGTCGGGAGGACGGCGAGTTCTGGTGCCTCGCTGCAGACTGTGATTCGATCTCCGGCCGGAGACTGCACCACAAAAGTAGGTGCGCCACCTCCAGTAGCGCCGGCAGAAGGGACGTCCAGGACCAGATCAAAAAGAGTCTCCTCCGCCTCCCCTGCTGCCATCTGCGACACCTCCGTCGGTGAGAGTTGCTCCAGGGGATATGCGGCCCACAACGGATTGACCCGCAGCGCTCCGGACACATCCACAAACCCCAGGATCTGGCAGCCTCGGCTGTCAAACCCTCGATGGACGGGGTGCGTTGCCGTAAAGCAGACCCCTTTTGCATCTTTGCTTTCGTACAGGGCCCTCCCATCCCGCCGGGGTTTGGAGACGAAGACGGCTTGCCTATGACTGTTTGAACCCTCTCCGTTTGTGCTGAGCACCATGTCGCCAGATTGGATATTGTCGATTGGCACGACTGTGTGCCCGTCCCCCATCACAATGCCCGTGCCGGCAGCAAAGCAACATCCACTCGGGGGTGATTGCCAGTACCCGGCGTGATTGAGGAAGTCGGTGTCGCAGTGGACTGAGACCGGCGGTCCCCTGAAGGTGGGGATCCAGGTCACCTCGTTCAGGTTTTGTACGCCTAGCTGCCCGTACGCGATGGGGCCACTCTGGAGATACCCGGTATATTTTGTCCAGTTTGAGGGCGTCACATCTTGGATGGCTGAACCATCAATCTTTCCCGGTGCTGTGAGCGTTGCGTAGATATCCTGAAGCTGGGCAGACGAGGCTCCTAACGCCGTCAGCTTCAGGAAGTGAAAGTACAGCTCATAGTCTGGGCCGGGGTTGATCCACTCTCCGCTTGCTTGTTCCGCCGCTTTGAATGCGATCCAGTCCGAATTCGTTATACTACTGACGTAGTCACCGAGGGCACACAGTCCGCCAGTCGTAGAATTGCTCCCAGACCACTGGAGCCACTCCACAAATCTCTGCGTGTTGTTCTGCCACAGCTTGTTGTTGAGGTCGTCGACGGTATTCTGCGTGGCATTCCAGTTGCAGAATTTCTACAGTGCGTCAGCGTACAGGCACCCTAGTCGCCAGGTGCGCACACATTGCGCCGCGCGTACATACCTGAGCTTGTCCATCTCCGTTGTAAATGGCCTGGCACACAAAGGCTTGCGCGGCTCCGTGATAGTCGCATGGATCGTTCTGACCATTCGGAGGCGCCGCCGCACGGTTCGGAAAGTAGATGTCGATGAACGCCGGGTGTGAGACAAACAGGCCTTTGTCCCAGTTGCCATCGATTGAGTTCTGCATTTTGGAAATTGCAACGGCTGCCGTGTAATGCTGATTGAAACCCATGATATCTTTCTGGTTCCATTTAAAAAGGGCTGGTGCCTGTTCGATCACTTTCTTGCCTGCATCAATGATGGGTTGGGGGATATCGGACAAATCGAGTGACATGGAAAGGTCAGGATTAGGAAAAGAGAGTGTTGGATTCGCATTCAAGCTATCGATTTGTTAGAGAGTGACTGCAGCCACATTCCTTCGGCTGCCAATGCTATCAACCGTACCTCAACCGCAAATTTGAACCATTTGCCATTTCCGCACCCGAGCTGTCTGCTCCATTCACAGCCGCTTGATCGCCATTCAGAGCCGCAGAAGAGACCGGCGGGACAGATGTATCTTGGACCGTGATAGTGACCAGGCTGTTCTTGGAGAAGGTCCTGCCCTCAATGACAATGCTAGCTGTCACGGTGTAGTCTGTGGCCCGCATAACCGTAGGCTTGGTGCCTGCAACTTGCGAGATAGTACCTTGGCCAGCTCCTGATCCCACCAGGGTAAAGAAGGACGGCAGTGACGGACTGATGGACCATTGGAGCGGGAGAGAGGTGGTACCAGAGAATACAATGTCGTCGTTCTCGTCCGTGCTCGCAGTTGTCAGGAGCCAAGATGACTGTATGTAGGAAAAGTTCGATGGCCCCATAGTCTGCAAGGTAAGAGTCCATGAGCTTGTGCTGGATGCGGGTGCAGAGCTAGACAGCTGGAACCCGATGCTACCATCGGTTTGCGACACCATATAAAGTACTTTGCCATCTCGGGATATCGAATAGGTTCCCGAGGTCGTGTATGTCTCCGTGTCCGAGCCAGTTGTGCGTTTTTCCGTTGTAGCATCCGAGAGCGCGGTGAAAGACCATTGCTGGCGGGCCACTTGGGCGGCATACTCTTTGGGGTCGACCGGGATTACCTTGCCTGATGAGTCTGTCGTGGTCTTGGATGCCGGCGGCACGACTTGTACGCTGCCATCAGTCAACTCTGCCAGACATAGTGCCACACTTTTGCCCTGAGCATCGACAGCATACGTGAAAACCGTCGTTTGACCTGCCGAGTTGGTGTTGACATTCCAGCATGTGTCTGGCAAGTACGTCACCGATTTACCAGCGACGATGAGATAATTGCTGCCGCCAGTCTGAGCCAGATTGCCAAGCTGGAGAACGTCTGTGGTGGCGTTGACAGTGGCGGCGAAAGATATGCCATTGAGAGACGTCGCCGAGTCGCTCGCAGGCACCACGTTGAAGTAGTCAATACTGGTGTCGTGGTCCATCTTAAGGCCGGCTGGGCTCGCATTCTTATCGACGAAGTCCTGAATTGGGTTGGGCGGGTCTTTGTGAAGGCACTGCAAGGGCAAGATTAGTTAGCCATTGTCTCGACCTGGAAACTAATCACGCGGGGAGACTTACCATCATAACAATCATGATCACCAAGCCGGCCACGGCAAACACAACCGCCAGTGGACCTAGACATGCTGCTACCGTAGACAAGACCGCCATGGCCCCTTCTTCGACAACGATTCCGGCCGAGACCAACCAGCCGGCGCCTATGGCCAGCAGCTGCAGGCCGCTCGAGATGATCATCATGGAATCCATTGCCTTTTCGAGCGGGTCGTCGGACTTGACCGCGTCTATGATGCTGAGCACTATATTGACTCCGGCAAGGATGGAGCCCACGCAGTTCGTGAGGAATTCGCCGGCAGAACGGCCGAATATCTTCATGCCGACGGTGACTTGATCCGCCTCAAGCTCCATTGCCTCTTTGCCGGTGCGAAGGAACCAGCGGGCGAATGTGTTGCTCGTCTTCACATATCTGTTAGCTATGGGGATGCATCTGTAGTTGGGAGTGAATGCACTTACTGCTTCGGCCGTTTTTGGAAGTTCGTTGAGGACGCTCTTGAAACCAAAGAAAGCCTTCAGTTTGTCTGCAAAACCGCCAAGATCATGCCAGAAATAGGCAAGCCGAAGGGCACCCTGGACACCTTTGATGAAGAACGTCACGGCTAGAGCGGCGCAGCTCGTCGTCCAGGCCACCTTCTGCGAGGTCGACATGGCAGACCAACCTCCGCCAAGCTTACCGATCATCGGCAGGACCAGCAAGGCGGCGCACGTCACCCGCATGAATGTAGCCATGACGTCCGCCGCGTTCGTCAGCTTCTGGTACCAGCCTGACCGCTGGTTGAAATCCTTGAAACTCTGCACCACCGCGGCCCAGCTGCCCAGAGAGCCAGCCATGCGCATGCTTGTCGCGAGGTTGGCCATAAAGGACTTCCGGGTGGCGGAGTTAGACGCTAGTTGTTGAGCTATCTGTGCTTCTTTGACCAGGTCAGGGTCACTGCTGCCAATGTTCTGTTCGTAGAACTGCTGGAGGACCTGTTGCGAGATGTCGTCAATATCTTTGCTGTTGCCGTCGGCATCGACGAACTGCGGAATAATCGCTTGCATTTGAAAGACCTGGATGACACCGTTGAAAGCCTGCTGGAAGGAGTTCCCGTTTGGGTTCTGCTTGTTACCCTCTAGCACGCCAAGGATAGTCGTGAGCTTCTTGAGAGTGCGAGAGACTGACGCAGAAACGGCACCGTTAGCCGTCTGGGCATAGAGCTGCGGCAAGTAGTACGTCACGCCCCAGTAATACAGGTTAAAGGCATAGAACAGCTTCTGGCTGGTGGCCCACTGGCACAGGGAATCAATATCGTCCAGCGCTGCTTGGAGATTCTTTGCCGCTTCTTCTGGGTCTTGCCCGTTGACGCCCTTGGACACGTTTGTGACGTTGACTTTCATTGCATCGGCTGCTTTTGCCATGGCCGATGCATAGTCGGTGTTGGCCTGGTCATCAAGGTACGCCTGCACGCCTGGGAATTTCTGCATCCAGCGGTATCTGTAGAAGGCATCGCTGTGTCTCTTGTAGATTGGCGAGTTCGAAGGAATGTCTTTTAGCTGCAGCTCTGCCCGCACGGCGTTGCATTGCTTTCCCTCGGCCAGGGTCGAGCGGCCCAGGCTGGAAACGACGTACGGCACCTGCATTTTCTTGTAGAACGCGGCATTGTCTGAACTGTCGGTCGCGATAGCCTGGATGCTAGAGTCAAGCGTTGTAGGGCTAGAAGAGACGAACGTGGTGTGTATATCAGAGTCCATAAAGTAACAAATGACGTTGTGGAAGTCCTGATTGGCAACCGCAGCGACGGTGTCGCTATAGTTCGTTGGGTTGTTCGGGTCCGGGACCATGGTGTCGTTATTCAGAAGCCCGGTCACAGGCAGTGGAGAAGGGGTCTGTCGCGCAACAAACAGGTGTGGTGTTGGTTGAACCTTGGTGGCCAGCCCAAGACCTCCACCGCTGGCAAGTGCAGACAAAGCTACAGGAGGCTGCGAGGGCCCAAGAGGCGGGATGGATATCTAAGGATCGGCAGCTTGGCCGATCACGGCGTATACTTGATCAGATCCTGGTACGGTATAGGCGCCAGTAAAGCTGGTGGCGAGCTCGTCGAACTTGAACATGGCCAGGCTGGGGAATACCGACTTAATGGCATCTTGCGCGCGAATCTCTGGTGCGGGGGGAACGTTTGTAGTGGTTACGGTCGTGATGCAGAAGTGGGCCGTAGTCCCCTTTCCAGTGTCCAGGTCTTGAAATATGCTGGTGTAATCCGTTGGGTACATGGAAGAGGTCAACTCCAAGGTCTGTCCACCAGCCCTCTGATCCTGAAACGCCACCTCATTGATGAGTGTCTTGGTGAAGGGATCGGGATTTGCAACAGTATCGTATGAAAATACCATGGAGTTATCTTCCCAAGTAGCTTTGGTCCAGACATCTGAAGTTTCGTCCCACTTCAGGGTCTGCTGACCAGAGGACTTGTAGGCACCTGCGTTGCCGGAGACCTTCACCTGGTAGCTCACAGCCCATGGCTTCAAAGCTACCGCGAAGTGTCCGTCCGAGGTTTCCAGAAACCCAGAAGGGCTCTCTGGAAGGGTAAAGTCAAGATACAGGCTAACAGGGTTGCTGTTCTTGTCTTTAGTAGCGAGCGTGTAGATTCTTTTGTCCGGAGACAGTTCCTCGCCGTCGGTCGGAATCCAGTGGTCATTGAAGCGGACGGGACTACCGGCGACCCCAAAGGAGGAGAAGAACATGAAATGACCCTCGTCTTCGTACCGTTCAAGGTCATGCAGTTTGCAGTCATTCGTGGCTTTGACGCCAGCCAGGAGGACCTTGAAGTAACGCGGAGCACCATATTGCATTGGGTTTGACTGTAGAGCCTTGACAACAGCTTCAAAGCGCAGCCTCGAGGTCAGTTACAACAACAGCACATTAAACCTGGACAAGACACATACCTTCTGGAAGGCGCCTCTGAGCCACCTTGGACTTGTGTTCCGCCTTGCGTAGCCGCCTGTTCGCCTTGGCGTTGAAGCGGTCCCCGCGAACGTACGCATTGATGCGTGAAATTTGGCGACGCCTAACGCCAGGCACGTTGGACAAAAGGCCACCACTTCCAGTCACTAGGCCAACTCCTGGAGGGAGTTGAAAAGACATATCTATGAAATGACGGATATAAATTGGGTTTTGAGCTCGAGACTTTGTGTAATAGCGAACATCACGAATATGCCCGCGAGATAGTGGCCGAAGCTGTGTCTTTATATCTTGATCAATTATACATACTAGTATTTTGAATTTTGAATTACCACTTGATTCTCGTCATATCGATGCAGGATTGAGGGGCAAGAACAAGGTAAAGGCTCAGCAATGTCTTAACCTCCCAAGACACATCAACGGAAGAGTATTGTTCTCCAAGAAAGGTTTTTGCGGCTGAAATGGGTCTCAAACGTTGTTATAAAGCCGCATCACGAGAACTTGTCTCCGTTTCCAGCCCAATCGAGCGAGCCCTTGACCAGTATTCTGAGACTGCCAGTCCTGAATCGTATGAGTCAAGGTGCAAGATAACAAACACCTGGAAGGGTGAATATGTACCGGTGGTCAATGGCTTTTTCCTATCCCACTTGGCTTAGTTCCTCGACGCTCGAAGCCTTTGAGTTTCATTTGTGGAGCCATGTGCTCAGAAGTTGCCTAGCAGTAGAAACAGATGTTTTAGAACGGTAGAAATCCCCGCAATTGTGATTCTGGCTGGGAAAGAGGAGGGCGTAAGTCTGCTGCCATTCAGGCCCCTGCTTCTGGCTCTGTCTCGGGCTATTGAACAGCCGTACAATTTCTTGAGCATCTATTCATTCATCCAGATGGCTGAGGAGTATTGTTGGGGATTAAGAGGATCCGCCGGGCCTACTTTTTGAGGGATCTGCAAGTCGTGATGCTGGGGACCTCAGCCTTAGAAAGCGCGGCACAATGCGGGGAGCTGAACCAAATGCGGGGGATTCTTGTGAGACAATGTGCCCAAAGGCAAGCTTATTGGCTGTGGAGGTGAGACCTTTCGGCGCGGCGACTCATGTTACAAGCCAGAATTTCAGCTTCACTTTCGTTACGAATCTCGGCCCTCGAGCAGAAGAAGCTTTTGGTCTGACAAACTAATCTAACTTCCCGTCTCTGCAACCGAGCCATCGCGTCACGAATGCACAGATTACTAGAGATAAAGCATGTTTTGTAAACCATGATGGCGTTTTCTGTCCCCCCAGTAACGCAAAGTCCAGAGGGCTCACAAGTTTTGAGACGTGGCTCTCGCAAGCTCGAATCAGATTGGCAGGTGCCATTCATGTCTTGAACATTATCAAAAAAAACATCGGGTGTTCAGAGCAGTCTCCCAACTGGGTCATATAGAGATATCCTGGCCAAGCACAGCGTAATAAACGAGGACGTTGAGCTTGTTTTCGTATGTCAAGTTAACATAAGAGGTGCTCTTTATGTTTTTGAATTCTTGCCCTAATATGGTGACTAGTTTCGTGATGATCATGGGATACCAAGACTGCATCAGATTTAGTACGTAAATGTACCACAGGCTTACGTTTCCTCCTTGTAAGTACGCAACTCATGTAGTCGGATAGAATTTAAACATTGACCGCGCATAGCTGAAGACAGAAATACACAGCTTTTAGGTATCATTTATGTCTTGCTGTATTGTTGACAGTGCCACATTGACCCAAGTGGAATGTGACGCGGGCCAGGCCTGACACTAGCAACGCATTGTCTCGATCCACTACTTCTCCAAGTGTTATCCTACATCTCGTCGAGTCTAGGGATAATCTGAGAAGGGTTAAAACACGAGTCAGGTCACTTCGGTATGCAATGCCGGTTCAAGGCCGAGACAATTCATCCTCTAAAAGATGGGGCGAGACGGTGCAGGAGTTGACAAATGGCTCCCGAGCCACGAAAAGGTGGGCGACATTCATTACTTGTCGGACTTGTTCAAGGAACGGTTCTGAAACTTAAGATAGGATGTCCCTTCTGCGCGGATGGTATAAACGGAAGTTTTATGGGATGGCGTGCAAAGGAGTTAGTTGTGGTATGCCCTTTTTGACCGAAGGGCACTTATCCACATGCAGGCTTGATATCATAAGAGACAAAAACTGAGAGTACTGATAATGTTCGTCAGCGCCATGTATCCGTTAAGTTCCGCAGGGCTTGAGTACCATTGTGTCTAGGCCAAGTTTACTCAAGGACTGTCTAAAACATCTGCAAAAGGGCCGTTCTTGCAACAAATGGGTAAACTATCTTGCGTGCCTGAGAAGTGAGGGGTACTCCATACGTGAGCTTGACGCAAAACGTATGGGGGGCGGCAAATGATTGGGTTTCCGATGAATCCACTAGGCGGCGGTTCTTTGACCGTCTATCATCATCAGATCCCCGCAACGGTCGAAATCGCCTTGAGATATCTTATGGGCTCTCCTGGGCTGACCGAAACAGCTCTCTGCCACCGATCGAAGCTTGAAACGTGTAACCTTAAAACCCTCCTTGTTCTAAGCCTGCATATACATGTAACTTTCGGAAGGGACAGACGGTATTCCTTATAGGCCCAACCTTCATGAAAGCTGAATTTTACCCCTCTCGTGTTACTGGTTCGTCCATTATTCGAAGTCCTACGTCAACTCGTATACAAGCCTGCACATAACGAGGAGAGCAAGCTGTCATCTCAATCTACCCCGGCCATACAAGGAAAGGCGGAGTATTGTTCCCGGATCATGGGAGAAGGGCACAGCCAAACTACCCAGCTAAGCGAGCTCCCCCCGATGAGCAGATTTCTAGTAAGGAAGCAATACGGTGCAGGAAGTCTCTGGGGGGAGTCCAGGCCTATAAGATCTTCGTCTATTCGTCAGTTCGTATGCTTTTTTATTGCTTGGCACATCCCCCCGACTACCGGCAGAAAAGCTTGGCAGGGGGCTGCCATCGCTGATCCCGGATTAATGTCCGGCAAAAGTGACCCACAGACGACGACTAACAGCATCTCGGCACATCGAGAACACTTCCACTCAGGAGGAGCCAGGCAGGCAATATGAGTGGCGTATTCCTATGCATGCTATGCAATCGGAGGCCGAACTCTTTCGGCTTCGGGGAGTCAGAGATGATCACGCCCGTTCTATGGCATCATGAAGCATTCATTTTTTGTCGTCAGCTGCTTGACAGCTCTAGCAAGCATACCAACTTCAGCACTACGTATAGCGAGCTCGCTACAATGGATCGAGCACACCCCTCAGCCATACGCCATCAAGAACTTCTACAAGGGCTCGAGCACGGCGACCCTCGTCAGTGGCGGTGTCGCCAACCTTGGCACCGATCGCAGCATTGACCTCGCTGCCAACGCCGAAACGCAAGGACTGAAGCAGTACGCGTCTCGCAAGAACATCCGCCTGATATACATCATTTGCGAGGCCAGCTACCGTCTCGTGGCCAACAAGGCGGCCGGCATCTCGACCCTGGCTGACCTCAAGGGCAAGCGGATTGGCACGATGCAGGGTACTTCGGCTGGGTACTTTATCAACAAGCTTCTGGGCACTGCCGGCCTGCAAAGCTCTGACTACAGGACTGTGTCAGGGAACGTCTGTATGAAGACTCCCTGCGGAGCAGGGACTTTTCCCCAAATGCTCGCCAACAAACAGATTGATGGTTTCGGCATCTGGGAGCCAGCGCCGGAGCTTGGCGCCCGTGCGATCGGCGACAATGCCATATTCTTCCAAAACTACACCATCTACAGAGAGGTCTACAGCCTGTACACGACTCAGGAGAAGCTGTCGGATCCGGCTATGCGCAAGGACATTCTTGCTTTCGTGAAAGCGTTGAATCAGACGCTTGAGGTCTTCACCAAGGCCGACGATTCGGTGTACCAATTCGTTGCGTCGAAGGTGGGGATGGATCCGGAGATCGTCAAGGCCGTTTGGCCGGAGCACAAGTGGAGTGGGCGCTGGGGACCGGACCTGCTGCCGTTCATCACGGAAGAGGATCAATACCTCGCAAAGACTGATAGGAGGCAAACGATGTCGAGTGCGGACTTGGAAAGGTTCTTAGATACGGAAATCATAGACGAGCTTTAGGAGGCTCGTCCATAAACAGATAGTAGCAAATGATGTATATCGGCCTTCTGCACGTTTTGAATGTCTTTCACGGTTGCTGTCGGTTCCCCCAAAAGGCAATGTGCTTGGCGAAAAGCGGTCGTTTGGCCCTGAGCCGGGCTTGGCTTCACAGAAATTCAGCTTTTAGTGCTTACATCCCAGCATTGCCCAATTGCCGTCGGTCTTTCCTGGCGGCAATGCATGTCCCCTGGCAATATCGTGGGGTTTAGATATTTCTCTTGCTGACAATTGCACAAAAGAACCACTCAAACCACATCCAAATCTCCTCCAGAATGCCCTGTCTAGATCATGGTTCGTTCACGAGGCTCCGGATGCGTTACTTGCAGGTGAGTTACCGCGGTGAACTCACAGAAACAATAGCCACTAACACCAAGGCACGCAAGGATCCGACGCGTTAAATGCGACGAGGGAAAGCCATCATGCCAGCGGTGCTTGTCCACAGGCCGCAATTGCGACGGCTATCTCCCAACCACGTCCAACATCTCCCGCCGCGACTTGGCGGCGCTTGCTCAAGAGTCATCCCTCGGCGAGCGGCTAGTGCTGACTCGGAGGCCCGCTCAAGCGCCGGCGTCCCTGTCACCCTCTCCATTGGGGTCGGCTCGCTCCAGCCCACAGCCGCGCGAGTGCCAGCTGTTTGATCTCTTCCGCTCGGCTACGGGGCCGGCCACGGAGACCCTCGCGCCCTCGTCGTTCTGGACCCGTGACATCCTCCAGCTGGCGCACGTCGAACCCGCCGTGTGGCATGCCGTCGTGGCCCTGGGCGGGCTGCACTGCCGTTGGCACGACGATACTGCCAAGGCGCTGAGCCTTACACCCCCTCCTGTCCATGAGGTCGAGCTTCACTACCACCATGCCGTCACACTCGCCCAGCGGATGCAGCAACCCGAGCGAGCGCTGGCGCTGAGCCTGGCCCTCGGCGCCGTGGCGAACCTGATGGGCTCGCTGCGCGAGAGCAGGGTGCACGTGGCGGCGGGCCGCAATCTGCTGTGCAGACTGGGCAAAACCGACGAGGTGCGCGGCATGGCCGAGATCGTGGCGCGCATGGACTTTGAGGCTTTCTCCTTCGGCGAGGCAACGGCGCCGTACGAGCTGCAAGACCCGGCGTTGCTGCGCTACGACGTGCCCCGGAACCTGGTCATTACGAGCTACGAGCAAGCGATCAGCAGTCTGCTCCGGATGTTGAGGGTGGTGATGATGTCAGACGAGGGCTTACCCACGGAGATAAACGGCATTGCTATGGATGGGAGGTTTGAGGTCGACTTGCGAGCATGGGAGAGAGCAATGGGCAACTTCGAGGGTGGCGTGGACATATCAAGCCACGAGATGTCTGCCCTATCCGTGCGATTCTACCATGCTCTTGTCAGATTAGGCATCACTTTTGTACATCCAGGTCCTGAAACGCGGTTCGATGCCCAGCTAGATCTGTTCTCCAGGCTTCTTGTTCTGGCTGAGGCACTGGAACAAAGGATGGGTAGCTCGATACAAACGATGACGATGGAGCCAGGTCTGGTCATGGCTTTGTTCTTGATCGGTTCAAGGTGTCGCCACCCTGTCGTGCGGTGGAGGAGCGCACGACTGCTGCTGAAATTAAATAGACAAGAAGGTCTGTGGCGAAGCGACGCATTTGGGGCGGGCTTGAAGAGAATAATCGAGGTCGAAGAAGAGGAGATGCAACGGCTGAGCGGCGGTGAGGATGAAAGACCTCACTCGCTCTCGGCTAACACCCTCACCAACTTAGATGACGGGAATGATATTGACGATAGGCTGAGGGCAAGTATAGCTGTACAGTGGACGGCTTGGGCTGACCCGAGATTCGCGTTACCGTCGTTGGAAACTTGGAATGGAGTAGCGATCATCCCGGAAGAAGGCAGGATTCGAGCATTTGTTCCCACGATATCTGTCGAAGACAGAGTTGTGTCAGCAACCTTCTTTATGTCACACGGTATTGCGCCAAGCCCTCACTTGATTCCTCGTGTCAGGGAGGAGAAGTGTCGATTTTGATCAGAACGGGTTTTCAAGACAGGGGAGATAATACAAGACTATCTAATACATCAAACAACGACTATATCTATTCTAAAATCCGACTACTGATACCCTCTAGTACTTTATCCTCGACTGGGGGCGGCAGTGACCCGATAAAGAGGTTAGATCTAGGCGAGACACCATACCAGGGCGGAGCCAATAGCCACCGCAAGCCGGAAACTTCCCACAAGGGAAACAGACGCACCGCTGCTATGTCCGTTTCCACTCGTGCCGTTGCCATTTCCCGAACCACTGGCCATCACAGGGATCACAGCACCCGTGATTGGGTCCAGCCTTGCCCCCAGGGGACTCTGTACGATAAAGTCCTTGACCACGGCTGTGCCATCTGCCAGAGCCTGAAGCTGCTCATCCGTGCACGTGTCCGTCGGAACCTGGGAGTAGCACATGTTTGCATCTGTGACCTCGGGCACCTTGTTCTTCCTGGCCCAGGTACTTGGAGATCCATTAGAGCTGTAGCCCTGGTCGGCGACGATCTTGCCCGTGGCGACGTCCTTGCCGAACATGCTGCGCTGGAAGATCTGGTAGACGGTCTCGGGCTGGTAGGCGGCGACGGCGTGGCCGGCATCAAAGACGCGGGAGAAGGACACGTTGCCGTGCTGGCGGACCAGGCCGCCGTTGTAAGACGAGTTGGTGACGATGTCGGCGTAGCCGGCGGAGCGGAAGGCCGAGGCGGACGGGTAGTTGACAGTGAGAGAGATGTTCTCGACGCCGATCCCTAGATTGGATTAATTCAGCACAGTTTCGTGAAGGCCGACGGCGAGCTTGCGATAATGCAGTACTCACAGTTGCACTCGTAGTCGCGGTCACCATAGACCAAAGCGACACTGAAGCCGTTGTCAAGGACATTCTCGAGCAGCGACTTGTCCTGGATCATTGCGGCACCAGTCAACCCGAACACAGCAGCCGGGTACGAGTAGTCAGTGCTGGTGAAGTTGACGCGAACACCAAGATCTTTTTGGACCCATCTCTGGTTGAAGAATCCCTCGAAATAAATCGGCTCATCCCCCGCCGTTCGGAGGTGGAGAATATCGAATGTAGACCGCTGTTGGACGTCAAAGATAGTCAGTGGATTATGGCCTTGAAGAATTTAGGTAGTGCGCGTGAGCCTACATTGCTGACAGCATTATACGAGCCCATAACCACATCGAAGCATACCGTTGATGCGGCCATACAGGCTTCATTCACTGTATTGTTATTGCCCTGGCTGGTAGGGTCTCCATCGGCCCTGGCCTTCCTACACTGCTTGACCCGGTCGTAGCAGCCAATTTCGGGTGCCGTCAGGTTACCCATGACGAGATCGTAGACCTCCTCAGGATACGACTGGACGCCGTAGGTGTTGTTCCAGGCCATCTGGGGAAAGCTGGCAGCTTGGGCCTCGATATCAATGCATCCATTTCCGATGCCCAATGTGCCCAGACGTAGGGCAGTGGCGTTGGCAACCTTGTGTTGCTGAGACGAGATCAACTTGTTCTGGTCGACAACGTAAGAGAAGAAGGCGGTGCTCCAGAAGCCTCCATACTGTACAGAATATGTTAGCTTGCTAATTCCGTAGCGTAGGGTGAGGATATATTTACAGAGGTCCCCCAGACTGAGATATGTTTATCTTCCGTTTGATACCCCGGGAATCTGGCCAAAGGTTAATAATGAAGCTCAAACTGTCAAGAAGCAAACATACTCTTGAAACCAGACTTGTGCGAATTGCCACAGAGTCCGGGCAGCTTGCGTTGTAGTATTCTGCGTTGTCTCCAAAGTTCTCGAGTCCAATGTAGCTGCTAAGAGGGTAGCATTTGTCTTGGGTAGAGGCTCTCCGTTTTGAAGAGGACTGAAAAGTGGCCCGCGATTCTGAGCCCTCTGTAGTAAGTTCAAGGTGCCGTTCTGGCGAACTGAATAGGAGAACCCAGCGCCCACAGGTTGGTCAATATAGAGCATATTCACATCGGTGTTCCACGAAAACGGATTCAGGGTTGTGCTGTTGGAGTCTTTGTTGATGTTGCAGGGGAACCCTGACATGGGGTCGAAGGAGGTATATCCGGGACCGCCGCCGAGATAGATTGAGGTCGGGGCTGTTCTCGCGTTGTTTCGAGCCTCTGAGTTGAAGTGTTAGATTTTTGCTCATCATCAGGGAGCCTAGTTCGGTAAGGTGCTTACCAAAGTACCAGAAGAACAAGTTCACATCATATGTGACCGACATATCCGGGACTTTGTTTAGCACTGACGGCGGCAGGTGTACGTAGCCGCTCCATGCCTTGACTCCAGTGGTCGTCTCGCAGATAGAGGTCTGTCCAGGAGATTCAGAAACTTTCCGGGACTGGCACTATAATAATTTTGTAAGATCAGATAAGCCGTACCTGTTTGTATGTAATGGAAGCTCCAGGCCATCGTTGCGAGAGGATCTCTGTCAAACCTTCCGGCTCGGGAGGAAATGTCGATTGTGCAAGCGATGCCTTGAACAACCCAAGGGCACCCAAGAGAATTGGAATAACGCTATACCTCATAATGGGCCAAAATATTGAAAGGCGAGAAATTTGAGAGACAAAGGCAGCCAGTTTAGACTTTGAAGAATGAAAGAAGCGAGGCCTTTGGAACTCCGGCTCTCGTTTTGAAGATATAGGTTTGGCAATATTATGATCAATCCCAAAAGCAGTCCGAAAAAGCTGAGCTTCTTGAAATAGGCGCACAATATGACGAACCGGTATCCATGGCTGCGTACGTGTCAGCCCTATCGTTAGACTTCAGGCCAGTTTGTGGCCCCTGAATCGTCGTAAACAGCTTCGAGACAGGGATGAGCCCCCATAGTGTGGGCGATGTAATGGCGAGCTCTCCAATCATTCTGAAAGCACCGCTTGGGGAGGACCTAAAGTTCCAGGGTAGTAAAGGTCAGGTAAGCATATAATCACCTTTCAAATTAGACAGCCGCTATGCGAACGTGACGTGTGCCGTGACCCTGCAGGTACACAGCCTTCCGGACCGCCTGGAATTGCCAGACACTCCACTCAATGGCGAGCTGGCCAATAGTAAGACTTGAATGTACCCATATCTCCTTGTCATTCTTGAAAGCTCAAGCTTTGACATGGATTGCCTTCGTCATACAGCACGGCATATGGCGAAAAACTCTAAAAGGTTTCCTTGGTACCTAACAAAGCTTTCCACTTCTGCGGCCCCCAATACGAGATCACGATCGCGTCGTCACTTGCATCTGCGCGGTTGGCCCAGGATGCATATTGCCAATCCTTGACGCCAAGAATGGTGTCATTCTCGGGCTGGATGCGATCCCAGTCAGACGATTGGCAAAGCATTCCTTCTCGGGAGTTGTCTGGTAAGTACGGGGACAATCTCTTGGCCATGGCGAACACGTTCCCAAGGAGCCTGAACTCTGAAGTTGCTTATTCACGCCATCTGTCTCGCCGCACTTGTTAACTCCAGTAATGCAATGTGCCATCGGCGAGATCCAGTTGAATAATTGTTTTGTTAATAGCTTGTAAAGGAGCAAGCGAGTGGTTCACACCTCCTGCCTGATACGAAGATCTAATTGTGATTCGCTAGAATGGGAACGAAGAAAAAGACACGCTTGCTGTCATTCTAAACCCCTTATCGGATCCTCAATGTATCAATATCTCTTCAAATTCGCGACCATCCAACGCCTCCCCTTGCATAATTCCGTGGACATAGCAACTCCCGACAAGCTGATACATCCCACTCCTCTCCCGACTTCGACAGAGGATAATTGGCTGTCGACAGCCTCTGACAATCCATATCTCATCTTCAGGCTGCGAACCGCTCGGTAGTTGAGCAAAATAACCGCGGCTCGTCACTGCTGGCAGCAGCTTTTTAAAGATGACCTCTGCCAGATGTTCCAGATATTTGGTGAAGCAGAAGTTGGCCTCCTCAAAGGTGATTCCAAAGAGCTTATGGGCCCTCATGAGCGCCCATTGGATCGCACTCGGGAGATCTCTGTTTCGCGAAACAGCCCCCCAAGTCCACATTGTGAAGCCAATCTCCAGCTGTCGTGGCGTCTCCTTGTACTCTCCCTGGTCACATATGAGGGCTTTGCGGGCTGCGTCGTACACCGTCTCTCCAGTTGGATACAGCTGACCAGGGTGTGTATCCTCAAGCAGGAGCCGAAAGGCCTTACCGAACCAATCTCTCATATATAGAACCGATTCAGGGCCGCTCGCCATGTTCCACTCTCCGAGCGTCCTGATGGGTTTGCGCCCGACTCTCTCGAATTTGAATGCAAGAACCTTTAGCACATTGTCTGGGCTTGGGGATAGCCCGACGACGAAGGTTGTCCCACCCGCCGCATTGTCACATGTGTCTTCCAAGCTCCTATCAACCATGGCCATTGCGCCTTTTGATACTGTCACGTCCTCAGCCCACGACGGTATGCCCTCGCGAGGCATACGGTGCAGTCCCGCCCTCATGAACATCTCCTCGCCATACTCCCTGGTGACCAGGAATCGGGCAACACGAGTGATGATAGTCTCGATGGGGCAGATGTAGTCAACTTCAAGCGCCTTTTCGTTGGTGCGTACGTCATCAGCCATCCCAAAGGTCGAGAAGTATCTGTCTCTTGGCTTCGTCGCATCACACATTTGGAAGTAGTGCAGAAGGTCGACAAGCCGACACTTCTGAAACTTCTTCCAGATGTGCGACTGTGGTGTCACGGAATCGAGAAAGCGTCTGCCCTCCTCGGAACTGCTCATCAGTCGGATCCTGCGCAGGACTCCGATGCAAGACCAGACCATCATGTACATCAAGGACTGTATCTTTGATTGCTGGACCGGCATCGTGCCGACGCCGTCGTTGAAGGTGAACGACGCTGCGAGGAGATGCGTCCACTCGACTGGTCGTTTCCCGATGAACATGACGACATCCCTGGCCAGGACGAACTCTTGGATGATCCATACTCGCCTAAACCACTCTCGTTCAAAGATCTCGACTGCGGGGTCCCAACCTGGGCTGCGATCAGGCGGCAGCTCGGCATTCCTGAACTTTCCCGCCTCCTCTCTGGTTGGCATCGTGACACCTAGGTAGTATGCAAAGGTCTCGCCGGAGAGGTCGCCGGTGGGAGTCGGAATGCCCCGGTGGATGTGCTTGCGCCAGAACGCGTTGATCAGCTCCAGCCCCGCAGCCGTGTTCTGGGTCTCCTCGCCGAGGTCGACGAGGACACGCTCGGCCGTCTTGTAGATGTCCCCCATCATGGTGACCTGCGCGGCCTGCTCGATCAGGTCGAGCTGGTTGATGCAAATCGCATCGGCCCAGAGCCTTCGGGCCTGCGTCGTGCTGCGCAGTCGCCTCAGCAGCGAATTGAGGCTCGGCGTTATCTCCAGCGGCGCGCCGTCGATGAAGACCTCGCGCATGTTCTCCTTCGGGCCCCACACGTAGGAGACGGCTTCGTATTGAGCGTCATGGCCTTGATCGGGCGCATCCGCCAATAACTTAGCATGTTCTAGACCGATGTCGAGACGTGAGCCTTCGTCGCCGGGCAGCAGCAGCAGAATGCGGATTTCGCCCTCACGTAAGGGCTTGTACTCGTAGGCTGACATGGGCGTGTTTGAATGCGTTCGGGAGGTTGTTTTTAGTTGTTCGCGTTCAGAATTGGAAGCTATGAGAAATCATGCTGTGGATTGGGGTCGAGAAAGAGATATTTCATGAAGGCCGATTCAGCTTGCGGTTTCTGCCTGCTAGGGCTGAGATTACCCCTGAGTCTTCTGTCAAATCATGGCTATCAGAGCTCGATATTTCCTGCAAGCGAAGCGCCATCTTGGCTGAGCTAGGACTGTTTGGACATCCCAGGACGGTCTGGACCAAGATCCATGCAGCAACGTCGATTTAATGAACCCCCCATGCATTGAAGACATGCCGATATCCCTCAAGCTGACACGTTGTTGGACGGTTGATCTTCCAGCTGGACAAAATATCTTTCAAAACGATCCGTGGCTGTATTCCTGGTGCCCGGCCGAAAGCGCCAAAGTCAGCCTGGAAATCCGCAGGGCTTTTATTCCCACATCGCTGTTTCAGCAGATAAGCACGACTGACGATATGGTGAGCACTTTCTTGTGACTAGATCCACGGCACTTCCTCAAGACGTGAAAGCATTGGCCAGGTTCAAAACTCGTCGGTGTCAGTTCTCCGGATCCGAATACACTGATTTCCCCCCGACGCCCGACCGGACAAGGCGAAACCAAGCCGGACAATGCCGTCATTGATTCGTGCATCCATGGTAAGCAAGTTGGCAAGCGGAAAGAGCGCAGTGCAGGGCATTTCGATGGGGCGCGGTCTGGCCTAGTGGGAGCCGTCGTTTGATTAGGCTCAATCGAGCGGCACGTAAATGCCCGAGAACAGCAGTCTCAGGAGGAGATCCGCCCGTGATGTCAGTTGTTTTGTGGCGACAGTGGACCGGACTAACAACACCGAGTGCGGCGGTGCTGAGATCTCAAGGACAGCTGCGGCCGGCGATTGGACGAACCCAAAACATCTGTCTCTGGTCCGGGGACTTCATCACTGCCCAAAAACGGGAGATCTGGGGCTGAAGTCATAACTCTTCTCCGGGCAATGCACTCGAAACCTGCGCCGTAGCTAGTGGCTTCAAGATGCCGAGCAAGGCGGACTGATCACAGTCATATATCTGGTGCTGTCGACCAGATCTCGACTTCCCCAGCTCAGTCCTGTCAATCAAACTCATCCAGACAATCCGATTTCCCTCAGCTTCTAGGAAACCAACAAAAGACAAGACTCCTCATATCATCAACACGATGTTCATCCCCTTCATGCACCCAATCTTGTTTCCCGGTGCCACCAGCGACAGGTCCTCATCTGCCACGTCAGGGAACACAGATCAGTCCTCCGTTCTGGATACTGATATCAGCTCTCGCGATGCCTTCGATTCTACCTTTGCTGATGACGCTCGGGGCATGAGGGAGAACCTGACCCCCGCGGTCATCGGCGTACTCGTCGGTGTCATCATCTTCATCGTCATCCTGATCACCTGTTGCTGCTTCTGTTGCTGTACTATGGGCAAGCGCAAGCAACGACGGAAAGCAGCCGCCGCCGCCGCCGCCGCCGCCAGCCCCCGCCTTGGCCAAACATCCACAGCCACATCTACAATCAACCCCACGACGCAACCGATGACGAGCGGCCAAGGGAACTGGACGAGCGGCCGCGGACGCGGGAACGGGTTCAATCTTGGCAATGGGACAATGGGTTACAAGTCTGGCGAGCAGCCGCCTCCGGCTTATTCGCAGTATGACAAAAACACCACCAACAACAACAACGCACAGTGGTCTGGCGTAACCAGTCCTTCGCCGGCATATTTTTCTAGGAGTGGACGTCCAGCGGAACCTTAGGGAACACACAGTATTGCGTTTTCTTCCTTTTCTAGTTCTTCTTTGTCACATAAACGTTTATAGATACCCAGATCAATGTTTCATGATAAAAGCGGCACGATCGTGTTCCGCTATGTTTTGATTACACGTATGTCCTCTTCCACATCACTGAGGTCCGTTCTTCTCAGAAGTCTGGACGGCAGCAACCTATGTACTGTACAATGTGTGTTTTTGGTCTGCTCGAGATGTCAAAAGTAAAAAGTTGATATATCATGCCGTGTGTTGCCCCTGCCATGCTGGCCTTCTCCGGTGGTTTCATCACTGAAGCTCTGAGTCATCGTCGCCGCCACCCCACGCCCCCTTTGCTCCTCTTTCGCTCCCAAATGCTTAGCTGTCCCGTTTCCATCGCGTACAATCGTAAAGCCTGCCAGCCAGGTAGGTGCTGCCCAATGCTTCCGTCAAAAAGAGAGAAGAAAGAACAAAATTATATATGTAAAGGTTTGTATGTTCAAGCCGAAGGGCCCATTGCGACAAATTGATGAAGAAAAGGTGTCGCTCCAGAACAGCCCCCAAGCTCGCTATGCATCAACAAAAGAAACAAGAGGTAAAAACGAAAATATGTAGTGATGCCAACATCATGGTGCTGGCTTTTGTAGTCACCGCCCAGCCATCATCACGGCCACCACCCCGGTCCGTCCGCGCCGGGCCGTCCCATGCCCACGGCGCTGATCCGCACGGCCTTCTTGCGCGGGAGCGGCGTCTCCGGGCTGGCAGGCTGGTGGTGCATCGACAGGCCCACGCTGGGCGAGTCCGGGCGCGGCACGTCGGCCTCCTCGGGGATGCCCGCGAGGTCGTCGTCGCGCATCAGGCCCCGCCCCGTCGCGGCGGGGATCTCGACGGGGTCCTCCACGATGCGCACGTGCACGTCGTCCTGGTGCCGGCGCGAAGAGGCGCCTTTGCGCGGCGTGTCGCCGGGCGGGTTGACCAGCATCGAGTCCCTCTGGTGCTGGTGGCGCTGGCGCGAGGACTCGCGCCGGGAGGGTCGTGCTGTGCGGGAGGCGGGCCGCGGGCCGAGCTGGTGGTCGCCACATGCGGCGGCGGCGGCCGTCGTCTCCAGCGGCGAGTAGTCTGGCGTGTTGAAGGGGTACGAGTCGGAGCTGTTGGTGTCGTCGTAGTCCATAAAGTCGCTTAGGTCCGGACTCGGCTCGGCCGCGTCATAAGCGCTGAGCGCGTGGTCGCCGGGCTTGTCGAGGCACATGAGGATCCTCTCGCCCTTGGGGGCGCGGTTGCTGGCGGATCCAGAAGCGGACGACGCAGCAGTCCCGTGGACCATGGCGCTGAGGTCAGAGTTGGCGGCGGCGAGGGCCGACATGCTGCTCTTGGAGCTCTTGCGCGAGGACTTCAAGCCCGTGGCCGCCGACGCCGCCGCAGTGATGGTGTCAGCGCTCGAGCGTTGCGAGACGACCTGCCGCGAGCCGCTCCTCTTGTGCACCATGCCGGCGTCGTCGCCACCGGCGCCCTCCACCTGGTGCTGCTCCTCCTCGAACTCGGCGATGATGTTCTCGCGCATGCGCGCGCGCTTCATGCGCAGCGCCGCCAGCAGCATCTCCTCCTGGCGCGTGACGGCCATGAACCGGCCGTTGGCGCTGCTGCGCCGCCCGGCGGCGCTGCCGGTGCTCATGGCGCCCATGCTGCGCGACGAGCGCACGGAGCTGCGGTCGTTGTCCTGCATGGACGAGTGCCGCGAGTGCATGTAGAAGTCGACCGAGGAAGGGGACAGCGCCGCCGTGCCGGAGGGGTCGTCGACGCTGTCGCGGGGGCCGCCGTACCTGGCGCCCAGGGCGGGGATCATGGTGATGGCGCGGGCCTCGTGGACGACGGCGGTGGCGGCGGTGTCGTTGTTGGCGGAGTTTACGGTCGAGATGGAGTTCATCGAGACTCCTGATGACGAGTGCGCTGAGGTGGAGCTCATCTTTCGTGAGGAGGGGGCGGAGGATGTAAGAGCCGACGTCAGCGAGCTTGTGCGCGTGGATATTTGCGGCGCTCTGGTCGTAGTGGCATGATTTTCTGGGATGGTGAGGTACTGGTTGTTGCTGTTGGTCGATGCAGAACCGGGCCGCTTGTGGGATAGGTTCGCGCTTGACGAACCCCTCGACATCGGGGGGCTCTCCTTCTGCGACGTAATCTCTGTCGGGGACCGCGGGCCGGTGCTTGTGAGCGACCCTTTCCTGCCCGGCACGTAGTCGTCCTCCTCCGAGTCAGAAGAGAGGGACAGCACACTGTTCTGCTGAAGATCGAACTCTGTCATGCTGCGGTCGGTCCGCTTCGACGCCTTAGAGGTGCGCGTGTGCCTGCTGGATATGCTGGCACCGCAGTCAGTGGGCGACTGGACGGACGGCGGGCTCATGACGGCCGTGACGGGCGTCTCTGTGCCGCTGAGATCTGCCGCCGACGACTTCTTGCCCAGGTACGGCGCACGTCCCGGGGCGGAGGGGAAGGGGCTGAGGTAGCCGCGTGTGGAGGACGAGTGAGGAGAGGAGCCGTACGAGGGACTGTCATCGATCGCTTGGGCCTCGACAGGGTGTGCACGGCGGGCGGCAGTCTCGCGCAAGTTCGTCCGTGAGCAGCGCTCAGTCAGGTCTTGGAGGGATGCCTCCTTGTACATCTCGGCAGCTTTGCGCGAGATCATGTGAGGCGAGGTCGGTCCGCCTGCCTGCACGTCACGCAAACTCTCCTTGGTGAGCTTGCGGCGAGGGCGCCTTTCCACTGTAGGTGGCGTCGGCGGGCCACTAACGTCTGGGGACACGGATAGCACAGAAGGCGATCTCGTCATGAGGTCAGCACCCAGGACCATATTCTTTGAGCCATTGTTGAACCGGCTTTTCGGAAGGAGCTGCGAGAAGTCGAGCTTGGCGGGCTTTTTCTTCTTTTTCTCCATGCTTTGAGGAACCGTCAAGGATCCGCCAATGTCAAGCAGGGCACTAGCCTTGGCCGGCAGGCCCTTTGCCATGGCTGAGTTGGACGTTTGTTGGGATATGGCGAGCGGCACCTTGGCCGAATCGTAGTAGGACACAATCGTCGACGAAGATTGACGGCGGCGCAGGCTCGAGGCGTCGGTAATGGAATGTACATCGCTGGCAATAGCTGGCAAACCCGACGCCCGGCCATGCAGAGGCCGACCATTGTGCAAGATCTCTGGCGGTAGTATGCTCGACTCCTGATCAAAGTTGCCCAGTCGCGGGCTCGCCCCATTGACTACCTTGCCCTCGGTGAGGATGCCCAGGCCGGTTTCGCGGTCATCGTGGCTAGCAGTGCTCTCGGAGATGGAGATGCTGATTCCTCCCGTCGATCTGGCGTCCCAATTTCTCGATTGGTCCTTGGGGAGTGTCGGAGAGTCGATGTTGATCTCGCTCGTGCCCAGGAATTTCTGTGCCTTGGTAGTGAGCGGTGCCGACACGATAGGCGGCGGTGGTGCTTTTTGTTTCCGGCCGGGGACGGGAAATGTAAATTTCGGCATCGCTACAAGTCCGTTCGGGCGTGCCCAGTTGCAACGGGGCCGTCTCTCGCCCGGAGGTCAGTCACTCCCAATGGCCCTCGGGAGCTAGGTCCTTTGCAATACCGACAAAGGATCGTAGCCTACTACCTCCTCCCAAACCTCATTGACGGCGAAGAAAAGGGAACAAGTCTGCTCTTGATCGTCGACAAGGCCAGGCGGGAAGACAGCAGTGGTGGACAAGATCCAAGGGGAGACTGCGGGAGGCAGGGTTCGTCTTTATCAGCCATCCACGGTGATCGGTTCACGAACGTCCTGTCGAAATCTTGTGGGGAATCGAGTGTGGGTGGCCGTCAAATGTGGGAATCAGAAACACTCGGGATGGATCTCGTTTGCCAATTGCCCAGCCCGGCGTGTTTCGAAATATCTCGCAGTCCTGATCCCCGCGCCGTGGTTGTGTCGTTGGAGAAGAAAACAGCAGCAAGCCGCCGCGTGGGTGTGTGGACGACGATGGAGGTTGTCGGCTGGTCCAGGAGAAGCGGGAATGTCGTCTAATTCACATGAAGACCACAACCGGACAAAGGAGTCAACGGGTACGAAGTAATCTAACAGGAAGGCCGACCTGACCTTCATGTGCCCAGTGCTTCTCAAGCTATTTGATCCTTGGACGAGTAGACCCAGCTCGTGGTCCCACTTGGTCAAATCTCCATTAAAAGACAGTCGAGACACGTACTTCTGGCTTGTCTTGAAGGAGACACGACAGGCGAGATCCCCAGGCTGGCGTTTTCGCTTGCCAAGAGCAGGGGCGCCGGGCTTGGTAAGTTTTTTCAAGATTGTGGTCATCCGTGACAACAATGCAGTCGTCGATATGGGACACGGAGGAAGAGTCTGCGGCAAACCCTGACGATACGTCGGGAGCAATAGCTATATCAAGGTGTGGCCGGCACGCATTTTGATACAGAGGTGTGGTACAAGACGCTCTGACGCTTACCAGAGAAGCGTGCCCTTCTGCTCACTACTCCGTTTATTCACTGACTCGTGCGTTGCTAACTGAGGGCGGGCGACCATTCGGCCTCTTGTGAAAGGACCCCCCTGTTTAAGTTCCCGACATCCTTGCTAAAGCAGTCTCTCAAGCCGATAGAACACTAGATTGGCTAGAACTCTTGAGTAGAAACCCAATTCGAGATGCTAATCTGCGAAACAGAGAAAAAAAGGAAACATACTCCGTATGAGATCTGGACACTGGAACAAGCATATCCTAGTCGCCATCCCAGAGGAACCAACTCTCCCACAAAGCTTGCCCACGGGATCATGCTGCCAGGTCCTTGAACACAGTCGATCCCCCAAGCCAGGCCTGCCCCCTTTGTGCGTGGATGAGCCTGGCAGGCTGCACTTTACCTGGTACGACCACCCATCTCAGAGTGCTACCAAGACTGTCGCAGGGATCTGCTTGTGGGGACGGCCGACCAGGCTCGGCCCTAGACCGCTTCCTCTCACGCCATGATGCAGAGAATGGCCTACCCCTGAACTTAGTGCAGACGCTATGAGGTCGCGCTGTGGAGATGTGCCCATTCTCCTTCAGCAGAGTGCCCTGCTCTTCATCTCTTGAGTCTTGGCCTTTTATTTCTCTTCAGCGGGCTGGCTAGCTTGCACGACGGCGGGGCAAGAAAGTGCAGAACAGCGCATGCAGCCCCAACATTCAAGCAAGGGATCGACAGCGCCAACCAACACATGGGAGGCACCAGATACCGAGCTACTGCGAGGCTACTGCAGCTCACCTTCCGTGCTGCACGAAGTAATTCAGCAAAGTTGCTCGTCAAAGCGGGAACGGCGAAGTCTGCAAAAGACACGCCGCGGCGGCGACGGCGGCTTGCATGTCATCTATGCACTGCAGGGAGAGACCATTTTGGCGCAGTTTAGCGGCCGTTCTTGTCTACCTCTGGCACCTGTCAGACAATGTCTCAAAGGTCCCATTTTTGCGAGCGAAGGAAACGCTCCATCTTTGCCCCGGATCAGGGGCTTGAATCCTTGATGCGGGCACTTGGCGCGGCGCCGAAGTGCTGCCCGTTGCAACGAAGGTCGATGTCGCTCTCTGAAACGCGATGTCGTACTCTGCTGAGAGCGAGTGGAGGCGATTGCTCTCCTCTTCTTCTGGCAAATACCTTCAGAAACGGTGCTCGAGACTGAACGGACAGGTCGGTCGTCGTCCTGCTCCATTACAAGTACGTTTGCATATGTACCATACCTGCTCCGTATCTTGACCACGACAGCGGGAGATCCGCAGATCGAACTGGGGTATCACCTGCCCATTTTAATTGGATCTGACGCCTCTGCAAATTGGATCAATTTCCCTCCCTTTTGCGTGAGCTGGAGAAAGACCCAAGGAGCCGTATTCCAGATGGCGCTTGTTGATCTTGAGCAAGGTATTCTTGCGCCATTGACAGCGCTTTCATCGCTAGGCATGTCCGAGTGGGCATGGTCAAGGACAGGGAAGCCTTTTAGTCCATGGGGCATTACCGAGAGCATCAGGCAAGCTGACAGTTCAGGCCAAGCGGACCATGCAGCCTCAGAGCGAAAATATTGGCCAAGCGCCGAGTTTTCGAGAGACGGACACCTCGGCGTCCGGAACCTAGGTGCAGACCTCCTGCCTCCCGACCGTCAATTTGATCATTGAAAATATCTCCGACGATACTGAACGGAGACGCAAGGACAGCGTAGCAAACAGGATGTCAACCACTTGGCATTGGCACCCTCTGGCTTTGCAAACCTCACCACCGTTCTCTGCTTCTGGCGGTTTGATGCTGCCAGCCACCGACGCCATGATCCCTTCTGGCCATCTACCCTTGTCCACTCGCTCCAGCCAGGGTTTCTACTTGTACTGGTAAGGCATTGATGAAGCTAGCCAGGTATTTCGGTAAGGCCATCCGAATGAATTTCGAATCCGGATTTCATTTTCGAGTTCCACTACCCAATGAGCCAATTTATGATGACTCGCTGCCCATTGCCCCTTTCGACGGGCAAGGCCATGCTAGATATCGCTACATTGGGTGGGTAATGAAGGTCACAGCGCAGCAGCTTGGACTGACAGTGGTTGTCATTCATTCTTTGGCATGTTGACCGGGGCTGCTGACTCCACGGCCACTGCCTACACTACACGTGCATACGTGCGTAGCCTTTGCGTGCTCTTCGGTACCAGGAAGTTTGATTCTTTGACAGATCTCAGCATGGGGAGACTTATTCGTTCCCCTATCAGCTTGCAGAGACCGTATCTTCCCCTCTCCACGAAACGCCATGACATTTTTTTGAAGGAAGCCGAGCCCTTCTGGAAGGGCGCACAGATGGTGCACTGGTGCCTGGGCGCGGTCATCTGTCTGGGAGTGATCGGCCGTCAAGAGATGCCCGTAGCGCGACATTGAGCACTGGTTGGTGGATTGGGCTTTGGAGAGTCAGCTTGGACCCCTTTCCACGATACGACCCAAGATCTGTGATCGCCAGTGCTGCTTCATGGTTCTTGATGAGAGGTGAATATCCCATTCTGGTTTAGCTCAAGCTTCATTCGAGAGTGTTTTGTCGGTGTTTGGGGATGGGTTCAGCACCGGCCTTCGATCCCGCAGTGAGCCTGTGTGTCAATAGCAATTTGTCAGGTGCAAATGTCTCCGCCGAAATAGGCAGAGCAGCGCAACAGCAGCATCGGATTACAGTTCTTCTTTAGCGCAGCCGGCACAACCGTCTTCCCGTCCCGTCACGAACACCAAATGTCTGATGCGGCACAGATCGGTTCCCCTCAACCATCCCGCCCTGCGTTACCTCCCATTGCATAAACCCCGCATGTGGAGGGAGCTCCAAGGTCGATATCTCAGGCGTTTCGTGCTTCACCATTGATCGCAGATAAACGGTAGCTTCGACCTCGGGGATTTCTACTGCCCTCTTCACCAGAAGGGAACAGCCAAGCAGCAGCGATGCATTCCGGTCATCGTGCGGTCCAATAACAGCGACGATACGTGGAAAAGAAGTTGGTAGTTGGAACATGAAAACTGCCCCCTTCATTCGGTGCAGCAGTGCAAGTGGGACAAGTTGTCGCATGAATAGCCAGGAGTAGGGCGATGTATCGTCGCTTGCAAGTGAGGCTGGGTCTGGTTATCCACAGAGCGTTCTCTTCCAAGGCAGGAAGCCTGATCGTGGAGCTTGAGGTTGCGCCGAAGCATCAGCAGTTGTTACCGAGCACTTGCAAGGCATTGTCGCCTTCTAAGCTTGCTGATGCTTCGTCTTGAGGCGGTGAGACAGAGCATGACTTTGACGGCTTTGCCTAGCTTCCCTCGCATGACTTGGATACTAATGCGGCTTAATGGAAAGCTTGAATCCAACAAACTCTGCCGATGTCAACAGCACGAGACTCGGTGGTAAACGATGCAAGGTCTAATAAGCATTGCTCTCCCGATGCGAACTCCAGTCCCCCCCGCTGTCCAAGCTCTCATCCCACACAGATCACAATGCTGCATGTGCAGTGGTCAAGACGGCTCCCCCTCAAATGAAGCGCCGCCATCCCTTCTCAAGAGGCGCCTTAGTTGTGCATTTGAAGTCGTGTGACTGGTTTCGAGTGCGCCTACCAGAGACAGCACAGCTCCAGCTGGAGCTAGCGCTGGCGCGGGGAAGGACAGCAGGACAACGGAATGTCATGCGTCACTGACAAACAGCCCTCCCGGAGTGATGGTTGCAACCCTCCTGGTGCTGCATGGCCATGTGCCAGCCTGGATCGGGGTCAGCTTATCAGATTATAGTTGAGATGTTATTTCCTGTTGACAGATTCTTTGCATATTGTCGAGAGTGGTGTGTCATGATGCTGCCCAGACTTCTATTTTGCTTTTTGCTGGGTGGAGTTAAGTAATATTAATTAGTGCCAATCCAATCAGTGTCAACCAAGTCCAGGATCTTCGCACACAAGCTGGCATGTTTCTCGAAATAGAGAGGTATGAGCAAAGACTGGAGAAAAAAAAGATCGGGATGATCTACAAGCAGGATCAGGATCAGTCCTCGCCATACTCAACCTCAGCAGAGCCACCTGCGGTTAAGAACTTCGTAAATTCGTGAAGACAGGAAGACAAAAACCTGGAGCTCGACCAGCGGAAGAAGGGACCACTGTCTCGATACACAAGTGGTTGAACAGCCCTGCGTTAATTGGCTAGCCCGTAGCTTGGCTGACCGCTTCTTCACCTCGATTTGTGTGGTGTGTGGTGCCTGACTTGCTTCAGCTACGAATGACTGATCGACCTGCAGGGCGAATAGAAGCCCTGAAAAGGCCCTAAGCGTTTTCGCCCAGCACCACCGACCCGCCTGTGGATGCTGAACCCCAGCTTTTTTCGGCAAAGCTAGGCCGCTAACAGGAATTGTTTGGGTGCCGTCACCGCACAACTTCCACCCACCAGGCGAAACCTTGCACTAGCAACGCGCCGCTCACAATTCGTGGTCACACTACCCCCAGCCCAACCTGGACGGGCATGTGAGACAAGACGCTTTGAAATTGTTCAGAGAGGATCGAGCAAAGTAGATACATCATCGACACGACTCACCTACGGCCCAAGCCTCCCGTCTGTTCGCCGCTCCTTTGGCATGTTTCCTCGATAAGCCTCGACCTCGAAGCCGTGCATATAGCCATTTGTTAGCATTTTACTTGCATTTCAGAGCGCAGCGCAACCCGACGAGTCGCGACTTCTCGACGTTTCAGGGGCCAAGCATCGCATTGGCGCACACCACATCTTCAATTTCGAGAGACGCCACAATCCGCTTTCGGCGCGTCAAGAACCTTCCTCTCGGGAAGCTTGGCCTTTCCTTTGTGTCCAGCTTCCCCTCAACGGTATCTGCCCTTGCTGCAACAGACTTGCTGCTCTCAATTGAGCCATCCGCCCGACTCTCCCCCGCCTGCAACATCGCCAGGTGCTTGGAGAACGTCATCGACTTCGCTCAAGATGGCAAAACACGAGTTCTCCCAGCCCGCAGGCGGGCCTACAATGTTTGGAGTACCTATGAAGAAGATCTCGTTGGTCACGGTATGCCTCTATATGTCACCCGCACTCTCCATCCATCGCGCTCTGCTAACAATCTGTCGCGCCGCAGCTGACCTTCCAAAACTCGGCCCTCATCCTGGTATGCCTTTCACGCGAACCTGCCCCGACAAGACTTGCGATACGCCTCCGATGATCACTTACTAACCATGAGGGCAGATTCTGCACTACTCGCGGATGATGACGCCTGATGGCGACCACAGGTACTTCGCGTCGACAGCCGTCTTCCTCAACGAAGTCATCAAGCTCGCTATCTCCTTGACCTTCGCGATATACGAGGTATCGCGGACCCTCGCGCCCCAGACGCCAGTGTCGGTCATATTCGAGCAGATCTACAACTCGGTATTCTCGGGCGATGGGTGGAAACTCACGATCCCAGCCGCGCTCTACACCTTCCAGAACACGCTGCAGTACGTGGCTCTGAGCAACCTGGATCCGGTCCATTACCAGATTCTCTACCAACTGAAGGTGAGCCGGCGCCTGGCTGTCAAAGCGACGTGGACCTCCTGAGCTCGGTTAACCAATAATCTTCCAGATTCTCACCACGGCTTTCTTCAGTGTGACCATGCTCGGCAGATCGCTGGGCCCCAAGCGCTGGTTTTCCTTGGTCATCCTGACCATGGGCGTCTCGATCGTGTCCCTACCGACATCCACCTCCCAAGACGCATCCCTCCTGATTCACGACTTCAGCGACCACTTCTTTCCCCGATCGCTACACGAGCTGGGACAGTTGGCTGGTGGCGTGACCGAGGTGGCCCGGGAATTGACCAAGAGGGCTGCGACTAGTGCAGTCGAGGGCTTAACCAAGCGTTCGGCAACTTACCAGGGAATCAAGGAGGACCTGGACATGGCTCCCGTCATGAACTACTCGGCTGGTGTCACTGCCGTCCTGATCGCGGCTCTCGTCTCGGGGCTTGCCGGAGTCTACTTCGAGAAGGTGGTCAAGGATTCTCCTACGCCCGTGTCCGTGTGGACCCGCAACATCCAGTTGTCGTTCTATTCGTTGTTCCCTTCCCTCTTCTTCGGTGTCTTCATGACCGACGGCGAGGAGATTGCCAAGCACGGCTTCTTCGACGGTTACAACTGGGTGGTCTGGGCGACGATCCTGTGCCAGTCTGTCGGTGGCGTCCTAACCTCTCTCTGCATCAACTACGCCGACAACATCGCCAAGAACTTTGCTACCAGCATCAGCATCGTTTTGAGCTTCCTGTTCAGTGTCTTGTTCTTTAACTTTAGTGTCTCTTTGGCAGTGAGTGATATCTGTCCGGTACAGATTGTATCTTTATCTATCCTAACTAATTTGTTCTCTTTTCTAGTTTCTGGTTGGTACCCTGATGGTGATTGGGGCGACGTACCTCTACAGCGGTCCTGAGAGAAAACGCGGCCGGCCACCTCCCATCAACATCGTCAACTACGAAAGAACTACCATCGACTCGACGCCGAGGACCCTCGATGAGACCAAGCTTGCGACAGACCCGCTGGACTCGGTCAAGGCGATAGGACTCTCCACTTCTCGCCCCTCTTCGCCGATGCGGCACCACCACCGCGTTCCTTCCGCTAGGACGAAGAACCGGGATGAATAGGGTGCTGAGCAGGCGGCGGCGGATAGATTTGCGGCGGTAGACTTATACATATAGTAAAATGAGATACCCAGGCCGGGTTGACCCCGTTTGTGTGTGGTCCCCGATCGGTCGGTTGGTGGTGGTAAGGACTGGGAAAATGGGACGGCACGAGAGGCATGTCAAGACTTGATGACGGCGTTCTCAGAAACAATGAATTCGACTTATTAGTGCGCCTTGTGCCGAGATGATGGGACTTTGAGATAACTGGCCCGTGGCAGAGTTAATCCTTTCTTTCAGGAGTTCGGAATTAGGCCAGCAGCAGGATGGGCATCTAGATAGATTCCGGGTGCCAATAAATTCATGGTGACTTCGTGACTCTCGAATGACAGCTACGACTTCACATGTACCCACACACTTTTTGTTACGCCTATATTTGATACATCAAAGGTTCAATGTTATGCGAGCGAGAGAAGGGCGGGATGCTCCCTCTCCGCTGTGTTGCTCTCCATGCAGTGTGGGAAGGTATGGGTGCGGTGTACGAGGAAGGCGCGAGTCTCAGCCCACGATGGGGTGCCTGATATCGGCTTCCTTTTCTGATCGCCCACAGCTTGTTGCCTATCCATCTCACGAATGACCAAAGCATCCTTTGGCAAATTCTGCTCGTTTGATCTTGCCATCGACTTGATCTCGTCCGTGATTGACGTCCACAGCCGGCATCATGGCGCAGGATCGACAGTCAGGTCCCTTGCAGGACCGTCTCGATCGGTTGCAGTTCAGGGCAGGACAAGACCGCCACATTCAACGCATGGTGGAACACTTCTCTCAAGAGATCCCACCTTCTGAACTAGCCATGTTCGCCAGAATCCCGGGCCGGACTTCGACCTTGCCCACTCCGCCCTCGTCCGTGTCATTGTCAAAGAACAGACAAGTGTCCCAGCAAACCCTGCCCGTTGCCAAATCACCTCCAGAGGGTATCATTGTCAGAGGCTATCGCTATCCTGACTTGCCACACTCGACACTACCACACTTCCAGGAAGTTGATGATGCTGTCCCTCGTCTTGATCCACCGCGGAGGACTTTGTCATCCGCGATTTCGCAAATCCCAAACAATACGCCAGTCGGGGCTAGAGGTACGGAGCCTCACAGGACCGAAGGAAGTTCAGAGCGTCATTGACCAGTTAACAGAGCCACAGGGGTACAGTTCGCCCATTGCCGTGGCAGGATCAAGTTCGACAGCGTCACTCGATCGATCTAGCCCCTTGGTGAGATCCAGAACACACCAGGATCCCGAACTACATCGACCGGAGCCCATTCAGGGGCCTCGCCAGTCACCCTTCTTCTCCTCCTCGCCCAAAGGAAACCCGGAAGTTGGTCATCGACATCAACTGCTACCCGCCACCGATCTCTTAGATGCCACGCCAGTTGCTCACGGCATCCGACTGGTCAACCCCAAGCAGGCTCTCTCGGACAAATGCCGGCAACTTTTCCCTTACCCGCTGCTCAACGCTGTTCAGTCAAAATGCTTTCCTTCGATCTATGAATCCAACGACAACATGGTAGTCTCCGCGCCGACTGGAAGCGGCAAGACGGTGATTCTCGAGTTGGCGATTTGCAGACTCGTGAGCAGCAGTGACAACCACAATTACAAGATCGTCTATCAAGCTCCTACCAAAGCTTTATGCTCCGAGCGAGCAAAAGACTGGGAGAAGAAATTTAATCACATGGGTCTTCAGGTGGCTGAACTCACGGGCGATACATCGCAAGCCGAAATGCGACGCGTTGGTAGTGCCTCGATCATCATCACTACCCCTGAGAAGTGGGACTCTATCACGAGAAAGTGGCAAGACTACAAGAAGCTCCTAGAGCTGGTCAAGCTCTTCCTCATCGATGAAGTCCACATTCTGAAAGATATCCGTGGCTCTACTTTGGAGGCCATCGTGTCTCGCATGAAGACCATCGGCACGAGCGTTCGTTTCGTGGCCCTGAGCGCTACTGTCCCCAACTCAGAGGACATCGCCAGGTGGTTAGGCCGCGATCACCTTCACCCCGAGGAGCCGGCACGGCACGAAACCTTTGGCGAAGAGCTCCGCCCTGTCAAGCTTCAGAAGTTTGTGTACGCGTACAATTGTCCAGGCAACGAACACAGCTTTGACAAATTCCTCGATGCCAAGCTTCCGAGCCTGTTGACGCAGCATTCGCAAGGCAAGCCAACATTGGTCTTTTGTTACACACGCAAATCTTGCGAGGGAACTGCTCGGATGCTTGGAGAGCTTTGGGCTCTCGCAAAGCCCCAAGACAAGGCGTGGCCGGCTCCATCGAAACGCATTCCCGTCGTCAGCCAGGCATTGCAGGAAATTGTTTGCCACGGTGTCGCTTTCCATCATGCCGGCTTGGACCTTCAAGATCGGCTTTCCATTGAACAGAACTTCATTGACGGTAAACTCACTGTGGTGTGCTGCACTTCAACTCTCGCTGTGGGTGTCAATTTGCCTTGCCACACAGTAGTCCTCAAGGGTACTTCAATATATCAGGACAACAGCTTGACTGAGCTCTCGGACCTTGAGGTCATGCAGATGCTGGGACGTGCAGGGCGACCGCAGTATGATACCAGTGCGATTGGAGTCATTCTCACCACGACTCAAAACAAGACGCGGTACGAGCTCATGGCGTCAGGCCAACAAATTCTGGAGAGCACTTTGCATCTCAATCTCATCGAGCACCTGAATTCCGAAATCGTCCTCCGCACTATTAATGACCTGGAATCGGCCAAAAAGTGGCTGGCGGGAACGTTCCTCAGTGTCCGACTCAGGAAGAACCCAGCACATTATCGCCTAACCAACCCTTCCACGCGATCCCAGCCTATCGAAGACACCTTGAGCGAGATATGTGAGAGAGATATTGACCTTTTGCAGGATGCAGAGCTTGTGACGAAGGGCACACACTTCAGGAGCACTGACTATGGCCGTGCCATGTCAACTTACATGGTCAAGTTTGAGACAGTGAAGCTGCTTCTTGACATCCCTCGTGGCGTGCAGATGGAAGAGCTGGTAAGTAGCTCTGTTTCACCATTGGCCGCCTACTGATATCTAATTCTGGTACAGCTCAGTAATCTCTGTCAACTGCCCGAACTTCGCGATGTCCGCCTGAGGCCCACCGAGAGGGCCGCCTTTCGCGAGTTGAACCGATCGCCCTTCATCCTGTATCCGCTCAGGGAGAATGTCGTGCAGAACTGGCACAAGGTGTCTCTGTTAGTTCAGATGAATCTTGGCGGCGTCGAAATGCCCAACGAGAAAGAAAGTGGAGGGCTGAGACGACAGCTTGCGATGGATAAGCGAATGGCATTTGAGGCGCTACAGCGTCTAGTTCGTTGTTTGGTCGAGTTCAAAGCCGCCGACCTAGATGCAATCGGTGTGAATACGGGCCTGAAACTGGCGAGAGCACTTGCAGCTTGCTCGTGGGACGATCGACCGACGACATTGTTGCAAATTTCTGGTATCGGACCAGTAGGCATGAGGAAGCTGGTCAGCCACGATGTGAGGACCGTTCAGCAACTAGCGGAACTCGACTACATGGAGATCGAGCGACTTTTCAGCCGGAACCCACCCTTCGGAAAGACAATGCAAGAAATGCTGGAGAACTTTCCCCGCCTGACTTTGGATGTGGCAGTCGAGCAGAGTCGACCTCACCGCACCAAGGCAAAGTGCACCACAGTCAAAGTCAAAGCCATTCTTGGAATGGCAAATCAGAAACGATTAGGTGATTGGCAGTCACGACTTCAGGGATTGACATTCACGGCTGAGACTGGAGATGGGACCTTGGCCTACTTGTGGCGTGGATCGTTGAACAGGTCGTTCAAAGATGCGGGCAAGAGAATACAATTTGGAGCGGATCTAGAAGGCTCCAACGAGCTCATTTGTCACTTCTCCTGCGAAGAAATTGTTGGGACCCTCGTGTCAAAGAGGCTCAAAATTGATGGTCCAGCACCGCGAGCGATAGCTGGATCTCCCTCTGAGGATCTTGTTGACGAGACGATACAGTTCCCAGGTACGGCATGCCTCTGTCGCACGCTGGCAATGCTGACTGTTGCTTAGATATTGACGAACTGCTTGGGAAGGAGCCTCTGGAGAGGCCTCCAGCTTCGAAACCGGTACAAGAATCAGAGGATGAATTCGATGATGAGCCAGTGAAGCTGCCCAACGGAAAGTGGCAATGCAACCACGCCTGCAGTGGCTCAGTGACGACGAGATCTGGGAAGCCGTGTTCTCACAAATGCTGCCGGGAAGGACTAGATAAGCCTCGCAAGCGCAAAAAGACTTCCGGCGGATCCAAGTCTCACGAGGATATCGATGCCGTGGCCCGAGATGTTCTCCGCCCTTCGCAGCTATCCCATCCCGCCATTCAAGGAAGTGTTCACGAACAGAAACGACGTCGGCTGTATCTGTCAGACGATGAAATATCCACCTCGACAACATCGTCAAAGGTACCCAAGGTCAGGGCGAAGCCAAGAACAAACTCTAACGACCGCATGGTGGAGTGCATTGATCTGTCAAACATTGACGAAGATGAGGTGGCATGCTTCGCAAATGCAAAAGGTGCACCAGAGGTTACCACTGACGAGTCACTCCCTCCAGTCGGAGGCCAAAGTCTGGGAAAGTCTTCGGGAACTGCAAACCTTAGCAGTGACCTCTTCGTTAGCGACGTCTTCGAGGAAGTCGAGTTTGACGAGTTTCTAAATCTGCCTAGCCAGTCATCGGCAGGTGACGAGCAGCAGCCCACAGCGGCAGAGACTGATGAATCGGTACACTGTGATGCCATTGCTGATCCCATCCAGGACGATAGTCTTGAATACACACCGGCCGAGCCTCTGCATGATTCAGGCAATCCACGTCTTCTCAACATGGAACAAAGTACCATGGATGAGAAGGGGGCTCACCACATCATTCCGGGCGGGGAGCAATTCCCTCTGCAAAAGGCCGGGCTCTCTAACAGGATTCAGGGCGAGGGCGGGAGATGCTCTACGAGAGGACAAGTCAAGGAACCAGCCTGGGTACAAAACTTTGACCCAGAACTCATAAACTTCTTCCGGGGCCATGTCAACTTCATTTGAGGGATTAGGTGCACTGTCCTTGCCTCCATCCTTTGCTATCCTGGCCGAGACGGCATCTAGTATTGCAAGAACTGTCGCATTGCTTTCTTGACAAGTAGAGGGTGGGTGAAGCTCACCTCAAGGAGAGGACGGAATATTTGCTCGGATCTATGCAAGGTCTGGAACTGGGAAACGATGAGAGCATGTCGAGGTGGTACTTTAGGTTCGCGATATGTCCGTGGGTCCTGGACTTTCAATATTATTCACCCAATCAACTTTCTTCTCGGAGATAAGGAGTAAGCATCGTGCATTAGTGGCGATTCAATCCCGCTTGTTATGATTCAGGCCGTTCTTCAGGAGGCTTGTCGACCCCGCTTCGAAGTGATGTCAAATCTTCATCCCCTTGCCTCCGTTTGGATCTCTTGAAACCGGGCTTGACGGTGTTTGTGTCAGCAATTCGCATTCTTCACAAAAGCACAAAACGAGAAAAGAAACACCGCGTGAAGAAATGGAGCCAGCCTCTGATCCTGACCCGTCCCGGCCCTGTCGAGGCGGGAGCTTTGAGAGCCTACCCCCGATACAGGTTCGGGAAGGTGGAGACGACTGGCCAGGGGTATCGGCGGCGGACCGTCGACGGCGGCAAAACCGTCTGAACCAACGAGCTTTCCGTGAGTTACAGTAACGTGACATATCCTTATCGGGACAGTTTGACTGAAAGAGATCCTCCAGGCAGGCGAAGGCGGGAGAGAGTCGCGGCTTCAGACCAGCTCGTCGTCAGCTCTACACGCGCCGAGTCCGGGACTACTGGGACTTCCATCCCTGATGGCTATGTAATTATGGTCAAGCCACGCGCTCGTGCCCTGGCACACGCCTTCACAGAGCTTGTCTACATGCAGTACTCGATGCAGAGCTACAGGTTGGCCTATCTCCCAGCGCTCATACGCCTCAACGCCATCAATGCCTTGACAAGCAATGCACGCGCGATCGGGGTCACACCGGACGGCCTGTGTCGCGACGACATTCTCTCGCCGTTCAACGCATCTGGGCCTGGCCTCTTCCTGCACGACCGGCCGTTCGAAGACAGGTGCCCTGTCAGCCTCCGGCCAACGGCTCTACAAAGAAGGTTTCCGCACCACCCCTGGACGGACCTGCTTCCTTCTGCGGGCCTGAGAGATAACGTCCTCAAGGGGCTGGAAAGCGGGGAAGTCGACGAGGATGATCTGTGCCTCGATCTCATGGAAATCTCGCAGGGCCACACGGAGGACGGCCCGTACCTGATAGTGTGGGGAGAGGCGTCTGATCCATACAACTGGGAGGCCAGCATCGGGTTCCTCAAAAAATGGGGGAGGCTTCTCCAAGGGTGTCCAGAGCTAGTGGTGTCGACGAATAGGTGGCGGTCTAAACGAGGGGAGAAAGAGCTTCATATTCGGGTATGACTGTACTCATTCAAAATCCAAAGCAATGGATGGTTGAAATATTCTTTACGTCCTTGGCTCTCTGTCCACTGCTAAATTCAAAAGACACGTACATCCTGAAAGTCCGCCTTCCTCCGCCTTTCTGTTCACGCAAGCCCAGCCCTTGCTGAGTATCACCTTCATTGGATTCTCTGCCTGGCCCACCACAGAAATGTCGCAGTAAGTCTCCACAAGGAGGCTTGGTCTATGATCATATGTGGGATCTCTCAACTCTTTAGTCCCTCATCTGTGCAGCCGATGACGACCCTTTGAACCTGTAGAGGACAAGCTGAAGGTGGACTTGAATATTGAGAATCGCGTATTATTGAGAATGGCAATGATTCCTCGCACGAAATGTACTGTCGTCTCTGACCCAAAGAAATGTGCCTTGCAGGCCGGCGGTCGTAACACCATCACTGCTGCAGAAGAGCGGTCCGCTGAGCCAGCGTGAGCACAAGAATGGAGTCCATGTCCTTGAGATATTTGTTCCTCCAGTAGTGCCTGCGGGCGGTGAGGAACTCGCGCTTCAGGCTGATGACCCGCTCGATGTCCCAGTCCATGACCTTGGCGAAGATTTCCGAAATCACAGGCTATTATTGATGTGTGTTGTTAGTCTTGGTCTATGCAAGTGCTAGGCATGAAATTCTTTGTTCATAGTTGTGACCTCACCTGCATGTACTCCGGGTTGTGGACATACATGGTCGCGAGAACGGCCGTGTGAGCGAAATCCGCCGGGATCTCTTCCTTTCTGAGCATCCGGATGAGGGCAGCCTCCTCTTTGTTGAGCTGTCCCAGTCCGCTGTCGGCCATTGTTCTTGCTGACTCTTTTCTGTTGGTATATGGGTAGTGTAAAGTGAGACCGACAAAAGTCAGGAAGTTGTTGTGGGATGGTGAAATTTCAAAGGCTTTGTAGGGGAGCAAAAATGCTGACAAGGAAGAAAGAGGGGAGTAGCGGCGAAGGCAACAACCGAAAGGCAAGCAAGCGCGACTAAACAAAGCACAGGGCAGTTGAAGACTGGCTTCGATGTTCAATGGTCGTGGTTCCACTTCGTCTGAAAGAGTAATCTGAGATCCAGATCAGCACAACTCGCAAAGGTTTGTCAAATACACAATACCAGTCAACCCTCCACCAGCAATTATTCAGCCCATTAGCAGACAACATGGGCAGGTAGACTGATCCCTTAGAATGACCCACACAAGACGTCTTTGAGTCACCACTTTGTCACGGCTGGCATGTACCAGCCAGCCGCACGCAAACAAGCTATGATTGGGTAACACTTGTGTGCCTTTGGCCACTGTCATAGCTTGTAAGTCTGTTGTAGACGGCAGCAGAGCGAGATGTAGGGTATCTCACCAAGGTACAGTTCCTTCAGGGCCTCATCGACTTGGCAAGAAGTGCCCCGGTCAAACATCGTGGAAATGCAGGCAAGCACCGGTCGCACCCGCGCCTGGATATTCAAGGTTCTGAATTTTGATGTATATAATACTTCTGCTGTCTATAGACAGGCTGATTGCCTGGGCAAGTGTGATACGCCCAGAGAAGTGTGCATGAGGGATGCCAGGATTGCTTCATCTGATTTTTTTGCACTGGACAAGAGAGCGAGGAATAGAAGAGTGTCATTATGTTGAATTCTTTTTTATACTTTTTTACACGTGGGACAAGACCTTGCATTTCATGGATGCTTGTTTCCACGGCAGTTGACATTCTTGACATTCAAGATTAGACGTGAAGAACTTGGAACCCTCCCGTATCTGCCAACCCAGAGGAGGTACTTATGTCTGGGGCCGACCACATGGCAACCTACCTATCTAGGTACACAAGAACAAATCATTTTACAGGGAAAACTGGAGATACCGCCAGCTGACCGCTCGGCGAATCCATGGGAAACTCCTCTTGCACCCCCAGTAGAATTAGCCGGATTAGACCCAGGGTCCAGGCCCACCCAGATTTGTGCGAGGTCAGCCTGTTCCCACCCCGAAAAGCAATCGAGTTCCCACGCTTCTTCACCCAGGTCTGGAACAGTGTAAAGTCGTGTACTAGCATATTCCGCACTGTCTCAACTTACATGTAAGTCAACACAATTGGTAGTCTTTCCTACAAAACTGCAAGAGTAAGAGTGCATCCAGACACCTTAGACACCCGAAAACATCTGAGAAGCCGAGTCTTTTGCTTCTCGACTACTGAAACACACTTGCTCCCATTGTCTAGCATTCCATTATTGTCCACAATCCTTCCGTCATGGCTAACACCGAACCAAAGTTCAAGGCAGAGATTCAGCAGGCAGGTTTTACCGTAACAAATGCTTGCCAACAAGTGTCTGATGTCTGCCACTCTAGATGATGTATGTTGCGGGTGAAACACAGGACCCTTCGAATGAGACAATCGCCCTTGTGGAAGATATCATCAGAAACCAGGTCATCCTGATGGTATGTCCAACTCCCAAACCCCAAACCCCAAACCCATCATCGAATGTTCTTGCCTATGATACATACTCCGATGCTCTTAGTTGACCACAGCCAACGAGCTCGCAATCCGTCGAGGGTCCCGCGTCTTCTCGAACAACGACCTCATCTTCCAGTTCCGCCACGACGCCGTCCGCGTCGCTCGCATTCAGACCTTTCTCCGCTGGAAGAGCGTCCGCAAGACCGTCAAGGACGACGACGACAAGGGCGCCAACCCGGAGCTCGTCGCAGACGAGGAAGTCGCCGACGAGGCCCTGAACCCCGCCGCCGTCGACGCCGCGTCCAAGAAGCTCAAGCAGCCCGCGGCGCTCCCGCCCTGGGACATCCGCTGCATGTATCCGGAGGACGCCCCGGGCGGCGGCGACGACGAGGACGAGGACGTCTTTCGAGACGCGGACGACGCCGCGCTCGAGCGCCTGCGGCGGGCGGACCAAAAGACGGAGAATATGACGCCCGAGGAGTACGCCACGTGGTCCGAGTACCGGCATGCGTCCTTCACCTACCGCAAGGTGAAGCGCTTCCGCGAGTGGGCCGGCCTGGGCGTCATCGCCGAGCACAAGCCCGTCGACGACTCGCTCGATATCCTCGGCTTCGTCACCTGCGAGATGGTCCAGAGGCTGACGGAGATCGCGCTGTCTATCCAGCAGCGGGAGCTGGCCTCCCGGTCTGTCGGGGGGGAGAGTGGGCCTGCTGCCCAGGGGGCCGAAGGCGGTGCCGGCTCGCTATTCACTCTGCCGCAGACGGCGAAGCCGGCGGTCGATGCTCGTCATATTCGCCAGGCTTTTCATGCCACGCAGATGGGGGCGCGCCGAAGCCATGTCAGGTTGAACAAGATGGCTCCGGGTGGGAGGCTGGAGCTCATCTGACAGGCTGCTATCTCACTTGGCGTCTGAAATGGAAGTGTAGTTCTACGGAGTCCTTGTGGCGGGAATTTGAGAGAGATACATTATGATGTTTCTGAAAAGGAAAATGAATGTCAGGAAGAATATGATATTAGATATCCTAAGCAATACTTTACAAATGAAGCTGGTCAGGGATTGGACTCAACAAAAGTGAGGCACCGGGCACGTGTGTTCATCACAATACTCCGAGAAAATGCTTTGCCGTGAGGGTTGTCTTGATGCAGCTACAACATGGAGTCGATTGCGGTATGACTGCAGGCAATGTAATTACACGGTCAAGCTGTAAGGAGCCACATTGGGGTCCAAAGCATTCCACACAAACGGCATACCCTGGCTGAGCCCGTCAGCATCAAAAGTGCGAGCCTGCACCTGCGCACTGAAGTCCCGCATAGCCTTCATAAAGACTGCGTTGGCCTCTTGCGTCTGCGGGTTCATCTGGCTCAGCATCTTCGGGTCGTTGAACATGTGGATGATGGTCCGGTTGGAGCCGGCGAGCAGAGGGCGCGCGAAAAGAGATGCCATGATGAGCTGCGTCACCACCTTGTCAAAAGTTGGCAGGAAATGGGCGGGGTTCGTGTCTGCGCTCTTGGCAGTTGGCGGAGCTGCGTAGAGCGAAGGAGTGCTAAAGGGCAATGTGCTCGAGATCTCGAGGAGTTGGTTGGTGTTGACGCTGTGGTGTGCGGAGGAACCTAGATGAGCCTGGACAGGGATGTCAGATTTAGCATATGGCTTTAAGGGATATTTGATGATTTGGACCTACGATATGCACGAGGATGTCGACAAGCGTCTTAGTAGTGGTGATCTCCGCGGGGAAGTCCATGCACTTGGCATCTCCATTGCACTGGGCAGCCCAGGCTTGGATCTCTGCATCACCAGCTACCTCGCTGTCTGAAGAGTAGTACGACTGGACGAAAGAGGTAAGGAAGACGCGGGTAGCATCGCTGATAACCTTGGCATCCTCGTAGAACGGAAAGTGCTTCAGGGAAGGCCCGTTGCAAGATACGCCGAGAAGACCACGCGATCGAAGGTCGGTCTTGAAGTAATTTGCTCGAAACCGGCCCGCACCCTTGTGCAGGTATCGGTCGGTGGTGAAATTCTGGGCGGACTGACCCGTGTATGCAAAGAGCTGGTCAACAGCGCCGCCCGGGGCGAAGAGAATGGTCTTAAGGACTGTCAGATGGGTTGTCTTTTCAAACAAGACAAAAGACACGCTGCCTACCTCTGCGAGAACCTGGATGGAGAAGAGCTCATATGTGACTAAAATGTTGACCATCAGCACACATTTCTTTGCAAAAGTGGTAGGTTGGGCGACATACGTCGGTCAAGGATCGCATAGACAGGATGCTCTCGGCTCAGCGAACGGATCGCCGCCATCCAGACAATCTGCACGACCTCGTGGGTGGCTGCCAGATGGTTCCATTGCGCGAACCAAAAGTCGTTGACGTTGTACATGATCTTAGCTAGAAGCCAGTCATTCGGGCTATCTGCAGGCGTGTAGATCAAGTTGGCGCCAGTGTTGGTTCGGATAGCCAGGGGGAGGAAGTCGCCCGAAGCGGCACTGATGTAGAAGTATGCATCGCAGGCTGCTGCGAAGCGGCCCGTCGACTTCAACTTCGCCTGGTCACGGTGGTCCGAGTAGAAGAGCCGACCCTCGTCGTGCAGCTGATTGAGACTCATACCAGAAATCGCCTTGGAGGTGCTGTCGTCAATTGTGAATGGGAGCTTTTCATCCTTGCGGAGCCTTCGAACCGAGTAAGGGCTGTTTGACAGACGCTGCATCGAGAAGAACAAGTCCTGAGTGTAGTTTGTCATGGCGCCAGCGTCGGGTCCTCGAGGCATCACGCCTGACCATTCACCATTGTAAATCTGGAGGTAGTCGTCCATCGTTTTCAACCCATTATACTAACTACTCGTCAATCATCTCCCTCACCGTTGGAGTGCTGGCGGGGATGTACAAACCTTGGCGATGTCTTTCTCAGCCTTCACGCCGTCCGTCGAGGTCAATGCAAGTTCGGGCGTGAGATCGACCATGATATCCGCAATGTCCTCCACGTTCTTGGCAACACCAAGCTCACCCGAGGGATAGGCAGGCCCACCTGCTACAGGGGCACCATACAAGAAGTTCTCACGCACGAGGTTGAGGCTGGCTTCCCTTACAGACGGATCCCGGGAGGTCTTAGGGAGCGTGTACGTCCCGTTCAAGGAGCTTAGTAGCTGCCCGAGAAGCTTGATACCATTTTCGGAGGCAGAAGGGACGTGGCTGGAGAAGCTGGCCAATAGGGCACTGAGAATGGTGTTGGTGATGGTCTCATTGTCGCGTTTGACTTTCTCTTGCGCCGGGAGAACTGCCGCAGAAACGTAAAGGCCCTGAGCAAGCAGCCCCAACAGCGACCCGCACTTCAGATACATATTGGCACGTGAGGTGAGCTTCAGGACTTTAGTCAGTAGGCCTCGAGAGGTGATCTGCTTTCTAGTGAGGTAACAAAGTCCCTTTTATGTTCTCCTTGAAGCTACCCCTGGAGCGGATCCTCGAGGCGAGGACCTTGTTGACTTATGAAAGACTCCTTGCCGATGTGGGACATTGCATAACCCACTGCCCCGCTGACCAAGATCCTTTGGAGGAAGGCAAGATGAATCAACGAGATCCCCGAATGGTGGAACCAGATTCTCAGCTCCTGTCCGTGTCAAGCCCGAACTGTAGCAGCTGACAGCTAGGTGCAGGATCGGTGCCGAAGACCGTAGCACAAATCAGACTCGATCACCAATGAGATCTTTGTAGAGTTTACTGGGGCGTTTTTATTGCGTGGCACAGATATGGCAGACGTTGCCTCTTGCGTGGATGGCTGACCGTCGTACCCAGATTGGTACTGTTATGGCTGCAGCTTTCCGGCCGAAACATCATCTTTGTTCAATATTGTCTAACTGCGTGACGAAGCCGCAAGTGCCGACAAACGAGACTGGCATGTCTCGTATACAAACTTGACATCAATTTTGCACCACTGGGATGTGATCTGGTGTTGGACCATGTAAGGCGACTTATCTCACTGTGCTCAACAGCTTAGTCGATGGTGGGATTATGTAGTATTCAAATCAGACGTTCTCATCGATGATGCCTTCGATTTCGAGCCGATCTTTGAAGTTTGTAGAGAAATGAACAAGTCAAGTGGGTTTCAATTATATCATTCGTAAAGATCACAAGCTTTGAAAGGCCAGGGTAACAGCTGAAGCGATGGTCAAGCAGTGACTGAAACTCTGCTTGATATAGCTGTGGCACATTGGGTCATGGGCTGTCTTTGATAGCCACCGAATCGTAGATATTTGTAGATTCTCGATGCATTTGCGGCAGGTCCGCGTTCAAGCTCCTTTGATCTAGCTTCGTTGGCGGCCGAAACCGGTCCCTTTCGTAGTAACCCTTCTCCCTAATCTTCTTGGCAGACAGGTATCTCAAGGGAAGACACTACCTAGGTACCTCCGTGTGCTCAACCTTTCAGTAATTGAAGCTGGCGGGACGAAATAATTCGGGGTCCGAAATTTGGGGCGGTACATTCGTTTCAAACTACAGCCCAAAATCTGCTCCTCCAGCTTAGTGCTGACATGACACCTCGAGGATGATGTCAGCCCCGGCCCGCAATCCAATCTGCGAAGGATTGCTCGGTTTAGGGCTGAAAAGGGTAAAAGGTGTGTACAACAGCCAGCGTCCCGCAATGCCGACCATGAGACTGAACCGGATAGACGAGTAGCTTGCGTACAACTGTGTGGCCACATCTGCCACCGACGTTTTACCACATGCCTCGGATTTCGGATACGCCACAGCGACATTATGGCCTTAAAGACTTCCTAGAATGTAGTTATTGTTGCCGTCTGAGTTCCAATCCGGGGGTACGTTGTCATGTATGCGATCAAGTGTTGCTTTAGCTACAGTGACCTCGATAGGCAGGACACAAACCCACCCAACAGCATAGTAATCGCGGGAAGCCATCTGAGGCCAGTGCGCAGGTCAACAGAGTTGGTGTAGAGGCGTTAGTTATGCAGGGTATGTCGAAGCGACCTGAACTGTCTAGCCATTGCTTTTTCTTTCCTTGGGACTGAAACTATGGAAGATTAAGTAAGTGCAATGTGGTGGGTGAGGATGTCACTCAAATAGGGAGCACGACAACCAACATGTTACATGTAACTACAAGGGGACGAACAGACCCCCTCTCCGTCAGCCCTCCCCTTCAGACTCATCATGGCGATCAATGATGGTCGCGACTTGCCTCTTCTTTTGGCCCACTCACACATTGTTCTTGAGACCAGAAAGACAGGCAGCCTGAAATGCGGCAAATCAAAGTCTCAAAAATCGTAGTTTTGCACATCAAGCTGCTACAGCATGACCACGGACGAGTCCGCGTACTCATGCCCTGGTCGACCCCAGGCAGCCGCCAGGGTCCCATGATCATCCTGGTTGGGTCGTGGAGAACCAACAGCATGTTCTGTCAACCAACAGCATGTTCTGTCACATACAGCTCTAAGACATAGCCATACTGGCGCTTAGCGAGAATGGAAGAAACGGGAAGCAGGGCAAGAAATAAAGCAACCCAGAGAGATCTCTTCCTTCATCTGACATTTCCACCTGTTCTCCAAATCTGACCTTTCCATCCTTTTTTGATACCATACACCATTAGCCGTGACTGCAAATAGCATCCGCTCCGTGTCTTCGAGTTCCGCCCCCGCAGCCACCAGAGACCCACAAAAGGCAGGGAATGAACGGCACTGGCACTGTATCCAAGGCCGGCAAGGCAGGACGTCAGGTTCTTCTCTCGTTCGACGAGATGCCGGAATGGTTCCGACGTGAATCTAACAAGTGGATTCTTCATGGCTACCGGCCCATCTCCAGCTCGGCCCGCACTTCATTCCGCAGTTGGTCATATATCCATAACGAGTCGGTCAACATCTACACCCACCTCGTTCCGGCCATCGTCTTCCTGCTCGGCGAGTGGTATATCCTGCAGTATCTGGCCAGCAGATACTCTGGAGTTACGGCTGCAGATTTCATTATCTTCTCGATTTTCATCCTAACGGCCGTCACATGTCTGTCCTTGTCGGCAATATACCACACCCTGATGAATCACTCTCAACATGTAGAACATTTCTGCCTGCTGTTAGACATGTTGGGCGTCGTGATCTTTATACTAGGTGATCTTATCTTAGAGATATACATAGTTTTCTGGTGTGAACGTATACCACGCTATATCTACTGGTCTATGGTAAGTCAAATCTCTCTGTCTCCGGTTCTGTCTTTATTAAGTCTAATCCTTCCCCCCCCCCCCTTGATTGATAGATCGGAGTCTTCGGGGCGTTGACCATCTTCATGACAATGCACCCAAAGTTCCAGGGCTCAAAGTATCGCCTCTTCCGAGCATTGATGTTCGTCGCGACTGGCCTGTCCGGCATTGCGCCCTTGATCCACGGACTCTATGTATTCGGTCTGTCACAGATGATGAGGAAAGCATTCCCCTATATGTTGTCGAAAGCAGGCTGCCTTCTCTCTGGGACTTTATTCTATGCAGTAAGCCTCCCAATCTCGCACACGAATGGAGAAAATTTGACCCTGACGCATGTGGCTCGGAAGACCAGGTTCCCTGAGAGTCGGTACCCCGGCAAATTCGACCTATGGGGTTCCCATTCCATCTTTCACGTCCTGGTGGTGTGCGCCGCTGTGGTCCAGCTGATAGGGTATCTGGATGCCTTCGACTATGCTCACTCCAATCTTAAATGCTCGCCTCCTTGATTGATGGATATCCTGCTGAATAGGCCACTGGGACGAGCTCTCCAAACGCTGACAGGACGATACTGAAGAGAAGCTTATACCTGATCACTGTTAGTTCATAGCTGATACTTACTAGAAATGCCTGTATCCGGTGGTGTCGCCCCGCAGAGTGACTTGAAATTTGTTCTCCCAGTGTTGGTATCTCTGAGTATTGTCCGCCTTGAATTAATGAAGAGGTCTATGTCTTGGATGTCGCTGTCTTGCTTCCCAGGTTTTCCGCCCAACCTGAGAAAGTGCAGGCCACCTCATGTTTCTGGCAGACTTCTCTCCAAACCGAGTTTGCGCTTTCTAAAGTCCTGCTTGCTAGATACCGCGTCGTGTCTCATGGACTGACAAATCCTGTAGTGACAGCTGCATCCCAACTTGTCCCCCTACTTATAGCTTCAACTCGAGAACTTTTAGATGTTCCGTTTTCTGAGATGGGAGTACCTAAGGCAGTAAATAGTTATCGGTCTCAAAGCTTCTATGACCTCATTTGTCATTGGCCTGCCAAGCTCACTTGCCATCTGAACCATTGGAAAACACCAAGCAATCCCCGGAACAGCTGTTGTTGGTTGCAGCCTTCCTCGCTTGTAGAGGACCAGCTATCTGCCGATCTGCCTGCCCAAGCTTGTTTCAGATCTGCGTAAAGGGTTCCCTCACACTGGCGGCATCGGGCAGAAACTCTAATCGAGTATCCTTGGATCGCTTAACTAACATTGAAGTAGCTTCTAATATAGATCCTTTCCTTCTTCTTTTCTTTTCATTTTGGCTTAAATTAAAGTAATTCTTCGCCTTAGTTATCTGGCGGTAGGAAATCGTGCTGGGTAAAGTACCGCTCCTAGAACATCGAGCGGTCACATGACGGAAAACCTGCCTTGGACTTGGCTTAACGGGTTCTCACTTGATGGTATCAAGCTTCTTCCTTTCGCATCTCATAAGCTTTTCAAAAGGTAGTTCAACGCGATATGCTTACTCAACTCCAGTAGATCTTATAATCCTCCCGCGTGACGAAAATCCACTACTTGTCCCCTGAAAAGGTCTTCTTCAGCGGTAGATACCGTGGTCCAATCGATGTGCTTTGAGTCACCGGTCGCGCCTTTTGAAACGTCGATTCCGTGTGCATATCTCGGGCTAGACATTCTTTCGGCATATACAGCAGTGGCAGTGATGAGGATCATCCATGTATTATTCCCTACATTATGATACACTTCTTCAGGCCGCTATTTACGTCAGACTCTGCATCCCGGGTGTTTCCTGGAGGTTGAATGACACGATCATTCTCCGTACTCTCTGACACACACTTCAGATCCGTCCTCCCGAATCCTTCTTCGCATTCTGGCTTCTCAGTAGATCCAGGAGCATCATGTTCGCGCAGGTAGATACACTCCTGAAGCAGCAGCTCACTGTCAACGACGCGCGCCAAAGCCTACACCAACTCCTGCGCCAAGCAATAGTCTCTGCCATACCCGGCAGTCAAGTCTTGCCAAGAAGAAACACACAACATCACGCCGCGAGAGGAAGCGGATATTCCCTCAGTGCCCTCGGGATTTCCCCCAGGGTCAGCCTTTAGGCCTAGATGATCTATTCCATTTATTTTTGCAATCCTTTTCCTAAACGGTGAAGACCAATTTGCTTACCTGAAGTTGGTCGCAGCATACTTCTGAAGCGGGCAACTCACTTGCGGCAGTGTGGAATTGCCTGCTGACATATGGCGGCACAGTAATGTCTCACACCGAGGCAAGCACTAACGTCAGGTAAGTCACCAGCCTGTATACAGTCTGACTGGTGAGTGTTAGCATCCAGTGCCTGATTGGAAGTATTCGTGCAGTAAAAATAGAAGCGATCCTTGGTCGCACCGTTGAAAGTCCTTCTGGTCATTTCCTAATGTACTGCATAACACACGATCAATTACCACAGACAAGCCATTCCGGCCGTAAGGACAAGACCATCCGATACATAATCTGTACAACATGTTCGCATCTAGAGGATTGGTCCTTAGGGGAAGGTCTCGTGGGTAAACCTCACAGATCCAAATTGACCTGTTATTGGGCCCAAATTCAGGTTACAGACATGTACACAGGCTACAAATGTGAGCAGTAGGCCAAGCACTTTCTTTAGCGAATGAAGAGGCTATTTTAGAGGATGCAAATACTCAGATGTGACTACGGTCAATTCTGTTCGAGTCTCGCAGAATGACAAGTTTGTATCTTCCCAGTCATGTCTCATGCACACTATCCACAACGCTCCCACAAACTCCAATTCACCATACTACAAACTGCGCAATGCCCCGGGACTTAAGATATGTACATCGAATTAAACGTAGGTACAGTCAACCAACTTAGTGGTTGTGCTCGTCAACGATGTGAGTCTCGTCGAAGTCACGCTTGACAACCCAGTTCGTGCCGTTGGCGCGCAGGAGCTTGGTGACGGCATCCATGTCGACACCGAGGGCCTTCTCCACGATGCGGGGCAGCTCGGTGTTGTCGTGGTGGCCCGAGAGCACGAGAGAGAGCTCCTTGCCCATTTCGCCGGCAGCGTAGCCGTGGAGGTTGATATCGCTGGCGGTGTGGCCGCCCGTGGACCAGTTCACACCGGCCTTCTTGCTGAGCAGGGAGACGAGCTCGTTGCCGAGGTTGCTGGCCTGGAGCAGGGTGTTGATCTCGGCGTCGGTGGCCGAGGCGAGGCCGAAGGGGGGCAGGATCTCGGAGACGAGGAACTGGCGTGAGTCGGCGCCGGAGGGGCGGTTCTTCCAGACGGTCTCGAGGTGCTCGCGCGAGCGGGTGACGTCCTTGAGAGCGAGGGGCCTGTAGCCGTTGAGGGTGAGGCCGCCGCACTCGTGGTCGGCGGCAGACATCATGATGGTGTCGGGGTGGGCGTCGATCCACTTGCGGACGTAGTCCATGACCTTGTTGTACATGATGGTCTCGTGGGCGTGCGAGGCCGGGTCGTTGGCGTGACCGGCGTGGTCGATACGCGAGGCCTCAATCATAATGAAGTAGCCCTTCTTCTTGCAGTGGGTGGCACGGTGGAGCGAGTTAAGCGAGGTCTCGACCATCTCGAGGAGCGAGGGCTCGTCGCCGTCCAGGACGCGGTCGAGCTCGTACTTCATCTGGTCTAATATGCCGTCTGTCAGGTCCTGCACATATCTGGTTGCATAGCAAAAAGTTGAATGGGGCTTACCATCATTGAAGAGACCGATGTAGGGGAGACGGATCTTGCCAAGACCCTTCTCGAGGGCATCGAAGGCCGACCGGTTCTGCATGACGTGGAAGCCGTGGCTCTTGGCAAAGCCGAACAGGTCCTTGTCGTCCTTGCGGCAAGAGCCGGACTCGGACTTGGGCTTGAAGTAGCATCGGCCACCGCCGAGGAGGATGTCGACCATGGGGCCGAGGGGGTGGCTGTAGCCGATCTCCTGGGAGGCAATCTCATCATAGCTGTTGCGGTGCTTGACGTGAGAGGCGTACACTGGAAGACGACATTTTATTAGTACCTCGAACTAGTGGGCGTGTTGGCGATTGGGCAACCGTACCAGCAGGGGTGGCGTGGTTGATGGTGCTGGTAACGACCAGACCAGTCTTCATGCCAGCAAGCTTAGCGGCCTCAAGGATGGATCCCACAGGCTGGAAATCAGGAGTGATACCAACGGCGTTGTTGTACGACTTGAAGCCACAGGCAAAGGCAGTGCCGGAAGCAGCCGAGTCGGTGATCAGGTTGTTGGTAGCCCAGGTGCGGACCAGACCCCGAACCTATTTGCAATAGTTAGTGTATGTGGCCATGTGTAACTGCTGGCAGTGAGCAATGATACCATATCATCGGCAGCAAGCTCGCGTGTCACGTCGCCGGCGTGATCGACCAGGGTGGCCAGGTCACGGGCCATGGTCTGCGAAGCTTGACCATATCCATCAGGAACGATGTAGATTACGTTCTTAGCCTGGATGGCAGCGAGAACGGCCGGGGCGAAGGCCCCGGCGATGATGGCTGAGCTGCGCATGGTGAAAGAGGGACTGGCCGATTGGGCTGGATGCTCAAGATGGTGGTGACGACAGGAACCTTGATGGATGCAGCGCGGCCTCGAGGCCCTGGCTTCTGTATAAATATTATCCGCATCTCATCCTCCTTGCCATGCCCCCGGCTGCACGTTGAACCCTGTTCACACATCTCCGACAAGTCGGGTCTGACGGCTGCGATGTCCACCCACGTGCACCGGACCAATGTGCATTTTACGCAGCAATTTACGATACGATAAGAAAATATTGTTATAAGGTCCGCTCAGATGGAGTCGTTCGCATCGACTTAAGTTGAAGGGTTCCTTGACGGGCAAGGGTGCGGATTACAACTTCATGTGAACGACCAGAGCGCCGAGACATGTAATTGCATCTTGGCAGCCATTGGGAAAACACTGGCGAATGGATTGACCACGGACACTAGGATAACGGACATTGCCCAGACTGGTGTCCCTGACGCCAAGTCTCAATAGTATGCTTAGCTGTTCTGGGCGCCGAGACCCTCCCCCACACAACTGATGAATCTCGGCCTTACCCGCCAGAGATAGCTGTCAGACATCTCCCCGTGCCTGGCAATGGAGTTCAAAACCATTGGGTTTTCACGAGATGCGGCTGCCCTCGGATGAGCTAGTCTCGATCGGTGGCTAGCCGTGTACTGCGAGAGGCGGCCCAGCAGCAGTGGTAACGAACTTGCCAAGATCACTGACTGCCAAGTATTGAAAGGAGAACGTGCGCTTCTGTAAGATCAGATTCAGTTGTTACTTTCAGGTTGAGTGTCGCAAGAGACGGGTCACTCCCAAGCTGTCAGTTGAGCTCGTTGGATACGTTCCGGGTTGTTGAATCCACGTCCGCAACCCGATAAGGGTAAGCATCAAAACCCAAAACTTGATAGTATGATGATATTTGCCTCCGCTGGTCATCTAACTTTCGTGCTATGGGGTTACTGTTGGTTCGTCATCTTCCCTAGAAAAGCTAATATCTAAGGTTGATGGCAGCCTTGGAAAGAAGCCCCAGATCGCAAGAGCACCTGTCAGTTGGGCCAACACCATGATCTGATACACCTTGATGCCCACGCTGTTTGCCAATGCCCCTAGTACAAAAGGAAGCACTGCTCCGCCAATCTGACCGGCAGATGCAACAAACGATACAGCAGAGACGTGTAGTTCTCGCGGAAGTAGCTGGTTCATACAGACGATACAGGAAGGGAACAGCGGTCCACAGAAGAAGCCAAGAAGAGCCATGAGGATCACGGTCACTGTGTCAACTTTGATGATGATGAACAGAGCCTGGAGGGCCAAAGCAATGACCAGATATGCTGCCGTGGCGCGCCTTACGCCGATCCGATCGGTAGGATACCCCAGGACAAGTCGGCCTATCGCCATGCCAATCCAGAAGGCGGTCAAGCACATGCTGGCTTGATACGGTGTGGTGCCTCGTATGCGTATGAGGAAAACGACAAGCCAGTCCGAGACGGCCAGCTCAGTTCCGACGTAGGTCAAGAGATAGATGGCACTGAACCACGTCGCACGCCTGGTCAGAAGCTCCCTTGCATGAGCAAGAAAGCCATCATCGTTCGATAACTGCGGCTTGTCCTGGCGATATCGAGCAGCACCTTCATGTCGAAAGGCAAACACGAGTACGGCCATCTCCACGAGCGACACTGCTCCCTGAGAAAGGAGAGACTTGTAAGTATGAATGCTATACCTCGACCTCATCGTTCACTTACCATGACGTAATACCATGAATACCAAGGCTTGCGGGCTGCGTACACGAGGGTGCTCGCGAAGAAGGGCCCAATAGCTGCGCCAGCCGAATAAGACCCATGAAGAAGACCGGATACTGTGTTGGCTTTCTCTTGTGCTGCAGCCAGAGTACACCAGGAAGCATCGAGCACGCCCGTCCCGACCTGGCCTGCGGCCACTGCGGCCAGGAGCAGAGGGAACGATGGGTGACAGGACGCGACGACAGCATACAGCAGGTGGAACAGCGGCCCTATGAAGGCAATGCCACGCTGGCCAAACTCGAGGTGTATGTACCGATTGAATTGCGATGCCAGAACGTATCCAACAGGGGGCGCAAGGAAGATGAGCGACAGTCGGAGGTCGTCCAGATGGTAGTACTCCTTGAGAGGCGGCAGCACGACACCGATGGGCGCATTGAACATACCCAATACGATGAAGCAGAGCATAGTCGTGCCGATTCTGAGAGAAGCGCTTGTTACACGTGGGCAATCATCCTCACGAGCCACGGCGAGAGAAGAATCGGCGGCGGTGAGGAGGTCATCATCGCGTCGCGGTGTCGGTGTCGCGCCGGAGCTAAGCAGAGGTCTCGTCTCATCGAGTGATGGCGACGTTGAATCATGTGACATCTTGTAGAGATCGATTTGGCGCCATGAAATCGTTTTGAAGCAGATCAAAATGAATCATTTCCCAGATGAAGGGATGCGCAAGCGATTGAGCTTGAAACTGTCGGAATTCTGGTTTTGGAATCTCCGCCCTCCGCATTTGTTCGAGAGTGAGATTGTGGGTCCATGTCGATCCCGGAAGACGCAGAGCAGCGGTCAGTATTGTCTCCGGGGCCTTCAGTCTCAGTCAGATCTATAAAGCCGTGAATGATTAAAAAACAATGATGATACTAGATATTAAAGGGGTGAAAGTACTAGGTGCAATGGGGTTAATGCGAAATCACCTATGTACTTCTGCTAACAGCCCATCGACTCCCGTCACTCGATCACCACATGCAGCCCTAGCATACGAAAATATCTCTAGAGATGATGGACGTATTGAAGGGACGTAAATACAAGGCCGCGATTGAAAGGAAATTTGGAAAGTTGGCGTTGCGATTCCTCTCTGCACTTCTGGTCTAAGGATTATTATGGGAATCATATCCTCTCATGCCATCCTGCATGACTTGCATTCTACAGAACATATCTGAAGCCCTTGTTGTCGATTTCGGTCACATCACGCATACCCATCTCGACAGCCTCCTGCTCCAACTCTTCAGCAGACCGCGGGTCTGCCGCAGCCGCGCGGTCACGCTTCTTGTTGACGCTCCACATGTACGCGTATAGCACCAAGACCATGATGGTCTTAACAGAATATCCGATGAGAATACTACCATGATAATCATTAGCCACATTCCATTGATTCTTAAAAATCGAGACACTCACGCAGTGTACGCCGAGTGATAGAATGGTGCCTCGCTATCCTTGAACGTTTGCGGCCCAATAATATTACCAACGCAGTACGCGATGAATAGAAAAGCGGCAGTCAGCTGTTTCTTCGTGTAGCCTGCCACATTGCTACTGACCATAGTTAAGCTCAAACTGAAGCCGACCGACTGGATCGAGCAAAGCCAAAGGGCCACCAGCCGGCCCCAGCGGTTGGATGTCCCATCCGGCCCGGGGTTGAGGCCGACGAGAACCGCTCCACAGGCAACACAGATTAGATTACCGGCAGTCATGACAATACAGCGAATGTTCGGCCACCGAGACGCGATCCACCCAGAAAGCAGCAATGATACAATCTGGACGACGTTCCCGGGGATTTGCATGTACTGTGTCTGCAGCGTGTTGAAGCCGAAAGTCTTGAGGATGATTGCTGTGAACTACGCGAAGAGAACAGTCAGCACAATAACGGCATCTAGACGACCACAGCTACTCTCTGAAACTTACGGTCGTCTGTGCGGCATTGGGAATCTGCGCAGCGATACCCATGACAAAAAGGATCCATGTTTTCGGGTCCCGAAAGGTCTGCCACATCTGATACTTTTTGAAGTGATGGTTCTTGACGCCCTGGCGATTTGCAGCCACGCGCTCAACCGCAACGACAGTCTCAGGGACACTAAGAAAACGAGTCGTGGTAGGGAGGTCGGGCATGAAGAAGGTGAATATGATGCCCCATACGAGGCTGATGGCGCCGAAAATGAGAAAAACGTACATCCACCTCCCAAGGCCGGAGTTGATATGGCCAATGGCATAGCCCAAGAGGCCACCGAAGATGCCGGCGAAGCCGTTCATGCAATAGTAGGTCACCAGTCTCAGCGGCTGCTCGGCCTTAGTGTACCACATCGCCATAATGAGCACAAAGCCTGGGTTCACCACGGCCTCAAACACGCCCAGGAGAAAGCGGTTGGTAGCGATGCCTGCAAAACTCTTACATGCTGGAGTAGTTATGATGAGGATCCCCCACACTGGAAGTCAACTTATTAGTCTGTTTTCTTTGGGGAGTTCTGCTTGAGGTGCGGCGTACCTATAGTACACGAGCCCATGAACTTGCCGACTGGAAGTCGTTGTAGTAGATATCCCGCTGGGTACTGCGCAACCAAGTAGCCTATACTCAGGCTGTCAGCAACCATGTTTGAGTCGACAGGATGGCGGCCTCTGCATTGTGCGTCTAAGGGAAACCGTACCAAAATAGAAAATCGACGTCAGCCAGGAATATTGCTGGTCATGGAGATTCGTGCCCTGTTGCAGCCCATACACGCTAGCAAAGTTGATACAAGATTTGTCGAGATATTGCAGCATGTAGCTGCCCATCAGCAGCGGCATGATGTGCCAGTCGATCTTTCGGAGCACCCGTTGCGCCTCGCGGGCGTCAATCTCGACACCATCCTGTTGCTTGAAGACCTTGTACGTCTCATCCCAGTCACGAGATGACGCCTGAGTGATCTCGTCGGGCGCGGTATTTTGCGGGTTCACACCCTGGTGGCCCTGAATAGCTTCCTCCCGCTTTTCCATTGTGCTGGCGTTTGCCTGAGGCTGTGAGTGATTGTGTCGATCAGACACGAAGAGAGAGGGGAGACACCTCTCCCCATAGCTATTTTCTACGACCCTGGGTACCGCATTCGCTTGATAATCCCAAGCCCCGACTGAATGGGTGACCTACCTATGAATGGGTGACCTACCTACTTGGGCGAAGCGTGTATTGCATATCACCAGCCCAAAAATGACGCCTTGGCTGATCTCTCCAATAACAGCATGGTCCCCCGCAGGAGAGTTGCATCATCAACCCCCACATGAGCTTTCCACTGGAAGGTCATAGGCCCTTGGACCTTGCGGTCAAGAGTCTTATCCGCCGCGGCCTGAGCAACCAATCGGCAGAAGCCATGGCCGGATAACGCCCAGCGATGTCAAGAAAGGCTTGTCTCAAGCCATGAAAACGCCACACTTATTAGAATCTCGGCATGAGACGCCCGCAAAGCAAGAGTTGCCCATCAAGACTTTTGCCTGAGGAAAACAATTGCAGCTGACCAGGATGACTTTATGGGCCGCCTCGGAGTTTGGGCAAGGTTCATAGCAATAGGTACTGTGCAGTAGGCTACACAGCGTCGTACAAGACCGACAACACATGCAAACCAGCTCCGCTAAATCTCGGGCCTGGCCGCCGTGCGGCACCCGATTAGCGGGCCCAGTGTCGGCGAGTCATCCCCGTTCTCCGTGCTCAGGCCGGCGGGCCTGCATCGGCCGCCTCGCTCTGACAGGTCCGTATATATTCGGAATATTTGAGATACTCTAAGACTAAGACTTGTTCTACTCGCCTCTCTTGTAACCTTGGCGATGTAGAGAATGATTACCCCGCCATATCCGCGAAACGCTCAACGTTTACCACTGGAGGAGGTGTCATCAGCATCTCGTCTTGATCATTTGCGATCTCGTGCAAGACTTTCCTTCCCCTGATCTTACCATTTCTCTATGCAGACCATCGGTCTTCGCCATTTGAATGGATGGGCCAGGGAGAAATGGGGTTTCAGGGGCCTAGCACACCGTTACATCGAGGAGACCCCTAACCCACCAACGAAAGATTTGCCACGAACCAGTTAATTTTCCGTAGACTGAACATTTGCCCGTTGACTGACCATTTGCATGAAGTAAACATAACATTGGTAACAGCTACTACAAGCAAAGCAGACAAGACAAAGAAGACTGCCTGGAATATGGGCCTAGACCGGTTCTGGTATCACGGCACAGTCGATTCACATGGGTCAAGAGGGAGAGTCAGGATCTTGGGATGTAGTACTAGTCATTGGGATCTACAATACCAATGGAGAATTCCTTATGGGTAGCGCAAGAGCTAGAGGAGGTTTCTCCACGAATTGTGTCCAAACTTCATAGTCCATGACGGGCTGGGGGACAAGGAAGAAAGAGACGAGCCCAAGTATATATGTGCCACAATATCGGCATGAGCGTCGTTGTTCTCTTGATAGCCTCGTCACTTGTACTAGAGAAGATCAGCTCAATCTATTCGACATGTATACCATGAAGATCTCTTTGTCTGGCCTCGTCGTCGCTGCACTCGCAGCTTCGACGCAAGCGTCGCCCACTCCAGTGATCAGAGATATCTCTGCCGACCAAATCATACAGAAGCGAGCTAGCATCACAGAAGCCTGCAACATAGGATACTGCACACAGAATGGAGGGTAATACCCCTTTATGAATCAGTGTGACAGTCACACAGCGTGCTCCTCTCTTGCTGACAAAATCAACAGAACAACTGGCGGTGCCGGTGGGACGACCACAACGGTCTCGACCCTACCCCAGTTGACTGCTGCGGCCAAAGCAGATGGTAAAGCGGTGATCATCGTGCAGGGTACCCTTTCTGGAAACGCCAAGGTCAAGGTCTCGTCGCACAAGACCTTGATCGGAGCGCCTGGTAGCTGTGTGTCCCTCCCTATGCACTAAATTTACCATGCTGGATATGACTGACTCCAAGCTGTGCAGCGCTGACTGGCATCGGCTTCCAAATTTGGAAGCAGTCCAATGTCATTGTGCGGAACATGAAGATCTCCAAGGTCCTCGCTGAAAACGGAGATGCTATCACAATCCAGGCCAGCTCCAACGTCTGGGTCGATCACTGTGACTTATCGTCAGACATGGATCACGGCAAGGATTACTACGACGGACTGTGCGATATATCTCATGGAGCTGATTGGATTACCATCTCCAACACGCATTTTCACGACCATGTACGAGAAACCATGCGCATGTGCTCATTCACAACGACACACTGACAATGCTGTTGTGTGTAGTACAAGGCATCGCTTGTTGGCCACTCTGACAAGAACGGCGGCGAGGACCAGGGCCACTTTCACGTCACGTACGCCAACAACTATTGGAGCAACATCAACAGTCGCACCCCCTTGGTTCGATTTGGGACCGTCCACATATACAAGTGAGTCTTGGCTATATCATCCATAAGTAGCTCCCAGAAATGTTGGCACCGAGGCTAATATATGCATGCTTAGCACGTACTGGAATGGACTCGACACTGGAGTCAACACGCGCATGGGCGCACAAGTGCTGGTTCAGTCATCCGTCTTTGAGAACACCAAGCAGGCCATCTTCTTTGCGTACAGCTCCGAGACTGGATACGCTGTGGTACAGGATGTGGACCTGGGAGGAAGTACCAACACTGCTCCCCAGGGCACTCTGACATCTGTACCATACCAGTACTCGCTGCTCGGATCCAGCAAAGTCAAGGCCTCGGTGACTGCAAATGTAGGTCAGAGGCTCACTTTTTAAGCAGTAACAAGTACAGAAGGGGAGGCAACCAGACTGTTATGGGTAGTTTGTGATGCGGAAGAACTCTCAGAGTTCCAGCTCAGGAGTCCAGCCGTTGGATTCTAGAGGCATCATCATTGTCTCATATTCATAGAAATTCACGTAAAACTGAAGTTCATCTCAGCAGGAGTCAATCATCAAGCTTGGTTCTTTATATCAATTGTCGTTTCGTTTTCTGTTGCTTGATGTCAATTTCCGAGGTTGAGTGCAGAGTTGAGCCACATGGTTACATCACCTGCCGCCACAGCGGGCGTGTTCCACTGCGGGGTCCAGTTAGGTACCAAATCCAGGGGTCATGGCCACTAAAAGTTGCACCCGTGGACGGGTCTGTTAGGCTACGCCGCATTAGGCACCCTTCTTGTCATTTTGGGTCGAAGCTCGGGTCCTTATCTTATCGCTTGTGTTTTGCGCCCTCGAGGGTTCAGAAAAAAATTTGGCTCAAATTTCCCATCCAGCAGTTTTTTTTCTTAGCGACCCCACCTCGAGTCTGGAGGGACCTCCTCTTCTTCAACACAGTCTTCACCTGACTGGTGCTTTCTTTCTTTTCTTCTCCTCCCACATCTTCGATAGATTTGGTTTTTAATAGATCAAGCCTCGAAGAGCAGTCGCCATGGACGGCCAAAAGCTGGCAAATCTGCTCCAGGAGAGCCAGATCCGTGAGTAGCCCAACCAACAACCCCAGCCCTTCCGGCCCGTTCCCAGCTTTTGCACTTTTCGTCTCTTCCCTCCTGGTGCCGTTGCTGACCAGCCCTCGCGTGAACAGCTGATACCCTAAAGATCAAGGCGATCACCGCCGAACTCCAGAAGAACTACTACAACCACCCCGAGTCTCTTCTTCTCCTCATCGAGATCCTCTGCACACATGGCGACGTCAACGTCCGCCAACAGGCAGCCGTTCAGGCAGCACGCCTGACGCCCAAGCACTGGAAGGCCATCCCCAAGGAGCAGAAGGGCGCCGTCCGCCAGCACCTCGTCGAGGCAACAATGAAGGAGCAGAATGCCAAGACTCGGCACTCCGGGTCCCGCCTCATCGCCGCCATTGCCAACATCGACTTCGACAACGACGAGTGGCCCGAGCTCCGCCCAGCCCTCTTCGGCCTCGCCAACAACAGCGATGTTGCCCAGAGGGCCGTCGGCTCCTACATCATCTACAGTGTCCTCGAGGCAAACCCCACCCACTTCCAGGATGACGTCCACAACCTGCTCCAACTCTTCAACCAGACCCTCAAGGACCCCCAGAGTGCTGATGTCCGCATCAACACCCTGATGTCCATCGGCGCCATGCTCATGCTCGTCGAGACCGATGAGGACCAGCAATCGGTTGACGCCATCCAGACCCTCGTTCCCGCCATGGTCGATGTCCTCAAGGGCGCCGCCGAGGCCAACGACGACGAGAAGGTCAAGCAGGCCTTCGAGGTGCTGCAACAATTCTTGGCGTACGAGTCTGTTCTCTTGGGTGCCCACCTTAAGGACCTCCTGCAATTCATGATTGACCTGGCTGCCAACAAGAATGCGGATGACGAGGTTCGATCCCAAGCTCTTGCCTTCCTGGCCCAGAGTGTGCGCTACCGCCGGATGAAGATCCAGGCAATGCGCGACATGTCGGCCCAGCTCGTTGTCAAGAGCATGCAGATCCTCACCGAGATCGAGGACGATGAAGACGATGATGATCTGACTCCTGCTCGTTCTGCTCTCACCCTCCTTGATCAGCTTGCCAGCGACTTGCCACCTCGTCAAGTCCTGGTGCCTCTGCTCGACGAGTTCCCCAAGTTCTCTTCCTCAAATGACGCCTCTTTGAGGAAAGCCGGTATCCTGGCTCTTGGCACCTGCGCCGAGGGTGCTCCCGACTTCGTCATGACCCAGCTGAAGACCATTCTTCCCATCATTCTTAGATTGCTGAATGACCCTGATGGAGAGGTTCGACATGCCTCCTTAGTCGGCCTTACCCACCTCGCTGAGGAGATGGCCGAGGATCTCGCCGTTGAGCATGAGGCTATCATTGCTGCCCTTCTCAAGAACCTTCAGGCTGCTATGAGCCCGGCTTCTGATCCCAAGGCTGAGAGGAAGAACTCGGCCGTGATCCGCTCCGTCTGCGCTGCCTTCGATGCTCTCTCCGAGGGACTTAAGGCCGAGACCATGAAGCAGTACGCTCATCAACTGATCGATCCTATTGGCAACCTCCTGAGCCACCCCGACTCCAAGGTCAAGATTGCTGCTTCTGGAGCCCTGGGTGCCATCGCTGGCTCCCTTGAAGCCGACTTCAAGCCCTACTTCGAGAAGACCATGACTGCCCTCGGGCACTACGTTTCCATCAAGGACAGCGAGGAGGATCTGATCCTGCGTAGCGGTGTGTGCGACTCTATGGGCCGCATTGCGCTCGCTGTTGGCCCCCAGATGTTCCAGCCCTATGTTGTTGAACTGATGAAGGCCAGTGAGGAGGGTCTTCACCTTGACAACGAGAGGCTCCGCGAGACTAGCTTCATCCTGTGGTCGTCTCTCTCCAGGGTGTACGGCAACGAATTCAAGCCCTTCCTCTCTGGTGTGTTCAAGGGTCTCTTTGAGGCTCTTGAGCTTGAGGAGGATGAGGTCGTTATCAACCTCACCGAAGAGGAAAAGGCCATTGTCGGTGACTCTGAGGAGCTTATTACCGGCGGCAAGCGGGTCAAGCTCCGACAGGCTGATGACGATGAGAACGACGACATGGGTGATGAAGATGACGAAGAGGACTGGGAAGACTTCGCCGGTGCTGCTGAGGCCATGGAGAAGGAGGTTGCTGTCGAGGTTCTCGGCGACGTCATTGCCAACTCCTGTGGGAGCGAGGAGGTCAAGGAGTACCTGGAGAAGGCTGTCGAGATCTCCTCTAACCTCATCGACCACCCCTACGAGGGTATCCGCAAGGCCTCAGTGTCGACCTTGTGGCGATCGTATGCTCGCGTCTGGCAGCTCATGGAAGACGAGACGGGCACCAAGTGGGAGCCTGGCTTCCCACCCAAGCAGACCCCGACACCGGTGCTTGTCAAGCTCGGTGAGATGGTCACCAAGCCCACCATGGATCTGTGGGCCGAGGAGGGCGATCGGTAAGTCTCCATTCTTCATTTTTCTTGTCTCCCCTTTCCACACAATATGATGAATACCTTGCGTTATACCCAGCTCACTCAGACGCAAATATTGCGGGTGCTGAGAACACGTACTTATCTACTTCTGATTCTTCCTTGTCATGCCACCTTTCAAACTTTGCAGGTTTCCAGAGGGACCCTTGCTGACAAGATCTAGCTCTGTCGTAACCGAGATCAACCGAAACATCTCGGCAACCCTGAAGGCGTGCGGGCCCGCGATCCTCTCTCAGGAGAACATGATCAACCAAGTCATCACCGTCCTCACTCTCATCATTACTCGATCGCACCCCTGCCAGCAAGATCTTGGCGACGACGAGGAGGAGCAGGCCGTGGAGGAGAGCTCAGAGTACGACTGGCTGGTGATCGACACTGCTCTCGACGTCGTTATTGGCCTTGCTATGGCGCTCGGCCCGGCCTTCGGCGAGCTGTGGAAGATCTTTGAGAAGCCGATCATGAAGTTTGCCAGCTCCAACGAGTCGTACGAGCGCTCGACCGCCGTCGGCGTCATTGCTGAGTGCACTGGCCACATGGGATCGACCGTCTCTGAGTACACGGCCAACCTGCTGCGGCTCCTGGTGCACCGCCTCTCCGATGAGGACCCCGAGACCAAGAGCAACGCTGCCTACGGGATCGGCCAGCTCATTGCCAAGTCCGAGGATAGCAAGACGTATCTGTCGAGTTACAACGACATCCTATCCAAGCTGGAGCGGCTCCTGCAGGCTCAGGAGGGCGGGCACCGCACCTTTGACAACGCAGCTGGATGTGTGTGCCGCATGATCATGGCGCACCCTGACCGCGTCCCCATTGGGGAGTATCTCCCGGTCATTGTCGAGAGGCTGCCGCTCACGGAAGACTTTGAGGAGAACAAGCCCATCTACACTTGTATCTTCAAGCTCTGTAAGTTTCCCTTGCTGTTGACTAGTCTCGAGCACCAGAACTATTTACTAACAGGTATTCTAGACGAGCACAACGAGCCTACTGTTGGCGCGCTGACCCCCAAGTTCATTTCGCTGTTTGGCAAGGTCCTCAGCCCTCCCGAGGAGCAGCTCGATGATGAGACTCGGGAGCTTATCAAGCATGCCATCCAGATTCTGCACAAGTCCAAGCCGGAACTCTTCCAAGGCCACGGCGATGTGCTGAAGCTGGCGGGCATTGCTTGAAGGGAATTCCCCCCCCATTCTCACCGAATGACATGAAGAGACGACTTGATGACAGATAGATAGACTTGACGTACTGGAGACACCCGCGTGTTGACTTGGTTGGGTTGGGTGTCTGGGACCTCGGCAGATGATACCACCGCCGGTCGCGCAAGTGATGGAGTGCGCGCCTGCGGAGCCGAAGGGTTCGGGTTTTGCTTTTATACCTAAAAGTTGATATTATACACATGGGCAACAGATGGTCCACTTCACCGCATTTTCTCCCTCTTCTCGATGGCTATCTAGTGTTGCGCAATGATGATCTACACTCTTTTTTTGGTGATGACACACTTTGTAGCTAGAGATGTCATGAGATGTCCTGTTGACTGTTTGAGGGTCCCTGCCAAGCTAATGATTCAGCGGACTGGGGCAGCATCATGATCTTTCTTCATTCGGTGAAGTAGGTGTGATGTTCAGTGTGTCGCCGTGAACCCCAGCTCGCTAAAACGCGGGGAAGACAGCGTCCCGGTACCTGAACGCCTGCCGCCTACCATTTTCCGACTAACCGGCTGGCCTGCCCGATCGACACCACACCATGTCCAACATTATGCTACCTAGATAGTTTATATGGACGACCAGCTCCATCTTGTGGGATTGAGAAGGTGCGGTCTGGTCCTGTGAACATTGCATACCACGCCTTCCTTTCTGTGGTGCTGTGTCGTGCAACCTTTCAGAACGATACCTGGAGCTCGATCTGGTCGGTCGACGCTGGAAGACCACCCGCATTGATCCAACCTGACATATTGACAGAACATACAGCACTGGGAAGCCGCTAGCAAGTAACAACCCGCTCAACCAAATCATGGCCGGGAAGAGCGGCGGCATCCCAGGCGTCAAGGAGCCCTTTGGCGACCTCGAGCCCTGGTCCGAGCCGGCGTGGTACAACACGCTCGACTCGCCGTACTACGACGACAGCCACCGCGCGCTGCGGCGGTACGTGCGCGACTACCTCGAGGAGCACGTGCTGCCGTGCTCGGAGCAATGGGAGAGGCAGGGGTGGGTGCCGCGCGAGGAGGTGCTGCGGTTCGCGAGGGCCGGGCTCGCGTTCCCGGACATACCGCGGGAGTACAGGCGGGGGATCGAGCTGCCGGCGGGGATTCCGGACGAGCGTGAGTTTCGCCCTGACCCCTTTTGTTGTTTGGCTGCGTCTCTTTGAGAGAGGAGGGAAGTGAAGAGGGTAGTTTGGGGGAGGGCGCGACTTACTGACTGTTTCTGGCGGCTGGGCAGAATGGGACGTCTTCCACATGATGGTCTACTACGACGAGACGTCGCGGGTGCAGTCCGGGGCGCTGGCGGGCCTGACGGGCGGGACGACGATCGGGGCGCCGCCCATCGTGCGGTGGGGCACGGCGGAGCAGAGGGGGAAGTGGCTGCCGGGTATCTTTACGGGGGAGACGAGGTTTGCGCTCGCGGCGACGGAGCCAACTGGTATGTTTTCCCCTCTCGTCGTTCTTTTGCATACATTGCTGGTGTTTGTTTTTGGAAAGAGGAGGTAGCTCACAGTACAGCACTCAGGTGGTTCGGATCTGGCGAACCTAAAGACGACGGCTAGGAAGACGCCGGACGACAGGTTTTATGTGGTCAACGGGCACAAGGTCAGTTAGAGACGGGTTTCAGCGGGTGTGACCGGAAGGAATTTGGCTGATGAAATGGTGGCCGCAGAAATGGATTACGGGTGCTTTGTCGTCGACGCACCTGACGACTGCCGTTCGGACGGGAGGTCCTGGGAAGGATGGTGTTTCGGTGTTGGTCATACCAACTGACTTGCCCGGATATTCGGCGAGGAAGATTGACAACAGCGGTCTGAATGCCGGTGGTAGGTTTGACTCTGATCCGAAGCTCCCTGGGGCTCCGCTGACGACGTGCTGCTGATCAGCGAGTGCGTGGGTCGACTTTGAGGATGTCCACGTTCCTGTTGAGAACCTGATCGGCAAGGAAAACGAAGGCTTCAAGGTCCTCATGGGCAGTAAGTACCTCCTGTTACCAGACCAGAATCACCGGTCCCTAGACGTGCATCTCTCGCTGAACGACAATGTGCAAGACTTCAACAAGGAGCGCCTCATCATGGCCATCAACATGAACCGCAAGTCGCGCCAGTGCCTCTCCATCGCCCTCGACTACGCCCAGATGCGCCACACCTTTGGCAAGCCCCTGATCTCGCACCAGATCATCCGCCACAAGTTCGTGCACATGGCGCGCTACGTCGAGTCGCACTTCGCCTGGCTCGAGCAGATCGCGTACCACATCCGGCGCCACGGCTGGGACGCCCCCGGGCTCGCGTCGCGCCTGGCCATGGCCAAGATCCACGGCGGGCGCGTGCTCGAGGCGTGCAACCGCGAGGCGCAGCAGGTGCTCGGCGGCGCGGGCTACCAGAGGGGCGGGATCGGGGCCGTGGTGGAGCAGATCAGCCGCGACCTGAGGATGCTGGTCGTCGGGGGCGGGAGCGAGGAGATCCTGGCCGACTTGGCGATGCGGCAGGAGTTGGCGGCGGCCAAGAAGAGGGAGTCTATGTTGTAGAGTTGCGTAGCTCTCCTTCTTTTCGAAGTTATTAATCAATGGCACTAGAATCAAAGACACTGAAGACCCCGTACCCGTTGCTGTAATTGAATGGCCAATCAGTACAAGCCATAGCTTTCTTGCCAAGTCAAAACCGAGAAGAGGGTATCCATTTCGTCTACTTCTTTCAATTGCTGGATCTTCCCCGCGAAGATGAGGCCCAGCCCAGCTAGAAAATTGTGACCAATTGGCTGCCTGTGCCCGCCCTGATCTGACCTTCATGTGGAGACTGGGTAATCTCAGACTTGGACAACAAACATCCCCTTCGTTCGTACCCGTATCAGGCAACCCACATCAGATCCTGATTTGCCTGGTCAGAGCCGGGACCTCGGAATTCGTCGTGATGTTGCAGAAGCTACCACCTGAACTGCTATCGGCAGTTTTCGAAGATGTGAGAATGATCTGTCGCGAAGTCCCGTGATCTCTACTGACCGCCTTCGCCAGGTGTCGAAGAATGATCTCAGAAACTTATGTCAGGTCTCAAAGCTGTTATACTCGGCTACTATACCGTGTCTTTACCGAACAATAGAGTTTGAGCCGGATAACGAGAAGGATGTGTCTGTATTCTCGCTGGAAAGCCACACTGAAGCTCGTGATAAGGGGTACTTTCGGCACGCGCGGTGCATTGAAGTCGCGGCTCCATTTCACTCCAACATTGATCCTTACATGCGTTGCGTGCATCATTTCACACGGCCAGAATATGAGGTCGAGTTTGCGACGGATTTCATGCCGTTTCTAAGCTCATGTACACCAGGAAGACTACGAGAGTTCAGGTATGTTCCGTGGGACTTGTTCCGTCCAACTCCGCTGATCAAACGCTTCCCAGTTGGACACTTGGAACCTGTATACCCCAGACCATACTCGGGCCCAACGGCTATTTAAACACGCATCAGAAAGAAATAGAAACCATTCGGCTGATTACGGATGGAAGTTGCAGCAGCGAGGATGCGCCAGACGGCCTCGATCTCAGTTGCTTCGTCAACCTCAAACGGCTTTCCTGGAGCGGACTGGCCCAGAATAAGGACGTCAAAGCTCTAGCCGACCTTCTTCAGAAACGTGCTCATCAGTTACTAGAGCTGGATCTGGACCTGGAGAACTACTTGAGTTTGACCCTGCCTGGAGAAGACCCATGTATCTTTCCGGTGCAACTACTCAGGCTACAGAGGCCAGTGCAACTGATGTTTCCCGTTTTGCGAAGCCTCTCGCTGTGCCAGGTATCCTTCACCACGGACCTGGACTTGCCAATGGAGCAGTGTGGGTACGAGATCTCTGACGCAACAAGAATGATGTTCGAGGCGTTTGACTTCACAAGCCTGGCCTCTTTAAAGTTGCGGCATTGCGCCGGGTGGGAACACCTCATCACTCACCTTACGAAGTCTGCGGCGCCATTGGCTCTGCAGTCGTTCGAAGTACAATATGTACCTACTGGCATAAATGCCGACTCTGCCTCGATCATAGCGCCCTTCCTCAGAAGCTTCAAGGGCCTAGTTAATCTCTTTCTGCTCATCTCCAACTCCGCCCCAAGCTGGGACATATGGCTTGCGTTGCGTGGACACAGGGCGACACTACGCCGCTTTGTGCATCACCAACGTACCCAAGCCGAAGCCGAGTTCCCTCTAGAGCTTGATGGTTTGCAGATGGGGTTTACTAGTGGTAAAGACTTTGAAGGCGATGATGGATCCAATCCGCTAAGTACGTTGGATCTCACCAGTGTCGGTGTATGCGCCAGCCTTCAGTACATGGTGAGTGCTACATGATTTTCTTGACACAGCCCGGATTATGACAAGCTTTGCGTACTGATCATCTTGTCCCCTAGCCCTTCATGGTCAAGCCTTTCACGGAAAATCCCACTTTACGATTTTTACATGTGCGACGGTCTGCTGGGGACATTCGTACGATATTCGACGCCATGACGGCGCGACCTCTTTCCAGGTCAGTCTCTTTCGATAGCACCTCAAGTGACGGGGCTGGCGGGAGGCGCTCTCCGAGCAACAAGGACTCGGAGCAGGAGAGCATTGATGGAACAGATCAGGACAGGCCAATCGAGACTTCCCCTGGGGCTGTGACGTGGACGCAGTTTCCCGAGGATGAAGAGGAAATAGAAAGCTTCCTACAATGGGTCTTTGGCCCGAAAGGGGTTGTCTCGCTTCGTATAGTCGCGTATGGAGACTTTTCCCGGGACGGACGACACACTGAGTGCCAGAGGGTTTATTGCCGCAACGAGGAAGCCTTTGATCCTCAAGGACATCACCTAGGAGACGATGCTATCCCCAACTTTCGCAGGGTGAAAGGAGCAGACGGAGAGCTGTTGGCGCTGTTCCATGAGAACGAGGATGTCCTCTGCGCTCTGCCTTTGGAGCCCCTCTTCAATTACCCGTCAAGGGACTGGTGAGTATTCACTGGCGGCATTACTCTTCGAACACCGTGATATATTGACAGCCACTATCAGGGATGATCTCTATGGATATATAGGATAGCGAGCCTTCCCCCAGGCACTTGCTCCCAAAGTTGCCTCCACCCATTGATGTCGTCTCAAGCCCAAGTCTCGACTGGGCCCAAGTCAGCTTGGCTGTGGCTTGCATGTGCCGGTGCAGTTGGTGTCGCTGTTGGGGTCGCACTCGGTCCCCGCATCGTCGATGCAGACTTCGCCGTCGATGCACTCGATATGGTAACTGCCGCCGCAGTGAAGTGGTTTGTAGCACATCTCGATGCTAACGCCGTCGGATGGAAAGGAGACACATCGCATTCCTTCAGGACAGAAGAGATTGCATGCAGGCGCGGCTCGGGGCGCGGCGGGCGCGGTGGGCGCGGTCGCTGCCAGGACCGCGAGCGTTGAGATGATGGCGAGTGTGAATGATTTCATGGTGGATTTGTGTCTAATTATGAAGGATGGCTTTTAATATTATAAGGTTACTTGATGATGAGATTATCGAGGATCAAAAACTCGGTGTTGAGAGGCACCTCTGAGCAATTTATATTTTGGCGGCTAAACTCAGAAGCTCACGACACTCATTAAATACCATGCTAGACGAGTTTCTGAGTGTTTCTAAAATTACCTAAGTAAAAGGTCAGATGTCGTCAAATGATTCACATATTGCGGCGAATGAACGGCGATCCATTCCAGAGCACTGAAGCCCATGGCACGGGTCGAGGACGGCACACATCTCACAAAGCTTGTTTGGTTACACAATGACGTTGCTTGCCAATGGAGATTCATATCGCGTGTTCCTGTGGTGTACTTTTGTTCGTGAGCACCATGCTCGGGCGGAATTGCTTCTCGGCGGGAGATTGGACGTCACAAAAGACCCAGCGGACCCGATGCAGCGGCATCCAAGATCCAAGAGTTCAGGTCGATATCCTCTCCGATCGAATCCTGGAAGTGACTATCAAGAGGACCCTGAAAAATGACCCGTCAATATAGAGCACTTGATGACGCATATCTCTGATGCGTTAGGAATGCGTAGACTTACCCAATCGAGGAATTCCATCCCGTCTAAAGTCGGAGAAAACGACTCTTCTACCATAGGCATATCGGCACTGGAAGGCGGTATGTCGCCAGCGCCAAGCGTCGTGCTCATGTATCTGGTCACCCTCTCGATTGTAGAGCTGATGGCATGTGCAGCAACGCGAGCTTCAGCGGAGTAAGGAGTTGCCTCGTCCCATATCTCGCGCGCCACCTGCATAGCCGCGAAATACGTCACCAGATCATCTCCGTCCCTAGATCCAGAGGATCCAGAGGACGCCGTCTCGAGGGCTGGGTATTGGGTTCTGATCGTGAGCTCGAGGCATATGACCATAGCCGCGAGAATGAAGTCATTCGCGGTGAGGGCAGAAACGAACCACCTGTCCTCGTAGAGTCTCCCGGCCGGCTGCATGGCTTCTGCCTGTCGGGCGCAGATGCACAGCGCCGCCTCGAGACACGCGCGCCGAGACGGGCCGTAGACGGGATCCCGACGGTGCGAGGTGACGTACTTGCGGTGGAGGACGATGATGCTCTTCAGGTAGAGAATCTCGATCGTCGCTCTGTTCATGATGAGCCCGGGGCTGTCTACCACTGACTGCCTCAGCGGCTTGTATTTTATGCACTCGGGTAGAGCCTGGTAGGTTTCTCGAAGCTTCGCGTCGAGAGCTAGTGTCTTCTCATATGGAGGCGGGATAAGAGACCGGGTGTGGTTAACAACTGTCTTAAACAACAACATGACGGATTGCTTGGCGATCGTGTACAAGATAGGCGTGTAATCCGATAGCGGCCGGGAAGGAGGCAAAGTCGCCACCCCGGGGTAGAAGTCGGAGTACTCCAAGTTCCTAGGAAGCTCCGCATCGCAATTATCGGCGGGAATCATGCTCGGCAGCCCCATCTGGAAGGACATGAGCGCGTCGATCTGGAAGATGCTGACCCACACTCGACGACGCATCTCGCCGTCGAAGGGAGACAGTGGCTGCCCACCCGAGCCGGATGAAGGGCTGCCAAACCTGGATGGGTCACGGTGGTAGCCTAGACGTATCGCGAGGCGAATCACGACGCCCATGAGCATCCACAGATTGACGTCCGAGTCCTTGGCCCGCGTGAAGCAGCTCTGCACATGGATCATCAGGGTCTCGACGGCATGTCTCTCAGAACGGGCGTAGCGGCCGAGCACGAGACATTGCTCAGTTCGCTTTGAGAGGGCGATAGGCGAGGGCATGTTGTGCTGTACGCCCCTTCCAAATGTCGACACGTCGTATAGGCTCGAACCCAGGCTTAGAACTGAGAAGAGGAGAGCCACCCAGACGGGCGAGGTCTTTTGTGGATTTTGCCAAAACTCTTCGTACTGCAGGTATGTCAGTATGAATTGCCATTCTAAGGACCTAAGATGAAGAGATAATGCTCACTTCTTGTTGGAACTTTACAGGGTGAAGGATAGCTTCACGATTATCGGTCAACTCGCTGATCTGGCCGTCAAATTCAAGCAAAACTCACGCAAGATTGTGAACCGCGACTGGAAGTACTGAGACACAAGACTATCACAGATGTGTCTCGCGGGCATCGCCTTGATAATATGATCCATAGTCGAAGGCTCGAATACTCCGAAGACGAGATCATGGCTGTCCATCTCAGGCTCAGACCCTATCCCATCAGTACTTGGCGTTGCTTGCTCTACCGCCTGACCCGGCTCGATGATGGCACCTGAGGTGAGTTGTTCTCTGATGCCCCTGATGTCCTCGAGGATAGATGACCAATGATTAGAGTCAACATAGCTCGCCTGAATACCATGGAGCTGCGTGCCACCAGTGAGTTCTGCTCGATCTTCACTGGGAATCCCCGAGTCGTAGATAGGAGTGCATTGTGTTCCAGCCACTCCTGCTCTGCCTGAAGCATTTTGGCCATTCGTTGAGGCCGCGAACGTGCTAGAGGGCGTGAGGGCATTGATGTCGACGCCTTTCTGTGCCAGAGAGGAGATGAGACTCTCCAGGTGCCTGAGGCGCTCGCTGATAGAGTCCCTTGGACGCCTGTCATTCCTGTCGGCGTTGGGCGCGTACTGGCAGACGGACTCTTTGCCCCTCCTCACGCAGGTATCGCATGGGAACGCTCGATTGCACTTCAGTCTGTTGGTCACTTGCTTAGTCTCACATCTATCACATGGCAGAGTGAGTGCTATAATAGCATACTCACTTCCGTACTCGGCAGGGCTCGCATGATTTGGGTGGTCGATTCCGTTTCTCTACCTTCGCATCGCTCATGGCCGAGAAATCAGACGAGAGGAATTGAAGCTATGCTTGAGACCTTCTCCGTACGAGTGTCTGAACAATAAATAAAGATGCGGGTGTTAGTATGGAGATAAGTGTTGACCTACAGCAGAATCCCCTGTAGACACCAGATACATTATGTTCTCCAACCAGTCTGACACAAGGGATGCCATGACTCCGCCTACTTGGTAAGCTTTAAGTGCGGAGTTAATAAATCCGCTTCATTCCAACGTAGTCTCCATCTGTCTCATCGTTGTCCCACTTATCTTTTCACTCCACGAGTAAGATCCCAACTGGCTACTAACAGAAGTACTTGCCTAGCCGTCAAGCCCAATCGAGTTTAGGTAGTGGGATAGCCCTTTCGTGTACCAAAGTAAGGATATTCATTGTTAATCTTGAGGTATCTCCTGATGAACCTCCTTCACTATTCTGACCCTGTTCCGGATGCTAAAAACTAGCGCCCCTGTGCCCACACGCCGCCTTCGCATACCGTTACATGGAGATAATACACCCGAGAGAGTGTTGTTGAAGTTTGATGAACATGGGCGTAGTACTTAAGGGAGAGAAAGAGGACGGACTATAATAGTAGTTGCAATGCAAACCTCATTATTCATTAGTCGCCAATATTACAGAATACCTGACAAACCGACAAATTGTTCCTCGGCCTCTCTCTAAAATGGCCATCCTAACATCCTTATATGGGGGCCTGAATGTTCTCTACTCCAATCTCTTTGTCACCCTCCCCATTCCCGAAGAAGCTCCCGACCTCAGTGAGCAGACAATCATTGTAACGGGCTCCAATACGGGACTTGGATATGAGACTAGCCAACATCTTCTGCGACTTGGAGTTGGCAAGCTCATCATGGGTGTCCGCAATCTGGACAAGGGAGAGAAGGCACGGATTGAGCTCTTGAAAGCAACCAAGCGATCACTAGATACCATTGAGGTGTGGCAGGTTGACTCAGAGAGTTACGACTCGGTCAAGAAGTTTGCAGATCGCGCAAACAATCTACCTCGTCTCGATGCCGTACTTGCCAACGCGGGCATATTGACCAATCACTTCAGCTTGTCTCAAGGCAACGAGAAGACCGTCACTGTCAATGTCATCTCCGTCTTCCTGCTCGGTCTCCTGCTTCTGCCCAAGCTACGCTCCGCACCGTCTGCCGGCAGGTTCGTCGTCCCCAATTCGGCACTCCACTACATCGCCCACACCAAGGAGATTGTCCCAACTAAGAATAAGACTATCTTCGACCGCCTAAACGACCCAGAGCAGTCGGACATGGCAAATCGCTACTCGCTCAGCAAGCTTCTGGTGCTCTATGTCGTGCGGGAGCTCGCCGAGAGGACCAAGTTGTCTGTGAAGGGGGATGTCATCTTCAACACGCCCAATCCTAGCTATTGCAAGTCTGGCCTGCTGAACGAGCCGGGAAACACGGCCCCTCTAGACTTCATGGCACGAACCACTGAGATGGGCAGTCGAGCGATCCTGAATGGAGTGCTGGCCGGTCCCGAAAGCAATGGCCACTACCTGAATAATTGCCACGTGTCGTGGTATGTGATATAAAGTGCCCCTCGCCCGTGCTCTGGGATGCAAAGACTAACTTCTCACCAGTCCGGCGGCCCACGTCACCAACAAGACAGGTTCACAGATCCAGAAGGCATTCGTTGACGAGCTGCTGGAGAAGTTGGAAGTGATATCTCCAGGCATCTCTGCCAGTCTGTAAAGATAGAAGGCCGGTTGGGCATGTTTCTTTCGATCAACCTTTTGGGAGCTAGCATGGCCACTGGGTTCTTTAAGGCGCCCTGTCTGAATGTATTATTTTAAGCGTTCATTTCCGCAAATCCAGAAATTATCCATGTCAGCACTTTTGGCCAAGAACTTGCGTGTCATGCTCAGATGTCTGCACTTCACACTATCATAGGACAATTGTCGTAGAGATATATCGGTGAGGCAGGACGAAGAGCAATGTGATTAGCAGCAGTAGAAGAAACCCAGAATGACACAGAGGGAGCAGGTGTCCATCCAATTCTTTGAACGATCTTGTCGGCAAGAGGAAGAAAACAGAACTGTAAACACTTCAAGCTGTGGCACCGGTCGGTCGGTTCTTTGAGTCACCGGGTACCGTGATTCTGATGCGATGCTCGATTGCCAATTCCACCACTGCAGCACGAAGTGACTCCTTAAGAGCGGTGCTCCGAACACATTTAGGAATAAGCTCGTAAAAGTCGACGGAAAGTTTTCGAGTCAGACGCGCCGATCCTCTCGTCGGCATCTCTGCAATGAGCTCGTTCATCACCCCTGTATAGCCCGTTAATCCTCTGTTGAAGCCTTGCTGGCTAATCTCGTCATGATGGGTATGATAGTAGAACAACATAATTGCAACGTCGGTCATGTTGAATGTGTATTCAAAGCCCCAGAAGCGATTGCCCATGAACTCCAAAACCTCTTTGTCCGGCATCACACCTTGGTCTATACACTGGTCCACCATCCAGCAAAGATGTCGTGCCAGTTCCTTGATGTGCCGCATCACAAAACGGCCCATAACCCATTTTGGGCACCAGAAGCTACCTCTAAGTGGGTGTATTCCGAGGCCGTAGTCGACGAGAAGCATATGCTCAAAAAGAGATGGAATCACGAACTCCGCCTGGAGGCTACCTATGTCGAATGCAAAGGAATCGAATTCAGTTCCGCCGGTGAGAGGCTCGAGCTGGCCACCGCTCTCCAGTTCATAGAGCACTGCTGCGACAGATTGAAGAACGGGAGAGAGGTAAGTGTCGAAGCGATACTGGCCCCATCGGTAGTCGATTGGCTCCTCGCCCTGGTACATGAAAGCATCGAGGAACGAGCCGAGCGTTCCATTGTCTCCCGAGATGCTCTGAAGCAGTCGCTGTACTGCCCGACCCCAGGGATCATCCGTCAAGTGCCTCTTTTCCTCCGTTGATTGCGTTCCTCGTTCAGGGCGGATGGCAGGATGCGCAATGGTAGCAGAAGCTTCGCAGAGTTGGCTTAAACGCTCAAGGTCAGCATCGCCAAGGGGATCGAGATCAGTCATGATGACGATGAAGTATGGGGAGCGACTTGGGTATGCAGAGTTCCGTTGGTGGGAAGAACGAACAAGGGCTAGGAGAGCCTACATGTAGTGCTTGTGATCGGACCTTGATCCGGGCATTCGAGCACCTACCAAGTCCTACCAAGTTGAGGTATCTAGTTCGATGCGACTCCCGAGTCGGGCTTGCCAGGAATGTTGAGTACATTAGCTCAGAAAGAACCATGGCTACCGATGGGAGGTATTCTGCTCATTCCCCCGACATCGCAAACTTGCGGGACTGCCAACCACAAAAGTCGCTGAAAAAGGTACCTACCTAGGTACCGACTTAGGTGCATTCGACGTACCTTAGGGACTGTACCTACCTTAGGTACTATCCCTTGGTGACTGCTTTTGCGCCGGGATCTCCCACGGTCATGAATGATAATCGACTGAAGCCATGCACCGTGGTTTGGAGACCGACAAACAGCCTAGGCCGAACTCAGCCAGTAGGTTTCGTTGGGCTGGCATGCAACCCAACGAAACCTATGAGCATCAGCCATGAAGAACTATTGAGAGTGTCGATGAGGGTACCTGGGCCTTACATGCCACTGAATCGCTCTTGCGAGATACGCGAAGTCAGCGAACTAGCCTTCTCGCAAGAGTGGTTATCTTAACAATCAATATCTTTGTCACATCCGGGCCCTGGGACTCGGAAGGGCTATCCCACTACCTAAATCCGATGGGCTTGATGGATAGTCAAGTACTTCTGTTAGCAGTCCGTCAACTAACTAATCTGACTATCGGTTAGCAACCAAGCCCCAAAATCACCAGTGTTCAGGTCACCGAACTGAGGTAACTACTGATAGTAGAACGCTACATAGCCGCCCCACCAATGAATTTGAATCTGAATCTGAATCTGAAGTCAAGGTGGTGTCCTAGGACGGAGGTAGTCCCAAGACAGAGGTAGTCCTAAGGAGACAAAACTACAGACGATCTGATCTGATAGGTTGCAGGAGGGTTGCGGTTAAACACTGGTCTACTTGCCATAGATCCCCAGCGTAGAACGTCAAAAGCTGGTACATACAGACGATCTGGTTGGAGGAAGATTGCAGTTGAAGTACGTATCTGCATGCTAGTATAGTTGTAGTATTACCTCAGAGATATATCTATAGTTTCCCAGTATTACCTGGCAGGTCGATGCCAGATAGCGATATCTAGAGTATGTCCGATTTCGGCGCATAGCAACTCCACATGACAGGCTCATATGAGGCTTAGGTGCGGCTCAGGAGGGACCGGAAGTTACTCAGGGCTGGGGACGAAAAGGGTATTTGAAACGGTTCGTTTCCAACGTCGACTTTATTGGAAGTGACTGGATGAGCTAGCTGTCGGAATGTTCCTTTGAGGCCGTCCCGCATATGAGATAAGGACATAAATTTGACATCTCTGTACCACCTCCACGCATCGGAGACGGTATCTTGGTCAAATTGTTTTAACAAGTCAGACATGAGCATCTGGCCAACTTCGGAAGGGAGGTAAGCCGTGGCCGGGTCGGGTGCCGGAACTGGGGCGTGGTTCGTCCTTCGGAACGTCCCCTTGAAATTGAGCGATCCTTTGAATCACTAAATCCTAAACGCTCCTTGGTCTGATGAACCAACTACATCCTGCCCGGGGTGACACGGGGCTACTCATTGGTCGCGTGCCGTCCGGCTTCCCGAGTTACCTGCTGTGACACGGTGATACAGTCCACATCCGCTTCCCGCTGATAAGGAACGTGCGTACACGTTGCTACCCTCTAGCCGTTGATACCAACATCGGGACTATTTCTCATGGGAATTGTCGCCTTTTTCCGAGCCTAGTCCGTCTAGTCATCGCACAAGGAGGTTTAGATGAGCAGTCGTGCTCGCACATCATTGATCACGCCATCACTTAGACCAATGTCGCACTAGTGAACCCCCAGCTGCGGATCACCACCACCATCGTCTCCAGGGAGCCGGGCATGTATTAAGAAGGTAGGGTATAAGAGAGCGAATGCCCCAACAAGATGTAGACATGCTCCAACGTTGAAATTTACTCAGTTGTGAGTCTCGTATCTGGACGATTCTGCTTTTTTCTTTTCTCACTAAGCACGCCATGGCACCCGGAGCAATCGTTGACGACTTCATCTCGGAGCCTGTCCAGGTTACCAAGAAGGTCACCAGGCCAGTACCAAAGTCGATCTTCCCAGACGGCATCCGCACGTCGGGCCAGCAACCTCCCATCTACGAGTTGCTCAAGCCCTACTCGGAGTTCCCCAAACACATCACGGGTCCCACCGTCTGGAAGAAGGAGGACTACATCGACCACGCGGATCGATGGATACACGCATTCACCGACGACGAGGTACAAGAGATCAGCGATGCTGCCGATAAGTTTATTGAAAGCGGCATCCCACTGACTGGAATTGCCAAGGTCAGTCCAGCCCGCGTGCCGGATTTCCTGCAGCCAAGGTCACACAGCTCACTAACACATGCAACCGCACCCTCTCGCAGAAGCACTTCGTCCTCCCCACCCTCAGCAAGAGGCTAGAGACCCTCCGGGAGGACCTCCTCAACGGCAAAGGGTTCATCCTCTTCAAGCGCTTCCCCGCCGACCGGTGGGGCCCTCTCAAGAACGCCGTTGGGTACATGGGCCTCGGCACGCACCTGGGCTACTTTGTATCGCAGAACGGCCGCGGCCACGTCCTGGGCCACGTCAAGGACGTCGACGAGGACCCGACGCAGATCCACCGCGTGCGCATCTACCGCACCTCGGCGCGCCAGTTCTTCCACACCGACCCGGGCGACCTCGTCGGCCTGCTCTGCGTGCACCGCGCCCAGGAGGGCGGCGAGAGCGACATCGTCAGCTCGCAGAACGTGTGGAACGCGCTGCAGCGCGAGCACCCGGACGTCGCCGAGCTGCTGGCGAGGCCCGTGTGGTACTTTGACCGCAAGGGCGAGGTGTCCCAGGGCGAGGAGGAGTGGATCCGGGCGCCCGTCTTCTACGTCGAGCCCACGGGCAAGGGTCGCGTGTACGCAAAGTGGGATCCGTACTTTGTGCGGTCCCTGACGCGCTTCTCGGACAGGGGCGTCATCCCACCGCTGAGCGAGGAGCAGGAACGCGCGATCAAGGTGCTCGAGGAGACGTGCCAGAGGTTGGCGCTGCACATGGTGCTCGAGGTCGGCGACATTCAGTTCCTCAACAACAGTCACCTCTTCCACGCGAGGACGGCATACAAGGGTAGGTGTCACTGTCTCTTGCTGCAAGCCCAATGCCCGGTCATTGTACTAACATTGTGATCTGTAGATCATGCCCCCCCTGCGCCAAGACGGCACCTTCTGCGCCTGTGGCTATCGACGCCGAGGACCGAAGGTGGTTGGAGCCTAGCCACCCCCGATAATGATGAACTGAAGCGTGAAGGTATCCAAGTAAATGACACGCCACCCAGGGCGCCGCTTGATGCGGAGTAACTTTTAGCGATTTCCTAGTTGTAATGAGCACTGAATGATGACGAGAACTATTTCAAGAGCCCTTAGAGCTGATTCAGTTTACATGACCTTAGCTGTGCTCCAAATCGAACTTCAGCCTCTTACTGAGTCGTTTTATGTGCTTTCATCTGTCCGTTAGAGTGTTGAAAAGCGCCGTATCAACACCTTGCAGGGCCCATGACTCCAGATCTACAGCCCAATCTTGATCAAGAACGCCAAAGTCCTGCGAGACATGATCATTCAGAGACGGGAATGGTTCATCCGCAATTGAAAATTCGTTGTAGTCTCTCGAGGTGGGTTGGAAGGAGGCTAACGGACTTTGCCGATTCGTATTCGTGGTCTGGAGACCATGTTTGGATTGTTGATCAACAAGCTGGCCTCGCTCTCTGTCATGTTCCGGATCCTCCAATGGATTGTGATGTCTGATTTTGATAGTACCAAAGTAGGGGATATGTATAGACATGGTGCCTGACTCATCGACCTTCCCTTCAGGACCGTCAAACTCGGGTCTGCTGGCTACTGGAGACACACTAGCCTCATAAAGGCCCCCAATACGGGACTTGGCCTCAATTGCAAGCAATGGTCTCAAGATCAGACTGATCCTTTTTGCAGCGGCATCACCGTAACCATTGGCCATCTTGTCCATAAGTTCAAGAGTTCGTTCGATCAGCCCACGGTCAGCCAATCTCTGATGCGCGAGTGATTGGAGGCAAGTGAGTTCCGTCCCGATTTCCCGCCTTTGCTGATGACAGCATATCATGTGTGAAAGACATAGCGTCATGCTAGCAATAAAGACAACGAAATCTATGCCTCGACAATACGTTGTTGTTGTGTCAAGACTGCGGAAAGACACATATCTGCTCAGGGTTTCTCGGCTGGCGTTGGTGGCTGATAGCTTGCTGTAGTCGTAACACGGGTGATTGGCGGAAGATAGGAGTAGATATGGGATATGCAGTTGGACCATAAGGTGATAATATGTAAACTGGTTCATAAGGCGGACCGTGTTTGCAAGTGACTTTGCCGGACCCCCCTCAGAGTCAGGCAGATCGTTGGGTATCAGCCACCACTGGGGTGGCATGAATGATGCGGCTTCCAGTAACAACTTGTCGATGTTGGAGGTCGTTGCAATATCTGTGCGCTCGGTGCCATTGCGCTGGATAATGCGATTTCCAGCGACGGCCAGGACGCGCTCCATTCGCTCCAAGGCTGAGCATCCCTCCAATATATCTGGGGTAGCAAAGACATCTCCAAGGGACCCTTGCGGTAGATCGAGCATCAGTGAGAGATAGCGGTCCGAGAAAACCAGTCGGGCCCACATATAACTGGGATTTATTCGGTCCCTAGTCTCCTCGTCCAGCACCTTGACAGAAGTGCACGTCTCCTGATGAAGCCCGATCATTTGCGCCAAGGTCATTGCTTTCCGGTTGGTTAGCCAGGCCCGGCGCAGGTTGCCTGCGTTGTTCAAATACATGCTCTCAAGCATGACGCACTCGATGCCGTCAAGCGAGTCGAGAAGCTCATCGTTGTTCGTCACAAGCCTTGAAACGCCGTCGATAAGGCGGCGTACTAGTCTCTGATGATTCAACTCCAATGTATTAAGCTTGTCGAGCTGCCTTGCCGGGATCCCTTGTAAGAAGATGGCGAGGTTGAGAAGTCTCCTTGCAACGAGAACCGGATGAGACTCTGGAGACGGTAATCGAAGTAGGGCCGACAGTGACGCTGCATTATGCTGGACAATTTCGTCGTACGGTTGGCAGATGACACCATGGAATAGCAAGGAAGCATCTATTGGGATACTCAAGATGAGATTCAGGTCGGCTGGACTAGGCCACAAAGATCTGAGAGTGCGGGAGATGTCGGCTGGGCGTTCTGGAAATGTAGGCAAGGCGCCGGAAGAGCAGGACGGCGACAGAAATGACGCGTTTCGAGACCGAGAGGCATCGTCAGGGGCCTTGTCCCCCGACATTGCGCCCAAGTCAGGAACCACACCCTTGCGATCTCGCCTTGACAGTTCATTCTCGAACTCCTGACTGACGCATTTGGTCTGCCGGCTTCGACAGCCATCGCATACATCTTGCTCCGGGGCCGCAAATGTACACCTGATCTTTCGCCGCTTGCATTCCCAGCAACTCTGTGTCCCTTTGCGGATTTTGCGCCTTTTCGAGGAGGGAGGCAACATCCCGTCCGCGGCGTTGGCCGCCTGATGACGCGTTTCTGTCATTGGACCTGAATTAACTACTCCCTTGGTAGATCCTCGGTCGATATAGTTTTCATCCGTTGATGGAGTTGATACTTGGACGTCTGGGCCGCGGCGAAGCATGTTGACGCAGGTGTGGGCATGCAATCGTTTCCACCGCGGACGAATGGCAAGGGAAATGACGCACTAAATCCATCCCATCCACATCCGACAACCATGCAGCCAATCACCGACTTTGCTTCGTCCGCGGCGGAAAGACCAGATGACTTGTCAAGTGTATAAGAGAGGGGAACAATTCTGTATCTTATAATTGAAGTGCTCTCATCCTTAATATTGATGAGGACAAGACAGTCTTTGTCGTCTGAAGTTAGGCAATTTCTCTCGAAGCACTTTATTATATCCGTGATGGTGAGGATCGCTGTAGCAGGGGGCTCTGGTCGTACGTATCGAATGTTGGCATTCCTCATGTGGTTGTATTGTAGCTAACGTGTTTCATAGAGGTCGCTCGAGAGGTCATAGATGCTCTTGTAGCCACTGGAAAGCACGAGATTACCGTTCTTAGCAGACGAGTAATTCTTCACGATGTACCCTTCCTCAACTTAGATACTAATACTGAGTTCTCGTCAGGATCTGCAGTCGGCGGATGCCACCGACCCCGGGGTCAAGCAACGTACGGTGAACTACGGCAACGTTCATAATTTGACTGAAGCTCTTCAAGGAGTTCATACTCTTCTATCATTCGTACAGATTCTTTCCGACCCGAATCAAGAGTCACAAAAGAATCTGATTGACGCTGCCATTGCTTCTGGGGTGCGCCGATTTGCCCCCAGTGAGTATGGAAGGTAATTTCTTTTCTCAATTGAAACCGTACACCATGAATGGCTACTCACGTTTCCATACAGCAAGGGCACGAACCATATGGCCTGGTGGGCTGGGAAGGAGGCGATTCGCGAATATCTTGAGGAAGTGAACGCCACTGAGAAGGTCAGAAGTTTGGCCTGATCCCACAGATTGTGCGTTGCCCTCTGCAATACTAATAGGTTTCAAGAAACTCGAGTATACCTTGTTCCAACCGGGATTATTCTTGGATTACCTCGCATTTCCCTACAAAACGGCCAAATATCTCGACCCGCTTCAGAGCGTCTTCGACTTTGAGCACAGACGTGCCATTGTAGTCGATGGCCATGAAGACGCCATCCTGACTCTGACCACCGTGAGCGATCTCTCAGAGATCATTGCTCGCGCGGTCGAGTATGAGGGCGCATGGCCAAGACATGGGGGTATCAGAGGCAATCGACTGACCTTCTCGGATATCCTCAGAATTGGCGAGACTGTTCGAGGTAAGCACCAGTCATGTGGTTGATTCGCGAGTTCCGAACGGTGACTTGCTGATTTGGTAGCCTGATAGGACATTTCGATGTTGACAAAGTGTATCTTGAAGATCTTCGAGCTGGAAATCTCAAGACGTCTTGGGGTCTGGAAGCTGTGCACCATGCGGTGTCCGACGACCAGGCAGCGGAACTTCTCAGGGCAGTGTCCATCGGTATCCTCCTAAGCAGTGTGGAAGGCGCCTGGGATTCTTCAGACAGCATGAGTCGCCTTTTCCCGGACTTCAAGTTCACCACCGCCCATGATTTCCTGGTGAGGGCTTGGGACGGAAAACCATAATCTCTTTTATCAAAACTTCATCTTATTGAATGTCATACATGCAGCTCAATATCGAACAGTACGAATATAGGGGCTTTGGGACCTTCCAATGAGCTCGGAAAATGTCTCCAATTTCACACATGTCTGCCGAATTCTAAATTCTGTGATGCCCCGTCCAGTGCCCATTAGCCAGTCATCAGAGTGTGTATTTAGCCCTTTCCAATGCTGGAGTCCTTTCTGATGATCCTTGCTCTTTCTCGCAAAGATATGCTTTTCGTCTGGGTCACTACTGACTACGCCCCTGAACCGATGTTCAATGTGTTCAAACAAAACAAGGCAGTGACAAGGCAGTGACGAGGCAGTACCTTATGAGAACACAGCTCAACGATTGGGATCCGGAGGCATGTGCTATGGGAGGGCCATGTTGATGATAACTTCGAAGGTATTTTCGGCCGGCAATCCACTTGATAATATTATGTCTTCAAGCAGAGCTAGTGGCCCTATGCCGTCGGTATATAGCGTCGTAATCACAAGTAGTCTGATGTGACGAGCCGGGGGTAGAGTGGAGCGTTTCAGAAAGATTGATCATTGAACCTAGGTTCTGGGATCGCAAGTACCACCACAGTGGGTCGATCAATCAAACAAGAGAACATCAGACTATTTGGCCATATGATTGTACAGAATCTAAGTCATTCTCCTCCAGTACAGGGAGGCATATCGTGCCCTTTCTTTCTTCTAGCCCTCTCAATTCCAATAGTTTATGATTTGACAATCATTCCCTGTTGCTTCTGCGGAATGGTAGCACTTGAAGACGTGTTCCTCGTGCTGAGTGCAGGGGTTGGTGTGGATCGAGCTCAGCATGGTCTAACACTCATTTGTTAGTCGTCATCTGCTGGTCAACGCCGCCAGTTTCACATCCCGGTCTGCGAGATGAGTCCAGGGAACATCTGTCCGTGATGCCGGACTGGTGTGGTGGTACAGGTGAGGATGTTAAAAGCATCTGACGACGCATCTCTGGCAGACACTCTCTCCTCTCCTTTCACGACAGATGACTGTGATTACCTTCACTTGAATTTCCACACTTTATCTGCTATTCAAATATTTCGCTCTTTACTTTCTCGCCTGGTGCAGCAGCAATTTGACCTTCCACTCCTTACTGAATAGCCAACAGCCTACGCCATACTTTCACTCTATCCAGTATGAAGTCATATCTTCTTCTCGCCGTCGCTACTTTCCAGCTGGCTGTCGCTTGCCCGGCCATTCCTCCTCCTTCAAGAGCTTCGGTCACCACTGCAGTTCCGGAGCCCACGGCCAGTGCCGTCAACCCTCCTCCTGTCATCGTCAAGGATCCCACTCCGGAAGACCCGGCCGCAACCCCTGTCAGCACCCCTACGACCGCGGCCGCTACTCCTTCCCGTACCGCCGAAGCCGCCACACCGCCTAAGTCGTCTGCCGGAGATGACGCCTCGGTCTCTGGAAAATCGACCTTTTACGGCGGCAACACCCAGGGCGGAATGTGCTCGTTCTCCACTTACACCATCCCCTCAGGCCTCTTCGGCACCGCCTTCTCCGGCTCGGCCTGGGACAGCGCAGCCAACTGCGGCGCCTGTGTCCGGGTGACCGGGCCCAACGGCAACTCCATCACCGCCATGGTACGCCCTATCTCTAACCCGCGAGACACTTCTGCTTTCCTTGACAGCCTTGCTAACCCCATGGTTTCCAGATCGTCGACCAGTGCCCCGAGTGTGACAAGGGCCACCTCGACCTCTTCCAAGACGCGTTCGCCAAGCTCGGCGACATCTCCGCCGGCATCATCCCCACCTCGTACACCTTCGTCCCCTGCGGCATCTCCTCCCCGCTGGTCCTCCACAACAAGTCCGGCACCTCGGCCTACTGGTTCTCGATGCAGGTGGTCAATGCCAACGAGCCCGTCGCCAGCCTCGAGGTCAGCACCGACGGTGGGTCGTCGTGGCAGAAGACGCAGCGTGCGCAGTACAACTTCTTTGAGAACCAGAGCGGCTTCGGCACCGAGAGCGTTGACGTCCGCGTCACGAGCAGGGCAGGCAAGACGATTGTTGTCAAGAACGTCAGTGTGGCATCTGATGCTTCTGTGACCGCTTCCTCCAACTTCTGAAGGAGTCTTTTCGGTTGTTTATGTTTTTCTTTTCTGTGCTCATACTTGGAGCTGGATATCTTCATCCTATTCTTGTCTGTATTTCGTCTGCACAATATTTTCCCAGGTATAGTAAGCTGAGGCATACTTTCGAATACTTCCCGTTGGAGAGAGCATAGTGAAGTCCGTTCCCACCGGTCAACTGAGCGGAGATGCACAACCCGGTTTCTTATCTATTTTGTAGCCAAACATATGCTCCTCGTCTTTTGGCCTTTGGGCTGATTGGCTTTCTACGTCGCATTTCCCCAGGTGATCAGGCATCCTCGCATGACTACCCCACCTCGGTGGACTGAGTACCAGAGAGAGAAATTCTTCTCAATCTGTCGCACATACCTGCAGAATACCCATCTCTTTTCTCAGCTGTGAAGAATGACCGAAGTCAAAAGCTCCGTCCATGTGTACACGCCTCTGAAAGATGGCGAGATACGCTTGCTCTTTATGGATTCTATCAGCCCTGGCGGAGTGACATGGTCCCTGCGGCCTGTGAGCCTCTTGGATAGCAACCAGTCATCAGAGAGCGTCGAATTCGACGCTCTTTCGTATGCTTGGGGGAACCAGCACAATACCTTCCCCTTCATGCTCTCTGATGGCAGGGAATTGCAAATCCACGAGAATCTTCACGACGCCATGCCTTGTCTCGCCAGGCGACGTACACCGCTGCCAATATGGATTGATGCCATCTGCATCAACCAGTCTGACGATGCGGAGAAGAACCTGCAAATAAGCATGATGCGCAGGGTGTACCGCTCTGCGTCCCATGTAATAATATGGCTGGGACGTGCTACTACATACAGTGAACAAGCCATTGCGCTGCTTCCAGTCATCGCACGTGTTGGAGAGAAAATGAAGTCCAGACCCTATCCGGTATTCGACACTCTTGAATCTTGGGGGTTGCCCAAATTCGGGTCCCCTATATGGCCCGCAATCTACGACATTGTCGACAACCAGTGGTTCACGCGTCTTTGGATTTTGCAGGAGGCTGCATTGGCTGCATCGATCAAGTGCCTATGTGGCGACTTCGAGATTGACTGGCAGATACTTGAAAGAACTACAGGAACCACCGCATTCCATATAAACAAACTATACACCAAAGTCAACGAAGCCACAAGCCTGCCAATTCACAGTAGCGTTTTTCGGATTAGGAATCTTCATCAAGCCCATGAGCACCCATCTCCGCAGCCGAAAGTAACAGATGTGGAACATCTCCTCCGCATCACTTACCTCTCGACGAGGGGCCACAACTGTTCTTCTGCTCGCGATCGCGTGTACGGCGTCCTGGGCTTTGTGAGGGATGAACAGATCAAGAACCCGCAGCTCTACAATATCGAGCTGCCTGTCACCGAGCTCTACACCAAGTTCATGCATTTCCTCCTACACAATGTGGACCCCAGATCTTTGGCCCTGTGGCGACTTATCAGCATAGCTACTGCTCCCAACAAGATGGAAGGTCTCCCAACCTGGTGTGCGGATCTACACAACCAAAAGCCTGATGTGCCTAGCTTTGAATTCTCGCCATTCATTCTTCGCATGTCGGTAAAAAATACAGAAGCGGCATGGCAGGCTGGCAGGTCTGAGCTCGGCTGGAGCCGCGAGGGCTTGCGCCAAGATGAGCTTGGACTACATGGAGTAGTCTTCGATTGGGTCGTTCATATCTACCCGAGTATCCCTATGATCGATCCAGTCAGTGCTGTCAGTGCTACAGATATCGAAAAAGATATACGAGGACTTAGATCTCTTCTCGAGTGGGAAAGGTCTCTGGCACTGAGTATACTTGGAATACATCCGTCGACTCCAGTTGCAGAAGATTTCTCACAACCACCCAGCCAAATAAGTATCGAAACCTACTTTCAAACCTTGTGTGCAGGTGTGATCAACATGGGCCAGCATGATGAGAAGAGTACTTCGAGTATCTATGAGTTTCGTTCTACGATGGGAGCCTTGTATGATCTTACCGGGAGAATAATAACCCTGGACGAGAGGCACGTACAAACCCTCAATCCCCACGCCGCGATTCGAAGTGCTTACTAATGAGGAATGTTTGATGCAGATGTCGGTATAAAACGTTGAAGGAACTATTAAAGGATGTGCCTGAGGATGACGCCAATATACTTGAGAAAGCTGCTCCTGGGTCTCCAGTAATGAATCTCCTGGCCAAAGTGTGCAAAGAGCTTCGTGGAAGGCGCGTGTTCAAGACATCCTCTGGCCGCATCGGGCTTGCGCATGAGCCTATACAGAATGGGGACATTTTGTGTGTTCTCGATAGCGCACCCTCGCCACATGTTCTTCGTCGAAGTCTGGCAACGCAGGAAGAGAGATATCTGCTAGTGAGTGAAGCCTTCATGAACGGCATGATGAATGGCGAGGTCTATGAGCTTGGGATCCAGAGACAAGATATCACTCTGGTGTGAGCAGTTCAACGTTAGATAGCCCTTGCAAGCTAATGCTAGCCATATGGGTAGAGCAGCTTTCAGCTGCCCAAGTCGGTGTTAACGGTCAATTTACGATTTTTGCGAGGTGATAACGGAGCTCTTCTCTTTGCTGAAACGATAATTTGGATAACTGAAGTGGCTTTTCCGCCCAGGTTGAAGTTTTATGTCTACATCTCGTGGTGCTTAGGCAGATCAAGTCGGATGAAACATACTTTTTCTATCTCGCCTCAGGTAGATACACGACAATACGATCGAGGTCCGCACCCTTGTAATCGACGCCGTTGTAGAGTCCTCCAATCGTAATCGTGTTCCGACCTCTTTTCAGAGGAAGCAGAAGCGGAGTCGAGAGAATGATTCCTTTGTGGGTGTCTTTCTGGTACAGAGTGTGGACGTTATCAGTGTCACCATTGACTACGACACTGCTGATACGGCGCAGCTGCCACGTCCCGTTGATGCGATCAGGCTGCCCCATAGGCTGGTCGCCGTAGCCCATGTCATCTATGTCTACAGCAACAGAGTTAGTCCATCGGTTGGTAGCGAATAACTCATTGACACAGGTAGTTGCACCAACTTACTCTGATGATAGAAGGAGATCCACTGATCCTCGCCCTGCCCATCCACTTCGAAGGTGATTGTGCTTTGATTGCCATATATGCCGGTCGCAATCACGTTGTGACTACCGAAAGTCTGTCGCAGAACTTTCAGCCTCAATACTGTGGGATAAATATTGGAAGGGGAGACCTACTGCTTCCTGCAGGAAAGCATCTCCTGCAAGTTTTCCTCTCTTGGATGTGTAAGTCTTGCCCTTGATTGGAGACCACTCCCCAGTCTTGCTGCAGAGTCGTTAGCCATAGATACTGCCAACCATCTTCTCCAGTCCAAGCCTCAGCCAGCATTTGGTACTTACACATCGAGGTCATAGATGTCGTGCCAGACTACCTTGAGACTGCCGTCACGTTCATTAATCTCGATGGGAAGCCAGACGTTGCGACTCTCCCAAAGCGAGCGCATGTCCCATTGGTCCCCCATATACAGATGAGTTGTTTTCTTGGTGCCCTCAATTCTCCAGGAGAAGCCGGACTGTGTGCTGAATGTGCGGGTGTATGCCGGGGACACGAAAAACGGCTGGGACCAGGGTCCTTCGAGTTTATCTGCACGCATAGCGACAACATCTAAGTGTCGTTAGTTTGAATAATTATCCAGAAAGCAAAGTTAACGCCTGGCCACTCTGCTTACTGTTGGGACGATAGCCTGTTTTGTGACTCATCAGAGCAAAATAGCTCTTCTCAGTCTGTAAGATAGTCGGAGCTTCGAAATCATACTTGTTGAACCGAAAGGTCACCTCTTCTACAGCGGTCAGGTTACTGTTGAATTTGCTGACATATACATCACGCCCCTCAACGCGGTCGCCGTTGGAATACAGGGCGTAAGAATGTCCCGTCTTGTAATCAGTGAATGCCCCAAAGTCCTGAGACCAGTTCCCAAGAGGAGACGTTGCGCTTTGGAAAGTGTAGGGACCGGCGATATTATCCGCAGTTGCAAGACCTTGGAGCAGTTTGCTGTACTTGGAGTCGTCTGCGTGCCACCACATCTATCGCTAGTAAGCAGTAGTTTCAATCCGTGTGCCCCCCTTGATCACTTACGTGATACTTCTTTGTTTCCTTGCTGTAGATCACTTTGGGGCGCTGGATAACGCTGTCTGGGGAGATCCATTCGTGACCCTTTACAGGCTCTAGTCCAATCGTCAATGACCTCCTCAGTGCAAGAGACAGGCAGGTGGCCAGGTTACAGGCCACTCACTAAGTGCTAGCCCATGGGAAGTCCACGTAGCGAGATCGTCGGAGCTATAGACTGAGATTCCTCCACCCTCGACCTGGCCCTCGGCTTTGTGCTCGCCAAACCAGTAGAATCTGCCGGAATCCTGGTCAACGCATAATCCCCCTGTATGTGCGTTGAAAATGTTGCCATTCGTATCCCGCCAACGAGCACCAGGCACAATCCACTTGCCAGATACAAGTGTGGCGACCGCCAGCACAATTGCAACAATCGGGACAATCATGGTACTGGATGACCACGATGATGGATCTATGCACAATGAGTGCAGTTCTGTGCTATCATCTATGAAGAGGTTCTTCTCTACATGAAAAGATTCTATAAGTACTATGCGCTCAAAGAATGCCAAGGACTTGCTCGGTGTATATCAAGCACGAGCCCACTCTTAGAGATTGCTGTGCTGGTACCGACAGCGATCGCCACATGGTACTACTTGTACACTTTGGCACCAGTTCCACCAATGGAAGCGTGGTTTTGAATGGGTTCCAGTCTTGCTCATCTCCGCCATTTTTCGCTAACATCAAGCTACCCCGCGCAACTACCAGCTATGTGTGGGTTTGCTTGCGGGTAAATGGATCGGGGACGAGGGCCCGAGGACACAGCTTTCTTGGCAGGCTACTTTTGCACCGAGATACCCTCGTATCATTGAGGGGCGAGGTTGTGAATTCGCAAGTCGCAATGAGGGGGTTGCATCAAATCTGCTAGTGGGAATTGCATTGCTTTTTGATCATGTCTATTGATACAACCTCGAGACAAGTGAAGCCGAGCTTAAGCTCCGAGGACAGCCAGTTTACTGGGTTTGGCCAGCTGCTTCATTATCCGAGCAATGGGCCATATCCCGCTAATAATAACGGGTGCTTGGTTATAAAGTCTCATGAAACCTTGGCACTCAACATATCAGACTGAACCCCTACAGATAACGAGGGAGCTGACTCCAAAGCCAAGCATATCGTTTAATCGGCCTAGTTTTCTTTTCGCCCTCTATTGATCCATCTGAACATCCAAAACAATGAAGCTCACCGCTATCGCCTGGATTGCTGCTATCATCAATCAGCAGTCGGCTGTTGGGGCTGCCGTATCCCTAGGCGCACAGCAAAAGCCACCATATTTCATCCTGACTGGAGACTCAACTGTTGCCGTCAACGGTGGCTGGGGCGATGGTTTCCTGTCCTTTCTGAAGGCTCCGGCAGAGGGCATCAACCCAGCCAAGAGCGGCGCCACAACCGTCTCATTCAGGCGGCAGGGCTTGTGGGACAAGGCTTTGCAGGCCGTGAGGGACAACGCTGCTAACGCGCAACCTATTGTTACAATGCAATTCGGCCATAACGATCAGAAACCTGCCGCGAACATCTCCACAGAGCAGTTTCGAAACAACCTTGAAGTCATGAGCAGGGAAGCAAGGGAAGCCGGCGCATTTCCCGTGAGATCCAAACAAAATTTACCAAATTACCAGGGTTTCAAACTGATAGACTCTAGATAATCATCACTTCCCTTACGCGACGTACGTTTGAGAATGGACAGGTAGTGCAGAACCTGAAAGAACACTCAGAGCTCGCGATTCAGGCCGCCAAGGCAGCAGGAGCAATGGTTCTCGATCTCAACATGGCCAGCACGAACTATGTTAACGCTATTGGAGAGGCCAACGCGCAATACTACAATCTGGCCGAAGGTGATAGGACTCATCTGAATCCGAAAGGGGAAGTTGTGTTCGGCCGCCTCGTGATCGACCTTCTCCTGGATCAACGGAAGGATTTGGGCTGTTACTTCAGGCCAAACCCTGTCTTGAGTGAGAAGCTCAGGAAGGGCGAGTTTGCGACAGGAGACGAGTAAGACCCATCCCATTCTCAAACGAGCAAGAATCCATGTCATTGAAATATGGGAAACAAGGAGGAAGAGAACGTCATTTGCTGGTAGCTCGGGTAGATAAATCAAAGCTTCCTCAAAACATACCAGAGAGAGCCAACAAACACGCCACCACCTCCACACAATTATATTGACACAGGATTTTCTCAATTGTAGATGTGCATTGAGTGCCTACTTTCGTAGTCGCGATTGAGTCTTGGACCAATGCGCTGCTCCTTCAATTAGTCAGCGACAATCAAAATCCCAGTCGAGGCAAACTCCGCCACGTGACATCGCGACAAGTTCGAGACAGCTGCTGTTTGCTGGTGTGCGCATTTCGTCATCGCAAATCCTCCACTTTCAAGATTCCAGTTCGATCCGTCACACACACGCCTCTTTGCCAGGTCACTTCCTTGGCCCGAAGCGGCGAGGGCAAAGGAGAGTAATAATTGCCCAGGGCATGGTCATCATTCCGCAAACCCCACTTCCGCGACCAGACTCGGGAAATGGTGGATCGGTAGAGTGAGCGCAGCTCCTCCGGCGCAGTCGCAACCATGGCCCCGAAACGTCGCAACGCGGCCGCAAGCGGCATCAGTAATCGCGCCGCCATTGGACTTCGGGGCTCAAGCTCGGCGTCACGCTCGAAGCGCGGCTCTAAGCAAGATGACGTCCCGGATGTCTACCGCGAGATGTTGTCTGAGGCCGGGCCTTCTCGCGCAACGCGCAGTGCCGAGGGCCAAGAGCCACCCCCGAAGAGGCTCAAGAGGCCGGGCCAGAAGCCTAAAGTAGAACAGCCTCAGAACGAAGAGGCGCCAACAATTCCTCCGGTATTATCTGCACAGCAGGTGACACAGGCGGAGGCTGCGACCGAGGTTCCTTCGCAGACCGATGGCGATGATCCTGATGAAGAGGATATCGAATTTGAGGACATCGTCATCCCGGAGCCCGTGATCCAGACTGCCGAGCTCGACTCTGAAGACGAAGATGACGAAGACATCCAATTTGAGGATATCGATCTGGCCGTGGACGAATTGCCTGCTGATGATGGCCCGCCCAAGGTTCTAGAATTGAATCTCACCTCTCACCAGGCCGCGACAACGCCGAGACGCACAGTGGAAAAGCGTAAGCCGCTCACCAAAGAGGAAAAAGAGCGCAGAATCGAGGTGCATAAGATGCACCTCCTGTGCTTACTGGCTCACGCGGCGCGGAGGAACCACTGGTGTAACGACCAAGTGGTCCAGGAGTCTCTTCAATCGCTTCTCACGGACAAGATGGTGACTTACCTCAATCCGCGAAAGAGCCTGCCCCAATTCGGACAAACAGAATCGTTGAAGAATGGGGTGCAGCAGGCCTCGAATGCTTTCAAGCTGCGGTTTGCCATCACCGAACGCGGCTTGAAGCGGGCCTTGTGGGCAGAAGATGAGAAGCATCTTGAGGAGGTAGATACCATTTTTCCCAACTGCTTTCCCAGGTGGATCGACATGGCTGACCATGAATGCAGTATGAATTGCCTAACGACATGGAGTCTACTCTTGAGAGAGCCGACTTCCGAAAAGCTGCCACGACATTGCAAGGATCGAGAGATGTTGGAGCTCAACTGTTCTGCGCCCTCCTTCGAGCAGCCGGTGTAGAAGCCCGGCTAGTATGCTCACTACAGCCGCTGTCATTCGTGCCCGGAGCACCGACCCTTCCCAGGCCCCGGCAGTCGAAGCTGTCTGCGAAATTGGCCAAGGCGGCCGAGGACAGGGACCGCTTCGCCAAACTGTACCAAACGGCGTCGCAGCCAGACCCAGTCTCGGCCTCGACGTCCATGACCCCTCCGAGGCGCCGACTCGGCCACCCCAACGCCACAGGTTACAACATCCCATCAATAGCTTCTCCAACACAGCCATCGCCCTCAACGTCACACGCCCAGGACACCTCCAGCAAACGCATACGCAACGAATCACCTTACCCCGTCTACTGGGTCGAAGTGCTCGACGAGGCACATCAGAAGTGGCAGCCTGTGGACCCCCTAGTCACAGAAACGCAATGGAAACCAGCCAAGCTCGAACCCCCGGCCTCAGACCGCGCAAATTGTCTGTCATACGTCATCGCCTTCGAGGAGGACGGCAGCGCGAAGGACGTGACGCGCCGGTACAGCAAGGCATACAACTCCAAGACGCGCAAGTGGCGCATCGACGGGCTCCCCTCCTCGAACGCCCCATCCCCGCCGCCGGGCAGCGGACCGGACCCCCCACTGGCGCCGGACAGGTGGCTCCGCCGCGCCCTGCGTCTCTACACGCGGCGCATACCCACGGACCTAGACCAGATCGAGAACAACGAGCTGCTGGCCGCCGAGGCGCGGGAGCCGATGCCGCGCAACGTCGCCGACTTCAAGGACCACCCGGTCTACGCCCTCGAGCGGCACCTGCGGCGCCACGAGGTCCTCGCCCCGGACGCGCACTTTGTCGGCACCGTCTCCGCGGGGAGTAAGGCTCCCCTCGAGCGGATCTACCGCCGGCGCGACGTGCGCATCGCCCGCTCGGCCGACAAGTGGTACCGTCTGGGCCGCGTGGTCAAGCCGCTCGAGATCCCCGTGAAGTGGCTGCCCAAGCGCGCCGTGCGCAGACGCGGGCTCTTTGACGATGACGACGGTCCCGATGACGACGATGACGTTGATCCCGTGCTAGGCAGCGGCGCCGGGCCGGGCGACGTCAACGGCACGCCGCTCTTCACGACCGAGCAGACGGAGCTGTACCGCGCGCCGCCCGTCGCGGGCGGCCGCGTGCCCAAGAACAAGTTCGGCAACCTCGACGTGTACGTGCCGAGCATGGTGCCCGAGGGCGGCGCGTACCTGCTCGACGAGCGCGCCGCGCGCGCGGCTTTCATCCTGGGCGTCGACTACGCGCCCGCGCTGACGGGGTTCTCCTTCCGGGGCCGGCACGGCACGGCCGTGCTCAGGGGCGTCGTCGTGCCGGCCGAGAGCGAGGAGGCGGTGCGCGCCGTGGTCGAGGGCCTCGCGGACGCCGAGGCCGAGGCCGAGCGGGAGCGCAGGGCGGCGCGGGCGGTGAGGATGTGGAGCCGGTGGCTCAAGGCGCTGAGGATACGCGAGAGGGTGTGGGCCGGGGCCTCCGAGGGGGAGGTGCTGGCTGAGGAGAGGAGGATTGGGGAGGTTGTTGATAGGGGCAAGGGGAAAGGCAAAGGGAAGGGCAAGAGGGTTATTGTGGACGAAAGTGATGACGCTGATGATGATGAGGCTGGACAGGCCGCTGATGATTGGGATGAGATGATGGAGGATGCGGAGAGTGATGTCACGGAGGAGTTTGATATGGTGCAGGACGATGATGAGGATGAGTATGGGGGTGGTGGGTTCTTGATTGAGTGAAGATCGGGTTGGCACGAATTCTTTGGATGATACCTTTGACACGAATAGATTCTTGATGTGGATATGGAAATATTGAAATATCTTTACATTTCTATGCTGCAACATAATTGACGTTCAAATCATCCATAGCTCCGCCATCTTGATGATACTCAGGGGCTGCCCTCCGCCAGCGTTCCAAACACCAAAAATAAAAGTGCAAAATAAAATCGTCATGACCGGCAAAAGCTCACAGACTCACCCGGAGGGGAGTCTGCTACGAAGATCCTAGGGAGGGATCTTACTGCCGCACAGGATCGCACTGTCGTCGAGTAGTGGTCTGTGTTGTCGTCGGGATTGTTGTTTTTAAAGTATTTTTTGTTGTCGTCATCGGGGAATCGAACTCGTGTCCTCCTCGGGCCTGCTACCTCGCATTCCCTGTCCATTAAACAATCTGACCATGTTGCCAAATTTTCCAATCGTCTTTTCCTCCCCGGCAGCAGACTGCGTTAACCGCGCCTATAAGGGCTCTGACCACCTGGGGGGTATTCCCTCCTGAGGATCAAGAACAAAAGGGCGGCCCAAGCTTGAATCGAGCCATATGGAGGCATCCTCCCTACAGCCCCCCCGACCGCCCTCAGCTGTCCATCCTCTCCTCCAACCACCGCGCAATGGCCTCGTCCGCGCCCGGAGCCAGCCCAAATCCACCACCAGCACCGTCCCCATCGCCAGCGTCGACGACACGCACCCGCCTCTCCGCCTCCCCCTCCCACCCGTCAAACTCCTCATCCCACTTCAGCCGCTCCTTGAGCTCGAGCTTGTCCACGCTGCGCCGCATCAGGTCCGCCAGGGCGCCGGCCTGGGTACCAAAGTTGTTCTCGCCGGCCTTCCTCCTCCGCTTCGTACTAGCGTTGCTCGCCGTCGCCGCGCGTCTCCTCCGCCTCGCCGCCGGCGCGGGCTGTGGCGCCGTCTGGTGCAGAAACAGGGCCTCGGGGATCTTGAGGGTGGACTGCCGCGGCGGGAAGGCGAGGTAGCCCTTGCGCGGGGGCCTGAGCGCCAGGACCTCTTCTTCCTCCGCCGCCTTGGCGCTGACGCCGTCGTCGCGGAGGGGGTCGAGGGACAGCGCGTCGATGGCGTCGAGGAGGGACTGCGGCAGGGTCGACGCCGAGGCGGTGCCGAAGTTGGGCGGGACCCACATGCCCGAGGTGTGGAAGAAGAGGCAGGGGCTGGCGAAGGGGTCGAACAGGTTGGAGGGGCAATTGAAGAGCGCGGGGATCTGGCTGCGGAGGTAGTGGAAGGCGGAGCCGTCTGCGCCCTCGACTGAGGGGGAGGAGGTGGTGGTGGTGATACCAGGGGATGAGAGGTTCTTGGAGGAGTTGATGGGGTGGTCCGGCAGGAAGGTGGTCCAGTTGTAGATGCCGTTGTAGGCGGCGAGCCCGCGGACCGCCATGCGCTGGTGGGAGTGGGACTCGGTCAGGGCGAGGGAAGCGGCGAGGCCCGCGCCGAGGTAGGAGCCGTACACGTAGATGTCCCTCCGAGAGCGCTCAGGCGGGGCGAGGTTGGCGGTGATCCATTCGTAGCCGAAGAGGACGTCGTGGATCGGGGTCGGCCAGTGGAGAGGTGTGGTGAAGTCCGGTTCTTCTTCATCCTCGCCGCTGACGCGGGATGAAGGGGAGGAGGCTGTGGAGGAGAGGACGGTATCCGGCCATCTGTAGTTGATGACGGCGGTAGGGTAGCGTCTTGTAAAGGCAGGCAACGGTGGGACCACATCGTTGCCGAGGGGTGAGAAGGGCGGGAGGCAGATGAGAAGAGGGCTTGTAGACGGATGGTTCTGGACCCCGTGGAGACTGTGCCCTTGTCAGCCTCTGCAGACCATCTGTCCAGGGACGGGCTCTGAACTCACTCAACCGAGATGCTGCCGGACGACGCGCACGGTACAATCACCCTTTCGGCCTCCGGGGCCGAGCTGTACCATCTCGGCCGCTGGTGTGGTGCGGAAGACCCGACACGGACACGGATTCGGACTGCGGCGGGGAGCCATCGTGCCATTTTGCACGGGAATGTCACGCCACTGCTACAACGCAAATGTCACGGACTCACTGCGTGCGGAATTAACATGCGGTTCTTTACTTGTGTTAAAGACTGGGACTTCAGGATGGCAGGCTTACTCTCAGGACCATGTCCTCGACAATCGCCGCTGTTCCAGGCGCGACACCCCGTCCGGAGTCCGACGTCCAAATGGCAGTCTGACACCGGTGAAGGGGTAAGATGCAGTCGGTCAAAAGCCGGGCCAATGGGGAGCACGGATCTGGATCTATCAATTACTGGGCAGTGCGGCACGCACACTCACTCAAGGAAGGTCTAATTCCGACCAATCCGCATCTCTACCATGGCCAGGCAATAGGGTCGGGATGATAACTATGAGTTGGGGGCTGAACTAGATCGGATTTTGAATGTGTCGTCTGAACTCAAAATTGCCCATGCATGGGCCACCCAGCCTACACGTGCCGAGACACACGCGTGGCCAGCAGTAGATCACGGTCAAGAAACAAGCATCTTGAGCTCCCTGAGCCCTCTGAATGGTGCACTAATGCTGCAAGATTTAGCGCCGTTGCCGCCCGCCAACGTCATAGCCAGTCCCACTGCGAGCCCTGGAGCTGGAGGGTTCTCGGCCTCCCCGCCCAAGTCATAAGTACCCAAGGTATCATGTGGAAGAGCCCCAAGAGACACAAATACGAGTAGCATTCCATCCAGTGTCGCCGAGAGTCCGCCCACCGTTGTAGAATTGATCCAATCACTCCATCTGTGTTCGGGATCTCGGAACTGCCGGTTAAGACCCGGAAGTCCATAACAAGCATTATTGCCAAGATCTTTGACCTTTCCAACCCTCGCTCAGTACTACATCATCACTCATGGGACCCTGAATCCGCACGGCCGGACCGGCCAGCCAGCAAGCAAAGCTGCAGCCACAATGAACGATGCAGGCGGAGAGTGCTTGGAGCAGCACGTCAAGGAGGAGGATGGACGCGCCGAGGATCTGCCCAAGGCCATCGAGAGGAACATCCAGAATGACCGGGCGCATCTCGATCCCAGCCGCTGGTGGTTCGCATCCTCCGCCTTCCCCATGATCGCGGCCACCCTCGGACCCGTTGCCAATGCCTTCAGTATCCTGGCTCTTGTCCGTCCATGGAGACAGAGGATCCCTCCCGGGTCCAATATCACGATAGCCCTCTACCAAGATGATCCGGTCTGGTGAGTTCGCCCCTTTGTTGGCAATTGGCCAGCACTTGGCACGTTTCTTTGTGGCCCTACTGACCAACACTGCAAGGCTTCTTGCCATCAATGCTTGCCAGCTGGCCATGGCTCTCATCGCCAATCTGTTCTTGCTGCTGAACATGACGAGGCGAATCCGCTTCACGATAGCCCAACCCGTGACCATCGTGGGGTGGTAAGTATTCGCACCTTGACTCTCTCCAGTCCAATGTCCTGACCATGTGCAGGTATCTCTCTGCCATCCTCCTCATCGCCCTACTCTGCACAGCAGTCGGCCCTCTCCAGCTGTATCCTGAGATCGAGTATGTCTGGTCGCAGGCCTTCTACTACGGCATGTACGGCGCCATCCTGTACTTCATCACGGCCTCGCTCATGGTCGTCACCTTCGCCGGCGCCCAGGCCGGCAAGTACGACAAGGACTTCCAGCTCACCAACGCCCAGCGCACCCTCATGCTCCAGACCATCATGTTCCTCATGTACCTTCTCATCGGGGCCCTCGTCTTCGCCAAGATCAACGGCTGGACGTACCTCGACACGGTCTACTGGGCGGACGTCACGCTATTCACGGTCGGCTTCGGCGATTTCGCCCCGCAGTCGACCCTCGGCCAGTCCCTCGTGATCCCCTACGCGCTCATCGGCGTCATCAGCCTCGGTCTCGTCATCGGCTCCATCCGCAGCCTCGCCCTCGAGCGCGGCAGGAACAGGCTGGACGCGAGGATGATCGAGAAGCGCCGGCGGCGCTTCCTCAAGGAGATGACCAAGAAGGGCAAGGACGGCATCCTCGTCCCCATCGAGCCGGGCCGCGCCGAGTCGGACCTGAGCGAGTTCCAGCGGCGCGAGGCCGAGTTCAAGCTCATGCGCAAGATCCAGCACCAGGTCTCCATGACCCGCCGCTGGTACGCCATGGCCACCTCGACCAGCATCTGGATCTGCCTGTGGCTCGTCGGCGCCAAGATCTTCCAGGTCTGCGAGTTCCCCTACCAGGGCTGGAGCTACTTTGACGGCTTCTACTTTTGCTTCGTCAGCCTGACCACCATCGGCTACGGCGACATAACGCCCGTCTCCAACGCCGGCAGGTCCTTCTTCGTCTTTTGGTCCCTGCTCGCCCTGCCGACCATGACCGTGCTCATCTCCAACGCCGGCGACACCATCGTCAAAGCCATCCGCGACGGCACCGACTTGCTCGGAAGCATCACCATCCTGCCGGGAGAACGTGGTTTCAAGAAGGATATCAAGGAGATCGTGCGCGTCATGTCCTTTGGCAAAGCGTACGCCAACCCCACCAGCTCCAGCGACGACGAGTCGATCCACGAGGATCCTCCCGGCCTCCTCGGCGCGGCGCAGCCGACAAATATCTCCAGCGACGACGATGACGGCCTCGACGTCGACGGCGACGACGACGACAACGGGCCCGACACGGACGCAGAGATCGGCGATGAGCCGCGAGAGAAGCGCCTGAATGATGAACAGCCCGCCGTGAGCAGCGGCAAGGCCAAAAATGATTCCGGGAGGCGCAACGGGACCGATAAGAATACCGACGAAGCGGATTGTGCTTCCCCCTCGTCGTCCAGCCCCCTCCAGCAGCGGCGCGTGCAGACCCTCCAGATGTCACGGGCATCCACCCTCTCCTTCGCCGACTCCACAAACCCCCCCAAGTCCGACCACCACCCGCAGCACCACCACCACGGCCACAGGAGGAACCTATCGCGCGCCAAGACCACCAGCGGCGCGTCCTCGCACTCGTCGGTAAGCGGCGGCCGCCCAGGCAGCAGCGGCAGCGCCGCCACGACCTCGCGGCACCACCGGCACGGCAGGCTCACGGCGCGCGACGACGAGTCGGTCGCCCGCGTCGACCTGCCGCCGTCCCTGCCGTCCACGCGCGCCGAGTACCTGTCGCTGCTCATCGACGAGATCGCGCGCGTGACGCAGCACCTGCGCCACCAGCCGCCACGCAAGTACTCCTTCCACGAGTGGGCGTGGTACCTGCGCCTCATCGGCGAGGACGAGCACGACGCCGCCACCCACCGCAAGGCGCGCCCGCACGTGCACAGCAAGAACTGCCGGCACGACGGCGGCGGCGGCGGCAGCAACAGCAGCAGCATCAACAACAACAACACGAAGGATAAACACCACCATCTTCACGGCGGCGTTGTGGGCAGGCAGTCCGCCGCGGAGCGCCGCGAGGGCGAGACCAAGGCCGCCGAGCTCGACGAGGAGGAGCACGAGATGCAGTGGAGCTGGGTCGGCACGCGCAGCCCGCTTATGGGCAGCCAGCAGGAGGCCGAGTGGATCCTGGGCAAGCTGACGGAGCGCCTGCAGAAGGAGCTCCGGCACGACGTGGAGAGGGAGTCGAGGGGCAGGGAGGGCAGCAGCTATAGCAGTTTTATTGCTGGCGGTGGTGGTGACAAGGAGGAGGAAGAGGTCCTAGAGGAGGAGATCGACGCCAAGGGGGTGAGTATGGAGCCTCCGGGTAAGGAAGCTGGAGACGATATTGTATAAAAGGGTAAAGGGAACTGATCTACAACTAGAGGGCAAAGGCGTTTGAAGACAGCGAGACCACTGGGTACAGCTGCACTGGATACCGTGGGGAGCAGTTCGTTTTAAGGAGTTTAATGTTTGAAGCATGTGTCATTAGCAAATGAACCAAGTTCAAGATTGAGCACTTTATCGCAGCATTCCCTTGCCACGCGTGTGGCATATGAGTCAGGAGCCCCGGATCCGAATAACTCTGGCCATCGGTACGATAGCAGTATTATGTATTCCGCTACTTATTACTCTCTAGAATGGTGTAGAATACAGCACTTGACGTGCCAAAGCAACGCTTGTCTAACCATGCCAAAACGCCAGAGCGGAAAAGCCCTCAAATGCAGAGTTTCCCCCCTTGTCCCATGGTATCTCTTTCCCGTCCCCTCTTTGTTCCATGTAGGAACGAACCGAGCAGAAATGAGAAAGATAGAGGCCCAACGCAGCGCGTACCGCGTCGGCCCAAGATGCGGTCCGGATCGGAGGTGACAAGCCCACCCCGAGAACTGGAACCCAATGATAGCACACATAGACGATACACCCATAATACAACTGTGTAAGCAGCATTAAAACCCTTCCCTTCCGTGATCCCCCCTCCCCCATGTTCCCATCCATCAATGAGCCACTTCTTCTCTTCCCACTCAACCCTTCATCCATCCCACCACCATGACCAATCACTTCGTTTTCTTCTTCAACAAAGCCCCCAGGCTTCAGTACTCCGCCCCAACCCAGTCGAGCGCCAGGCACAGCGCCCCAAACGCCGAGGCGCCCACCCGCACCACCACCGCGACGACGCCGCGCGTCAACACAAAGGCGCACCACACGGCCGCGAACGCCAGGCCCGCGCACAGCTCCGCCGCGGCCCCAAGTCAATGGCCCGACGCCAGCAGCAGGCGGCGGTTCTTCTTGATCACCACGTTGAGGCTCTTCTCGAGCTTCTCCGACTCGCGCCGCGCCACCGCCAGCGCGCTCTCGGCGTCCTCGGCCGACAGCAGCGGCACGCTGCTGAAGGGTGACGCCGATGAGGCCGATGACGAGGTGCCGCCCGCGGCGGCGCCAGAGGTGGCGACAGCGGTAGAGGTGTTGCCCAGCGCGGTCGATGTCGAGTCAATGTCTGCCATCGTCTTGAGCGGCGCCGTGGCATCTGCAATGTCCGGGTCACCAGCGACGGCAGCGGGGTCGTGGTGCGCACCGGCAGAAGCCGCAGCCGAGTTGAAGATCCACGGCGCCAGCGACGACAGAGAACCCGGGTGCGGAGCCTTGGCGTCCTGGCCGAGCGAGTTCTTCCACGAGGTGCCGAGGCTCAGACGCGGGAGGACGTACTGGTTGATGCAGTAGATGGCCTCCTCGCGCTGAATCTTAGCCACCGGATCGCGGTTCTTGCCGTCCGACGACTGCGGGAAGTACCCTGGCGGTCCGTTGGGGACAGCCCTGCCCTTGACCAGGCTGAATCCTCCAGCAGACTCGTGCCGGGTGTGGACGTACGATGCAGGTCCATTGGTAGCGGCTGCGATCAGCTTCTGCAGCTCCAGAAACCGCGTCTCTTCCTCCTCAGTCAGGTTCCGCACGCAGTCGCCGTTGGGCGTCAGCAGCACACGGACGCCGTCGAGGATCTTCCGGACGGCTTTGCCATCGAGGAGCGCGGCCTGGTCCTCCTCGGTGATCATTGAGCGGGACGACGCCATCATGTCCTTGGCATTGAGGCTGTCCTTGAGATCATGTCGCTGAGGCTGCGAGGCCGTGAGCAGCTTGAGCAGAGCAATCTGTTCTGGATCGGCAATGTCGCCCTTGGCCACAAGATCCTGCAAGATGGACTGAGGGGTGGGAAGATGTCTCTCAGTTTCGGGCGTCTTGCTGCCGGTGTCTTGCTGCTCCTCCTGGGGCGTGTCTACCACTTCTGCGACGGTCGCCTGCTTTGATTTGCTCTTAGGGGCGGGCGATTCGCTCTTTGGGGCAGGTTTGGGTTCTAGTTGCGGCTCAGGCTGCGCCTTCTTGCTCTTAGCAGGTTTCTCATCGGTAACCGTCTGAGCTTTGGCGGGTTCCTCCTTCACGGCAGCAGGACCCGGGGTGGCTGGACGACTCTGAACGGGCGTCAGACTGGAACCACTCGACTTGTCCTTCTTCTGCTTCTTCTTTCGTCCAACAATCGGGCCAACCTCAGCCTCCTTCTCAGGAATAGGCTGACTGGCGATCTTCTCGGCCTCCTTCTTTGTGGCCTGCTTACGCTCTTTACGTTGCTGGCTCTTGGTCGTGCTCCTGACAGCTGCCGCCCCGACTCTCGACGGCGGGGGCGAGCTGGCCCGCGAGCCAGACATGGTGGTCGAGACAACAGATGCATTATCCGAGATGATCTCGCTAGCCGGAGTGCCAGGACGGTTAGTGGGCAGGACGGAGGACCGACCGTGATGTTTGGTATCGATAGACATCGATAGGGTGGGAGCCGCCTCGGTCTTGGGAGTGGGAACAAGCCGGAGACTCCTAGGTCCCGACCGAGCTACTGGCGACGAAACTGCCGCCGCAGTGGGTGTGGGAAGGGCTGGGAAGCCGGAAGCCTGATCCGACGCGGTCTTGTCAACCGCAGAAGACGACTCAGCAACCTTGGCCTGTTGCGACGTTCTCGTAGCGGCTGCAATATTAAGGATGCCGGGGACTGGCTTCTTTCCAGCCTTCTTCGGGGTCTCGACCGCAGGTCCGGCAGAATAAGGTGCAGGGGTCGGCGGTTTGGCAGTAGTGTTTGTGGGAGGCTGAACAGGTGTTTTCTTCGACGATGCAGGGGCTGTTGCCACGGCCTTCGGCTGAACAGGCGTAGCAGGAGCGGGAGCGGGAGCCTGCGGTGTCGCCTTGGCATCCAGAGCTGGGAAGTCTGCCTCTTGCAGAAGCTGCTTGGAAGAGCTTGCGATCTGTTTGGAAAGCCCAGTCTCGACGGCCCGTGCCTTGACCGTTTTCTTGGTCTCTGCGCTTGGGGCTTTCTTGGGAGTTTGCTCAAAGGGTTTAAGAGGGATGATGGGCGTAGGAGTCTGTCGAGTCGCTGCGGGACTTGACGGGATAGCATCCGAAGCAACGGGAGGAGGCTGAAAGCTAACAAAGCCAAGACCTGGCGGAGCTGCCGGCGTCGAATAATACTGGGTGCCAGCGCTGAAGTCGTCCTCCGAGACCAGGGCGTCTACTGTTGAGGTTGCCTCGTCCATAGAGAGGAGCTCGTCATCTACAAGAACAGTCAGCTATACCATCCAATATCAGGTATGAGACGCTCTAAGACCATGGGCGGCAACAACGCAATACCACTTGGCATCTGAGGGAGGCTGAAAGACACCAAAACACGTTATATACATGGACGTTCGGTGTCACGCCTAGGACTATTTGCCATCATCGTCTTCCAGAGAGGGGTTAAGGGTTACAGGTGGCACAAGCTCTCGTGTAAAGAAAAAGAAGAATATATTTGCCAACAAGGTCAATGCAGTTTTCCAGGGATCGGAAACTGCATTGCTGGTTAACGTACATGAAACCCCTCGAGAGGAAGACGATGATTGGCTTGCCTTGCGTAAACCGATGTCCCAAGAAGTCAAAAGCCCATGCCGAAATACTCCATCGCCGAGACTCAAAGTTGACAGTGATGGGCCCCTGGACATTGTCGAAGGAATCTTTCCCTCCTGCGCAAAGGATAAGAAGAAATGCAAAGTTTTGTGTGTAAACGCCAATGCAATCCTGGCCTTGACCGGACCTGATGTTGCGATGCTCGCTGAAATAGACGCGAATCCTCGTTTTTCGTGCCATAGAACAGTCGGGCCAAATCCCTTGGCCTCGAACGTCCCTCATAATACATCAAAACAGACAAAAAAGCAAAAGAAACGAAAAGCCTCCCTCAGTGTACGTCGTTCCTCAATTACCACCTGGGGTAACCAGCATTATACATCATGCCCGGGTTGTACCCACCTTGGCTCTGGCTTCCAAACAGCCCCTGTCCAACTCCGGCATTGCTCTGTTGGTGTTGCATGCGTGCCTGCAGGATGCTCGGGTCCGCAAGATCAACTAAGGCACTCCCCCCAGAGGAGGAAGTGTTAGCGTGTCTGTGCTTCTTCCCCTTCTTCTTCTGCTTGGAACCGAAGTCTTGGAATGCTCCAGGCTGGTTACCGTAGAGCGATGCCAGGAGGCCGGAAGCAGGAGCTGGGGTGGTGGAGGTAGAGGGTGGGTACTGATTAGAAAAGGAGGAAGGGAACATGTACTCACGCTTTCCCGCATCGTGAGCCTGGGCACCACCTGTTCGGCCCCTGCTGTGAATGAGGTTCTGAAGAATCTCGCTAGTATCCTTCTGGCCACCAAATCCAGCACCGCCAAAGCCGTGGCCTTGACCAAACATATTGGGAGGAGTGCCAGTGGACTTGAGGCCCGGGGGAGGGCCAGGCATTGAGGACTGGTAATACTGGCCACCAGATTGGGAGTTGAACGCAGTCGGCATCATGGAAGCTTGCTGCGCCATGACCCTAGGGTTGGCTGCAAGCTTCACCGAGGTTGAGCTTGAGGCCCCCTCATTGGCAAAGCTGTACCGCGATGTCTGGCGGTTGTGGCCCTGGCCCTGAAATAAGCCAGTCTGCGAAGGCGTGATGCCTGGAGGCAGATGATCGGCAAACGAGGCCTGTGGTCGGTTGAACAGTTGTTGCTGTTGTTGAGGGGTCATAGATCGACTTCCGGCGTTGCTCAAGCCAGACGGCTGCATCAGGTTGGTTGCCAGACCAGCACCGAAGGCGTCATTACTGCTACGTTGGATTGGAGGTTGACCGCGACCCCGCCGCTGGTCAAAGACACCACCCTGACCATGGGTCCCGTCTTCAGGCTCTCCTCCGAGTGCCAAGCTACCGCTACTCTCAGGCTCTCCCTCGGATGCTTCTTGTGCCTCGCTCTGGGATTCTTGGTCGACACCCAACCGACGTTCTTCTGCCTCACGGAAAGCACGTCGCCTGGCTGCGCCGTAAGGGTCGAAGAGAGGAGGGAAGTTTTCCGCCATTGCATCGTCCCAGCTAATGTTCGCGAAGTTTGCAACCTGTATGGCTTTCACACAGCTGGCCAGCACCTTGTCGTGATGATCGGCATCAGACTTCGGCACGGTAGAGGAAGCTCGACTGGGTGGAGCCTCAGTAGAAGTATTGGAAGCTTGAGCAGGAGGCCGCTCTGGCTCCTCTTGGATTGCCAACTCAGATTCCTGGGCTGACTCGGCGGTGACAGGAAGGGACATCGAGATTGCGGGGCTCGAGGCTGCGCCACTGGTAGCATGGCTTCCACGGCGGCTTCGGACTTGAGGGTGCCGAGCCCAGTTCGCAGAGGAAGGTAGCGCTGATGCGTCTCCGTTCTCGGAATCGTCGCGGCTAGAGCTTCGAGCCATGGGTTGGGACTGTGGTGGAGGGTGCATCTGCTGCCTGGATGTGGAACGAGCGCCGCCAGCTGCTAACGGTCGTTGCGTCTGGATACTATTCATTGAAGAAAGATCTTGTCGAGTGTAACTGTCCTCTTCATCACCTAGCTCGTGCAAGAACATGCACTGTCGGTTCGTGCATTGCTCATGCCGAAGCCAGGCGGAACAGTACTTTGTGGTGCCGAGTTGGGCTTTGAGGACCCGATCTCCATTCTGGGAGCCGTTGACAGCCTGGATACAACGCTGTGCTTCCTCCTTCTTCTCGAACGTCACATAGATACCAAGGGACTGGTTCTGGCCGTCGGAGCTCTTGCGATTACTAATCGAGATCTTTTGGATGTTGCCGTATTGCCCGAAGAACTCGGGCTTGCGCAGCGTCTTCAGCAACTCGTCTTCACGAACAGTCGGCGTAAGACCAGTAACGTATACGAGGTTCTTTTGTACGACGCGCACACCGACGAGATTCTTCCGGTTCTCTTTTTCGCTTTCTCGCTTTTGCACTTCTTTTTGACGTTGTTCGGCAGCTCGCTTCTTCTGATTCTTTTGAATGTTGGCACGGAACTCGGCAACCCTTGAAAAAGTTAGTCGCGGTGGTGAGAGAGGAATGGGGGCTGGGCAAACATACTCGTCCGCAGTGACAACCTTCCACTGTATTGTCTTCTCGTCGTAGGGTCGTCGGCAGGCAGGACACAGGCCATTCATGGTATTCTTGATGTTGTTGAAGCAGAACTGGCATATTTGATAGCCACAAGGACACGGCCGAAAGTTTCGGTCGGACAGATCGAACTCTTCGATACATAGAGGGCTGCATAACAGTCAGCCAAAGCTTGTCGTGGTATGGAGTACGGGGAAGTCATGGTCGATAGATGCTGAAAGGGGGACGTGGGGGTCGGGATCAAAACCTACCAGGTGTCATCCTCCTCCTCGATAAATGTATCTTGAGGCGCCATGATGGCTACTGTGCTCTGAGAACCCCGTTGGCCCGAAGAAGGGCACGCAGAAAGCCGGTATCAGAAGGGGAGGGGAGGCGGTCGGGGTGAGATGAAGTTGACAACCGGACGAAGAGGTCGACAGGAGACGCAAGGTTTTTGGGTATCTCGAGTCAAACAGGGTGGTTCGTCTATGGGTTAAGGAAACTCGGGAAGAATGCAAAACGCCTTGTAGTAGATGTACAGGGAAGAGCGGCGATGCTCACTTCACGAGGTGATGGCCCCTGGGATGTTGTATGGGGAGAAAGTACGCCAGGTAGGAGGAGGAGTGGTGAAGGAGGAGAGGTCGCTTTGCCAGGAAGAAGCGAGGGCAAAAGCCTTCCAGAGAAGCATCGCGCTGGGCCGCGCTAGCTCTTTTGGGGTTGGTCTCGTGGAGGACAGTGCACGTGGCGAATCACGACTGGGAGAGGTAGTTCAAACCCAGTGCCTCGAAACAGCTCGCTCTCGCGCTTGTTCTAGAGTCTAATGCCCGAATTTGGAGGATTTTCAATTACGCAGATCTAATGTAAAATAGAGCTGGTTTGTCTCTTCTCAAAGGCCCTCTCAGCTGTACTCGCTGTTCCGTCGTTTCCATGCCTTAGGTATCTACTGAGATAATCCAGATCACGTGAACTCTGGCTCCGCGCTTGAAAGGGGCAGCAACGGTCGACAGCCTTTCGCGCGCCTTCCACAGCATATGCCCCACAAGGTCGACTCGCCCAATCACAACAACTGGAATTCTCTCTGAGCTTTGAAGAAACAATTATCCGTGGACTGGCCCGAGCCGACATCACCACCACCACCATCACCACCTCGTCGACCGGAAGATCCACCGACAGGGTTCTCCCAAAGACTGCAATTGAGAGGTCCTACCATCAATTGGCCTCGGGAAACCTTGTTCATATCCGCAATGGCCAGCAAAATCTGCAGAAGCAGGGCTGTCGCCTCTGCCCTGCGGCCGGCTAAGCCCTCGGTCGCGGCAGCTCGATGCTTCTCCGTCACCAGCCGCCAGAGCGTCAACCTCCCCAAAGATGCGCCCAACCTCCGCAAGGCCGAGAGGGCTCCCGTCGGCACCCTGCATGTTCCCCTTGTGAACCCCGCCGACAAGTATGCCTCCAAGGCCGACAACATGCACAAGTACGGGTCTTGGATCATGAGCTGCATGCCAAAATACGTCCAGCAGTTCTCAGTCTGGAAGGATGAGTTGACCATCTACATCTGCCCGTCCGGCGTCATCCCCGTTTTCAACTTCCTCAAGTGTATGTTGTTGCTCTAGATCCAGAGATCCTGGACGAGTTTTTTGAGACGTGAGTTCGTGGGCTAATCAGAACCGTAGACAACACTTCCGCCGAGTTCACCCAGGTCAGCGATATTACCGCCGTCGATTTCCCCACCCGCGACCAACGATTCGAGATTGTCTACAACCTCCTCAGTGTCCGGCACAATGCCAGAATTCGCGTCAAGACTTACGCCGATGAGGCTTCTCCCGTGCCCAGTGTCACAGGCATCTTCGACGGTGCCAACTGGTACGAGAGGGAGGTGTACGATCTCTTTGGTGTCTTCTTCGTCGGCCACCCGGATCTGCGGCGTATCATGACCGACTACGGTTTTGAAGGCCACCCTCTGCGGAAGGATTTCCCCTTGACTGGGTACACCGAGATTAGATACGACGAGGAGAAGAAGCGAATTGTGACGGAGCCACTGGAGCTCACGCAAGCTTTCCGGAACTTCGAGGGTGGCTCGAGTGCCTGGGAGCAGATTGGTCCTGGCACGGACAGGAAGCCCGAGACCTTCAAGCTGCCCACGCCGAAGCCCGAGGAGAAGAAGGAAGAGCAGAAGAAATAGACGTCCGCTTTCTTATGTTTTGTACATATCCCGATGTAGAACTACGGCAAACAGAGAGTTTCCATATCGTCTGCCTTCTCTTGCAGAAGTCTGTGATGAAAACGAAGCGTGGGCGTGAATGACATCCGGAAAAGCTCTAACACCTTGCGAACAGACTGCTGACGAATCAGATTGAACAGATTCACCAAGACATTTCGGGGGCTTTTCTTCGAGTTCGAAGGTCTGAAGGGCGCAAGTTATTGACGTCGGCACATGTCGGAGCAGGACAATAAAGTAATGGGGATCGCAGATTCAGTGACTGTTTCGATCAAAAGAGCTGCTCCAATACCTTGGATCGAGAGGGCCGGTTCAGCGCAGAGCATGTTGCTTTCTCTGATCACTTTGGTTATGGTAAACGGCGTGTTCAGGCAAACCCTTCGTTTTCTATCCTTGGTTAGAAGGCTCTTGGGGAGCATGTTTCTTTGCCAAGACATAACTTGCTCCGTGGAACCACAGAACCCAAGCTCCGTACTCGAACCCTGGGCAGACTTTCATCTTTCATCGACCTGAACTTTGCTCATCCGCAGCATGGGTCTCAGAAAGTCTCGAAATCGTACCTCCATCACACACCCTTCTGGTCTCTCCAGGAGACATCCTAGGTGATACAATTTCGACCTTCCACGGCCGTACGGACGCCTTCCTTATAGGTCATCTACACCCTGGCTGATATCACAACAATCATAACTAGTCGGCAATACTTCAGAAGGCTTTAGGAAGATCAAGATAAGTTATTCGCACGAAAGCTGTTCGAGTACATCGTCGCCACAGCTCGGAGAGAGTAGTCTGCGTCACGCTACAGCACTGTTACTCTCAACTTCAACCTGGAGCCAGTCTGAACCTACGCTCTCTGCCTCCTTCGAGACCGCTTTCGAATATATGTCAACGAGTATGCTGGCTAATAGCCATTTGGAGGCAGACGACGCCGAATATGAACGGTTCGAATGCGAGTTCTACACCTTCGACGGCAACCCTATCCCGCTCCCTGACGAGCTGCACATCCATACAAGGAGCGGTTTAGTAACGAGGGTGAAACAGTGCGTCATCAAAACCAAGTCGTTGGTCAAGTCCCTCATCACGTTGCGTGTGATGAGGAGGCAATCCAGCGAGACAGCGAGGCATATGTCCCAGCACAACGATAATGCCATTGATCTGACAGCTGGCCGCGTCGGCCTTGGTGCACGGGCGTCTGAGGCATCTGAAAGGTTAGTCGCCAGGTTGCAGATGTTCTTCAATAACCCGGCTGAGGAGGCTTTTGCTGCTTTCCAGAAAGCTCGGAATGCACTGGATTTCGTCCAGCGAACCAGTGAAAGAAACGGCAAGGCGATGGCACGAAGCCTCAACCACGAAGATGACATGGCCCGATTGTCGTCCCAGGAGATCGAGTCGATGAACGTTGTTCGAGAGGCTGATGACTACCAGGACCCGGGTGATTGGGAGCTGGTAGAGGGATTCTCATTGTCCAGAGGAAAAGTCGGATGCCGCTGCATAATAAACATAATCACAACATAGCGTGCTGAAAGATATGAGTGACGACTGGCCAGATCAGGAATGCGTAGCAGAATGCCCTCGTCAACTGGTGAGCCCATTGCTTTTGAATGGATATATCGTGGGAACCGAGACAGCACAATATCAGCTGTCAATCTTAACAACACACTCACATTGCGCGCTATCGCCTGCACAACTTACTCTTCTCTTCTGACCCATTTCAATAGATGATATTCTATCTCGGAGTATAACGCATGAGCACTGGAACCGTCATTTCTGCCCATTCAGTCGGCTTCACAGTCACGATGTTTGAGCTACCCGGCCGTCGGCTAAACGATGTGAAGCATGGAGACATCTCAAGAGCTAGCGCTGCTGTCTGGAATACGCCAACGATAATTGGTGCGCGGAACAAGGACAAAGCCGGGGACGGCCGCAAAGGGCACTAATGTCGACCCCAAGGGCCGGGTTCTAATACCGGGAGCGACCATTCCCACTGCCGTGTAAACGTTGTTCCTGCATACCCGAACATGTACTCCGAACCCGCTCAACAGTAGGAGGGGCGCCCGCGACTGATCGTGGGGCGTCGCAAAAGCGCACACGATGTTGCATCGTTTTCTTTCATGAATTATTTTATGATTTCTAGACTCATCAGTCGACGGCCTGTATATACGACCCTCTCGCAGAGCTCCGGCGGTCTCCCTTGCTTGTCTAGATCTCGCGCCCGGCAGTTCGCGACCAGTCCTCGCAAACGACGTCACGACGCCAAGATGCCTCTCCACCACTTGATGATCGGGACCTGGACCCCTCCAGGCGCAATCTTTACCGTCGCATTCGACGACGAGAAGCTCGAATTGAAGCTGGTCAAGAGGACAGAGATCCCCCACGACGAGCCCATATCATGGATGGCATTTGACGTGAGCCAATTGAACCCCCCGAGAGGCAACAAGCATCCGATTGATGCATGGACTTATCCGACTTACACTGCACCGTAGCATGCGAAGAAGAATCTGTACGGCTCGGCCATGAAGAAGTGGTCCTCTTTCGCCGTCAAGAGCCCGACCGAGATCGTCCACGAGGCATCGCACGCCATGGGGGGAGATCGTAAGTCACAGCTCCCCATCACCTCTCCCAAGATTCGCGAGATGCCAACCCTTATCACGCGCTTCCAGCCCAGGCGAACTCCTCCGAGACAAACACCCGCGCCATCTTCCTCCTCCCGGCCAAGCAGCCCCCCTACGCCGTCTACTGCAACCCCTTCTACAAGCACGCCGGCTACGGCAACGTCTTCTCCGTCTCCGGCTCGGGCGCCCTCGCCTCCAACATCCAAAACTACCCCTACCAGGAGAACACGGGGATCCACGGCATGGTCTTCGACCCCACCGAGACCTACCTCTACTCGGCCGACCTGACGGCCAACAAGCTCTGGGTGCACCGCAAGGTCCCCGGCCGCGCCGACGGGCAGGTCGAGCTCGTCGGCTCCGTCGACGCACCCGCACCCGGCGACCACCCGCGCTGGGTGGCCATGCACCCGACGGGCAACTACCTCTACGCGCTGATGGAGGCCGGCAACCGCCTCTGCGAGTACGTCATCGACCCGGCCACCCGGCTGCCCGTCTACACGCACCACAGCTTCCCGCTGATCCCGCCGGGGGTCGCGACGCACGACGCCCAGACGGGCAAGGGCCTGTACCGCAGCGACGTGTGCAGCCTGACGCGCAGCGGGCGGTACCTGTTCGCGACGGCGCGGGCCAACAGCTTCGACCTGACGGGGTACGTCGCGGCGTTCCGGCTGCGCGACTGCGGCAGCGTCGAGGCGCAGCTCCTGCTGCACCCGACGCCGACGAGCGGCGGGCACAGCAACGCCGTCGCGCCGTGCGACTGGAGCGACGAGTGGCTGGCCATCACGGACGACCAGGAGGGCTGGGTGGAGATGTACCGCTGGAAGGACGAGTACCTGTCCCGGGTCGCGCGGGTCAGGATCCCCGAGCCCGGGTTCGGCATGAATGCCATCTGGTACGACTGAATGGAAGGGGGGCAAAAAACCGTGGCATAGAGCAGAGCGAGAGGGTGGGTTGTGCTTTCTGAGGACGTTCATACAAAGCCCATTTGCATAGCATATCACGGAGCAATTTGATACAATGTGAGGACTGGAAGCTCTCTTGTTCAGATCATATCATCATATCCTGAAATGTCCAAGACAATCTACATACGGAGTAATCGGTTTTCCTATATACAAGAAGTTTGGTTGCGAAATCCACGCTGTCTACATGCTAAATATTGATATCGTGTGTCATGACACATTCCCGTTTCCAATGGTGACCCAGTTGCGCCGTTGCCCAGATCAAAACAAATGTTGGATCCCAAATATTACCCTTCATGCAATGCATATCTCGGCAGCTTTTCATCTCATCCCGTCACAGTAACCGCTGTCGTACGTCTCGCCGCCCTCTTTGGCAGTGCAGTGAAGACAATCGCCCTCGAGACTGTCGACCAGACAGTTTCAGCAGTCTCCTCAAACCATACAATGCTGGCCAATACCCCCCAGGAAGTCCATGGCGATGCGCAAGTGCGCAAGGCGATCAGTCGTCGTCTACAATGTCGTCGCTGCTGCTACTACCAGAGGACGTTGTGACGGACCCACTGCGCCTTGCCATCGATACCAGGTGGTAGATGCCAAATGCAATCAGCGCCAGGACAATGAACAGGACGATGATGATGACGGCGATGACGTCGTTCTGCTTCATCGTGGAGTTTGTGTAGAGTGCGCGCGCCCCCGTCTAGTAGACGGAGCGCAGCCTGAGCTAAAGGTGTCTGTGGGCGTGGAGGAGGAATGCGGAGCAAGGCAGCCCAGTTGTGACTTGGGCTCGAGACTCTTTCGAAGGACTTGGCGTGCGGGTATGATGCGAGGAATGTTGCAAAGCTGTCGCTAGATAGAGGCACTGAAAGAAAAGGTTTCGTTAGTCCCGTTTCGTCTCAATCAACTGGAATGGCGGCTCTCATGGCCTGCAAGAGTCTGGTTGGCACTTACACCTTTGAAGCTTCAGAGACAACGGCCCCGCAGCGGATAGTAAGACTGCTGCAGTCGGTGTTTGTCGCAAAAGCTCACTTCAGATCTGGATGTTTCCGACTTGGTGAAAATCGCCTCGATTGTTCAGATAGCACCAAAGTGTCACACAGATTTGGATAAAAGCATTGGAATGTAGAGAGGCAGCACACAGGATTGGGAGCACGAATGCAGGCTTAAAGAGGGCGGTTGCCCCGCCACCTCCGTTCCCAAGTCAATAATGAAAAGGCTGGCGGGCCCTGGCGCCAACCACCCGCCGTGGAAAAGTGCAGGGGTCGCAGGCACCAAGCTGTAGTGGGTCAGACCGACCAGCCTCACTAAAAACGAGCCTGTAGAGCTCCTCATTCGCCAAAGCTCTAGCAGCTCAGGAACGCTGTGGGTCTCGGCCTGTTCAAGTGGTCTGGTCTTGCACCTCTGCAAATCCTGGCAATGGGTCTGGGTCAGCATCTTTACCAGCCCACGTCATTGGGACCTACGGAGTACCTTGGTAGGATCATTCACCTGGCCACAATTGAGCGAGTGTTCGGGCTGCTGGAGAACTTGTTTCAGCTTGTTCGTTCGAAGTGAACGTAGGTTCGCGGCCAAAAAAAAACCCTGGAATCTTTCCATATCATGTCAAGGTATTCGCACACTATCAAACAGAAAAGTAGCAAAGGCAGCCCCTTTTTAACACCCACCAGCAACCCACTCACGGAGGACTTCCCTTATAATCGCCCTCGTCGTCTCCCATACACTACCAAAAGACCAGTGAGATCAAAACCATAGAGCGCCAAATGCCCTTGATGGTGCCGTGCTGCGCTGCAAATGATGCGCTCGAAATTTCACCTATGTACCAACGCCAACGAGCCCATCAACTTCCATCCGGTGTAGAAGACAGACTTTGTCCGAGCCGACTTCAATCGGTCTTGAAGTTGATCTTCGACTCGTAGAATTGCAAAATCTGCAGGAACGGTCAGTAAGTAGAAAGATGGGACTGAAATAGCGAGGTGCTGCACACTAGTCGTACCTTTTGAGGGCATCTCGCGTATGCCTGCTTCGTGGGGTGTTGCGTCTTGTGTCCATTCTTCCAGTTTAGGAGAACGGTGAGTGCGCCGTCTTCATTGCGGAACATATCCACTGTCTCGACCAGGTCATCCCATCCACCAGCTGGAGGCTTGAACTCAACAGCCTTCTTGCTCTGCGGCGCATCGCTGTCCGCAGGGTGTCCGTTTTGGCGGGCGCGCTTCGCATTACCTCCCGCTCCGTTGCCAGTAGACTGCCGGCCGCGCTTCTTGGTGTTGAGAGCTTTGGTGGTCTCCTCGAAGAGCTTCTCGCGCCCGCCAATGCTGGTGAAGTAGTCGTCGAGAATTGCTTGTGCTGTGCCCCTGGTGGAAGTCAGCAATTTGTTTCCAGCCACGTATCCGTCTGCTTCGTTTGCCTTACTCGAAATTCTCCTCTGGCTCCCATGTGCGGTCAGATTTCTTCTCGAAACCCTCCCATTTCACCTCGAACCGTGGTTGTCCCTAGCATCCAAGTCAGCTTGGTAGATGACAGCACCCATGACAGTACGTACGTCCTCGGCAATCATGTGCGAAAGAATCTTCTCGACAACATATCTGCACCAAATGTTAGCTTTGTCGAGGTTCGATTGCCGAGAGGTGGGACGTACTCGTCGTCGTCCAGACCCTCTTCATCCTCGTCCTCGTCCTCCTCGTCTTCTGCAGCACCCCCATTGGTCCCTTTCTTGGCAAGATCATCGTCTGATTCGTCCTCGTCCTCCTCCTCCTCAACTTTATATGCAACACTCGGGCGCTCGCGTTTCGGCGGCTGCTCGACACTCACGTCGGACGCCTCATCGTCGCTAATGGCTATATATGACTTCGTTAGCATCTCGCTTGGTCGCTTGCGAATCATTGGGGCGCAGATCCCACACATATACGTGCGCCCAACCTATGCGCCTAGAGCTAACGGCCAGGCGACATTGAGGTTGTGGTAATGCGGTTTCGGGGGAGGACGGACGGGTCTAGCTTACCTGGAGGCATTGCGTTTGGAGAATGAAACGCTTGGAGCAACAAGAAGAGCACAATCTGAGAAGGTATCCAGCTGCAAGAGAAAAGAACCAGTGAAGCGCACAGCAGCGGCGTCGTGATTGACTTTGACCCTGATGGCTGGGAGTGGAAGCGTGCTAAAAGAATAAGTGGTCCTATAATTGTCGCGACCGATGGCCGGGGAAGCGCGTCTTTGCTGGGTGCCACGTGACCTAGCGTCACCGCCTTAATTGTTTGCTTTCGATGAGGCCCACCATGACAGACTGGAGACATGACAAGTTGGAGACAAGCATTCCCAAATCAATATCTACAGGTATGCTCAAATTAACTATATACCTAGATCATATGTTCTCATAGGACTCTAGTGAGAGAACCGCATTTGCCAGCCCATACCTTGAATATCTCCTCTTAGAATAATGATCGACCATGGTCGAGATTAGTCTAAAACGTCTCAACATGTGAGTGATAGCTTAGTAGGTAGCTGTGTTCCAGCCATTGAAGTTTATACACTCATAGCTAAAGATTGTATAACTTCATGGTACTCAAGATTTTTTATTCTACACTCACTCGCTATCGACGAGGGAGAAGAGAACAACAAGGGAATTTAGGCCATCCAGTGCCCTTGCTCAAAATGTCAAAGAAACTGGGAAATCCAGGAGTTGACATGATGTCACCCAAGCCATTCACCTGTCTAGCAATGAGAATGTGAAGTAGCTAGTTTACATCAACTGCTTCGCACCATGCAATAGTGTTGCCACTCGTTGGGCTCTAGAACGACGGTGTATTACATGTGATTGAAGCTTTAAAGGGTGTCGAATGCTTGAGTCTTCCGGTCAACCAGTCCATCTCTTTAGCCAACGCACAAGACAGAGAGGCAGTGTTATATCTGCCCACGTCTGCCAGAGTTGCTGATGCTCATTAAGTACGTTGACACTGTAACATCTAAAGCTTGTCTCGAATCGGGGTGTCATGTCTGAAAATTCAAGAAAACAAGACAGCTTAGGTTCTTCCCCTAGGCCTAGCCCAACAGGCGAGCTGTACAAACTGTGCTACATGCAGGTTCATGCATACATACTATTTGCATGCGAAGTTCAGGGGTAGTAATCCTTCAGCTGCCAAAACACGGGGAGGGGGGGAAGAAAAAGCCGAAAAAAGAAAGAAAGCAATCAATTGGTGTACAAGTAGATGAGTCAAGCGAGTAGAGCCCTGTCTGATACAAACTCTATCTACTTGGCCGATGTCTCCCAGCTAGGATAGAATGATCAATCGTCATGGAAGATGTTTCAATCAGGGTTGCCAGAAATAAAACGAGCGTCCACGAAACAATTGAATTGATGGACACAGCCGAGACAGGGTCTTGTATCCACTGATGTTTCTCGAAGCTGAGCACCCCTGAACCACGCCGCAGCATCAGGCCAACAGCTCGAAGATCCGCCGACTGATTGATAGCTCTTTATGACGTGCCTTGACAACCGTTGCCTCGTCACACGGTGGAGGCAATCACAGAGCCACTAGGGCTGCCCTCTCTTTCTCTTCGCAGTGCTCATAGACCAGATGGATCACCCAAGAGCATCAAGAAAAGCATCAAATGCCGAACTGCTTTCAGGGACTGGGGATCCGCCAGAGTGGAGCGTTTTGTGGCCTGCGATCGACAAGCGGAAGGGCGGAAGACGGTTGGAAGCTCAATTGGAACGGTCGAACTTCAAGGGGATCCCTGGATCCTGGAAAACCCGTTGACAAGCGCGATTGGGCTGAGCTTCCCGCCCCCCTGCAGCGCGCCCAATCGCGTGTCGCCTGCGCCAATAGCGCCAACAGCTTCCGCTAAATCTGGGGTGGAACACCCTGGACGCCTTAATAAAATACTGGACTAATAATTAAATTTCCAATCACCAATGTGACATTCTGCGCCGCTTCCCTCCGCACGCCCTCTCTCCTTTCCTTTGCGCTTGTGAACGGGGAGAACCATTGATATTTGACAGCAGCGACCGCCCAGTCTGTTATCAGGAGTGGAAAAGAGCCACCGTACGGAGAACGTTCCTAGAGCCCGAGCACTCAGAAGTCGCCTGTCAGCCATCTTCGCTTCGGGCCTTGAAGTTGAGACCGACGCTTGTCCAGATGCAAGCCTGATTGATTGTGGCGGACGACAAGGCCAGCTTCGCACAGCTCGACCGTCACCTCCCCCCGATCGCCTAATTCCAGGCCCTATATGACGAGCGCGAGATTTGCATGGCCTCGACGGAGCGATCCCGGAGTCAGCAAGGATGCCAGATAACTCCGATGCAAATATAGAGGGGAACACCCCGAAAGCTCCAAAGGACAGGAGCTGCCAGTTCTGCGGCCAGGCATTCACGTCCTCGTCGCTCGGTCGCCATCTTGACCTCTATATCAAGGACAAGAACCCCAAGGCGCCCGACGGCGTACACGATGTGGACGTTATACGACAGCTGCGCGGCAACATCACAAGAAGACAGCCCAAGGGCGCCGGCAAGAGGGATACCACCACACCCATAGCTACGCCGGCTGCTGCCTCACATAAGAGCCCTGCTTCAGAAGCCGGCTCTTCTCATCTCCAATCCCCTTCCCTCCACAAAGAGGGTCGCAGCCCCCTTGATTACACGGCCGGCCTCACGGCTTACACGCCGCGATGGGAAGCCACGGGCGTGATCAGCGACGCCTTGAGGAATGGAGGAACACCTCGGGGTGCGGCATCAGATGGCACTCACGATGCCGGCAGGACACATGCTTCCTCACGGGTGGCGAGCAAGCAGCTTGACAAGTCACAATTAGACATGAAGCAGAAGATGCAAGACGCTCTGGATACGAGCAGGGCAGCCGAGCTGGCATTGCGTGAGGTGATCGCCTCTTGGAGAGCAGCAAAGTAAGCAATGCGGGCGTTGTATCATTGACCATCCACATGGAACAACCGACTAACGAGCTTGACAGGCTCCAAATCGACACGACCTCCATGCCGTTTGACTTTGACCCCTTGTCTCTGGACTTCCCGGCTCTTGTTCTCCAATGTCTCAAAGCGCCACCCACGCTTTTCTCCTCCACGCAGCTTCCGACGCCAACGTCGTGGTCCATAACTCCTCCTGGGCAACAGCAGCATGTTGCTCTGGTGAATTATTTCACGGAGGAGTTCCGCAAGTGGAAGATCACCTGTACTTCTGCGACAACGGCCATCGGCGAAGACTTCACATACCCGCCTAGCCTAGTAGCGTTCCAGCCGGACACGCATGAGTATGTTCGGAAAGCATTGAAGACAGCTGAGAGTCTGGAACGACAGGTTGCGGATCACCTCGACTCGGCGTTCAATGTGTGGAACAGCCTTTCATCTGACCGCCAGCAAGAACTGTGGGTTCTGGAGCTTGCACGGAGCGCAGGGAGGAAGCAGAACGACGTGGAAAAGTTGAAGAAGGTCGAACACACGCTCAAGCAGGAGAATGCGAACCTCAGGTCGCAGATCGAGCACCTTAATCGGCTTCAACAACCTCGGGAATACAAGCTGTTCGCGCCGTCCACCGTGCCATTCGATCGCGAATTCCTGATACGCATGCAGGAGGCATTTGTTGTGAATGGACACAAGGCAATAGGCCTGGACGTGAATGACCGCCATTCGGATCTTAACACGCTCGTGGCTGCCTCCATCGACCGGTGGAAGAATGTGGTCACGAAGACTCGCTCGGCCGCCAGTAGTATCGGTGCCGACAAAGCAGCGGATCAGCCAGCGACGGCGGCCTCGACACCGCTGTCAGGCGGAGGCGTCAATGACACTCCTTCTGTCATGGCGCAAAAGGCTTCACAAGCGCCAGTCCCTATTGTGCAACAACCCCCTCCTCCGAAATCAAAGTCTGGAGGATCAAGCACCGCCACTCGGGCGAATACCCAAGACGAAGCAGTCAAGCCGGCAAATGACAAGCCACAATCGGCTGCCCCGACACCCACCGCGCCCTCGGTCGACGACGTGAGCGATCAAGATGCCGACGCCGAGATGGAAGACGATGATGGCTTTGCTCAGATGAACACGCCTATCACCAAGACCCCCACCCTATCGACTCCCCAGCAACATTCAGGGCAGCTTGAGGTCCAGCGCACGAGAGGGCCCAGCAGGCGTAAGACGGCCAATGGGGTGGTCAAGAATAGGGCGGTGTCGCAGACCAAGAATCGCAATACAGCAAGCCTTGGTTCCCGCAAGGCTACCTTGCTGAACTCTGGCGCATCGGTGCTTGAGATGAATGGCGCTGGCCAAGACAGTCCCAGCAAGTCTGAGCAACTGGCCCACGCAGATCTCGAAGAGCAGGACGAGGATGGGGACCCGATGTACACAGATGATTAAGTGTCACCGGGGGTTTTACGATAAGATGGAACATCAGTGAGGGAATGCAGCCGACGGCAACTGGTGATGATGCGCCTGGCTCGTTGCTCATTGGTTATCTAATGGGTCCATGTGAGACCATTTCACAGGCATGGCGAGCGTCCAAGCAATGTTTGGAGTTATATAATTGCTTATTGTAGCTATACGTTGTACAGACTGGTAGTGTACAGAATGAGACATGAGAGCGTTTCTCTATGAGTGGGAGAAGTCGAGAGCTTGAAGATGGGCAATGCGACGGCGATGGCACTCATGATCGGTTGACTCATATCCCATCCCAACCGCCAGGGGGTATTTGACATTCGACACATTGAGTCATCGTACTGTATAGACCTCACTATATGAACGGAACCGGGCCATTCTATATTTGAGGGCTGTATGACATCTATTCATCGATGCAAAGCCCTACCATGCACTTGTACGTATCAGAGAGTGTATCAGACTCCGCTGGGTCTCGAATTTCCACTGGACCCCGCGATTCTGCCAGAGCGACTCAGTGACTCAAGCAGGCCAAAAAATTTACCCCACCATAAAATCTTCCAGATTTCATCCCAACATCGACTCCAAGAGGAAGAACCTCTGCGAAATACCACCATTGAACCCGCAGACTGACTCCCAAGATCACTATGGCGGACTCAGGCTCCGGCGCGCAAGCGCCCCCAACTGAGCAGCTGGAGAAGCTGCTCCTCGACGAGGTCACCGGCGAAAAGGTACACTGGGAAGGATCCTCTTGTCGCACGACGCTCGGTCGAGTCGCGTGCGAGCAGATTCTCGAAGAACAATGGCTAACGGGGGAATTCCCGATAGGTGTCCAAGTCCGAGCTCAAGCGCCGACAGAAGCAGCGCCAGAAGGAGGAGGAAAAGAAGAAGAAGGCCGCCGCGGCGCCGCCCAAGGCCCCCTCCAAGAAGATCAACAACGAGGACCTGAACCCGAACCAGTTCTACGAGATGCGATGCCGCGAGATCCAGGGCCTGCTCAACTCGTCCGAGCCCAGCGACAACCCGTACCCCCACAAGTTCGAGGTCAACTACGACCCCTACAACTTCGAGAAGGAGTTTGGCCACCTCAAGTCTGGCGAGACCGAGCAGGCCAAGGAGATCCGCCTCGCGGGCAGGATATTCACCAAGCGCGCGTCCGGCTCCAAGCTCGTCTTCTACGACATCCGCACCGGCGCCGACTCCAAGACTCTCGGTTCCAAGATGCAGGTCATGTGCCAGGCCCAGTACGCCAAGGAGGGCGGTGTTCCCTTCGAGAAGCAGCACGAGCACTTGGCTCGCGGGTGAGTTACAATCAAGGGCAGCAGTCTTTTTCGAGATGGAAGTGTGCTAATTTGCGGCTGCGATCTAGTGATGTTATCGGCATCGTCGGTTTCCCCGGCCGCACTGCACCGAAGAGCAAGATCGAGAAGGGCGAGGAGGGCGAGCTTTCGATTTTCGCGACCGAGATTGTCCTGCTGAGCCCGTCACTACATCTCCTCCCCTCCGAGCGCTTCCCGTTCAAGGACGTCGAGCAGCGCTTCCGAGCCCGATACCTCGACCTGCTGTTCAACGACTCGTCAAGAGAGGTTCTCTGGACGAGGAGCAGGATGGTCAGCTATATCCGCAAGTTCTTCACTGACAGGGACTTCCTTGAGGGTGAGTCCACCCCTCCGAGTATTCTCAATATAGTAGTCTCGATCATACTGACGATGACGCACAGTCGAGACGCCTATGATGACGGCCATTGCTGGTGGTGCTACTGCGCTGCCCTTCATCACCCACCACAACGACCTTGGTATCGACATGTTCATGAGAATCGCTCCTGAGCTCTACCTCAAGCAGCTTATTGTCGGTGGTTTCAACAAGGTCTTTGAGCTAGGAAAGAACTTCCGAAATGGTGAGTCACCCTGATCATTTCAACTTACCAGCGCGAGTGCGTGCGTGATTCTGACTGTCTGTAACAGAGGGCATCGATCTCACCCATAACCCCGAGTTCACCACTATCGAATTCTACGAGGCCTACGCCGACGTGTACGATGTCATGCGGACTACCGAGGAGCTGGTCAGCGGTCTCGTCAAGCACCTGACGGGCTCGTACAAGACGACCTTTACGACGCAGCACGGCGAGAAGTACGAGGTCAACTGGGAGGCGCCGTGGAAGCGCTTCGAGATGATCCCCGAGCTCGAGAAGCAGACGGGCAAGAAGTTCCCGCCGGGCGACCAGCTGCACACCGAGGAGACGAACCAGTTCCTCAGGGACCTGCTCAAGGAGAAGAACCTCGAGTGCACGCCGCCGCTGACCAACGCGCGCATGCTGGACAAGCTCGTGGGCGAGTACATCGAGGAGCAGTGCGTCAGCCCGGGCTTCATCCTCAACCACCCGCAGATGATGAGCCCGCTGGCCAAGTACCATCGCAGCAAGTCCGGCCTCTGCGAGCGCTTCGAGGCCTTCGTCTGCAAGAAGGAGATCGCCAACGCCTACACCGAGCTGAACAACCCGTTCGACCAGCGCATGCGCTTCGAGGAGCAGGCGCGCCAGAAGGCGCAGGGCGACGACGAGGCGCAGATGGTCGACGAGGACTTTTGCCGCGCGCTCGAGTACGGCCTGCCCCCCACGGGCGGCTGGGGCCTGGGCATCGACCGCCTGGCCATGTTCATCACGGACCGGTACGCCATCCGCGAGGTCCAGACCTTCCCCTTCATGCGGCCCGAGAAGCACGACGCCACCAAGCCCGGCGAGAAGCTGGCGGCCGAGGTGGTGGATGTGCAGCCTATGCCTGAGGAGGGTATTCGTAAGTTTTGTTTTCCCCTGCGTTCAGAGGAGATGAGCTTGTTGGGTAACGTTTGACTGACTTTCTTTGATGATGCAGCTCACAAATAAATGATATGAGATCACAACAGTGTAGATTGATGTCTGGGTTATGATTCCTGAATGAGATTCTGTGGTATCTAACATCAGGGTCATTTGCATAGACGATATAGAGCTCGTGTAAAAAGGGTTAGAAGAAAGCTACCCAAACAAAAAAATCAAAATGGTATTGAGATGTGTCATATGTCTAAAGTCTAGGCAGAAACAACTGCCAATTGTGTCTCGTCTTGATATTTATACACGCGCACTCTGGCACTCTTTCCCGGCCGTAATGATTATACACAGTTTTAGTACACTTGATCTTTCTCTCTCTATCTTGTCACAGATCACGCCTTCTTGGCTTGAGCAGCAGCAGCCTCCTTTAACCTCCGCTGGATCATCATCAGCGTGGACTTGGGGACCCGGAGCCGGTGGCCCAGGACGAGCGCGCCGGTCAGCAGGGCCAGCGCGCCGGCCTGGTGCAGGGCGGCGAGCGGCAGGGGCACCATGTAGATGAGGGTGGTGATGCCCAGCGCGGCCTGCATGCAGACGAGGTGGACGAGGCCCATGGTTCCCTTGCGGGCGCCGCGAGGCAGGATGGCGGCCAGGCGGGCCCTCCGGCTGAAGGCCCACAGGGACAGGACGGCGGTGAAGGTGGTGACGGCGAGGATGCGGTGGTCGAGCTGCACGAGGCTGGGGTTCTCGAGCATGTTGCGCCACCACAGGTCGCTGCCGTCCTCGCGGCGGCAGTAGAAGCGGGACCAGAGCTCCGACTTGGGCGGGGCCAGCCCTTGCCCCATCATGGGGAACTCGTTGTAGATGAGGCCCGCGTCGAGGCCGGCGACGAGGGCGCCCGACATGGCGGTCGTGAAGATGAGGGCGGTCAGGGCGGCGGCGAGGCGGCGGAAGGTGCGGAGGCCGGGGTTCTGCAGGGCGGTCAGGGCCTTGAGCCCCGCGGCCGGGTCGGCGAGGAGGCGGTGGGTGCGCAGGACGGCGAGGGCCGAGACGAGCATCCACGAGTAGCAGACGAAGGCGGTGGCGAGGTGGGCGGTCAGGCGGTACTGGGAGACGCGCGGGTGGGACCCGGGCGCGAACAGGTCGTCCTTGAGCCCGGATTTCACCATCCACCAGCCGATGAAGCCCTGGAAGCCGATGAGGGAGGAGATGCCGAGCAGGTTCCAGGCCATGCGGGCCGTGACGCGGCGGCGGGCGACGAAGTAGACGGCGGGCAGGACGAAGGTGACGCCGATGACGCGGCCCCAGACGCGGTGGAACCACTCCATAAAGTAGATCTTCTTGAACTCGTCGAGGGTCATGTTGGGGTTGAGCAGGGCGAACTCGGGGCTGGCGCGGTACTTTGTAAACTCGGACTCCCAGTCCTCGGGGGACCGGGGCGGCAGGGAGCCGGTGACGGGGCGCCACTCGGTGATGCTGAGACTGTTTTGTGTGGCAGGGTCTTAGTATCAATTGGGATGGTTGCGAATGGGCAGGAGAAGAAGAAGGACTTACCCAGATTCCGTGAGCCGAGTCAATCCTCCCCAGACCACGATACCAAAGACGCTCACGGCGCTGCCCAGCAGCCACAGGCCGACGGAGCGGGCGTTGGTCTCGGGGAAGGCCTTCTTGCCGGCATTGCTCGCGGCGGCAGTCGACGTGCTGGCGGGGATCTCGCTGCCGAGGGAGGCGACGGCACTCGTCTTGCGCTTGGTCGTCGTCGCGAAGCCGCGGGAGCGCATGATCTGGGCCAGCATCGAGGGCTGCGACGCGGCGACGGAGGCCGTGGAAGTCCGCGCGGAGGCGGCAACGGCGGGCGCTGCTGCTCTGTGCAGGCATTGGCGGCAGACAAAGGCGCTGCTGCTGGCCTTGGGCAGCTGCAGCAGGGCCCTCCGCATGCCCATCTGGAAGAGGGATGCCATTGTTGTGGCGGCTGCGGCGAACAAGAAGGGGGTTGTGCCTGAGGAGGCGTTGAGGAGAAAGCAGCTTGGGGAAGAGGCTCTCGATTTGGAGGCTACTTTTTTCCTTCTGGGTCTCCGCACCAAAAATCAGGCCATACAGCATTGGCAATCCATCGTCTGATAATGGTCAGGAATTTGCAGGGCGCCGAGACCAGTCGGGCCCAATGGGCATCTAGTGGGGCCGGGAAAACCAACCACTCAGAGCTTTGAATTCGACTTGTTGTATCTCGCTACCTACCTAGGTACTCATTTTCAGAACAGCTCTAAGGAATTGCTCGCTCAGACTCTACCTGGGGATAGATGTTACATCTCTAAGCCGGTATATGGCAACTTATACGATTGCGTAGGAAGGTACAGCGGCCCTCATACTAGATACTGGTAGCCTACATTAGACACAATCAAGTCCCAATTAGATGAACAACTCTAGCTAATATGAAGATAGATTGAAGATAGAATGAGCTGGTGTGTGTCTCAAGAGAATAAGGGATTGCAAAGCGAGCGAATTATACTAATATCAAGGCTGACACCCAAAAGCAGAACGACTGGACCAAAGACAAAAAGACCGAAGCACCGCACCCTAACATCCCAAACATCAATCCTAGACATGTACTCAGGATTTCTTGCTGTTCTCGCCATCCATGTGTGGCTCATCCTTGGCGGACGAGACATTTGCATCAAGGCTTGCTTGGGTAGTAGGATCAATCGTTGTGTAATGCTGGTCTGCCTCCTGGTTGACCTGCACAAACCCAATGTTGTGATAGGGCTCATCAGTAATCGATTGACCAAGCCATCTACCAAGAGGCGTATTGTCCCCAACTGTTGTGGCCGCGACCCCGTGCATGTAATGGTTGGTTTTGCCGTCCATAGTGTTGAAGGGAATATTTCTGGTACGATTGATGGGCATCAACTCGACTCGGGCGGAGGGCTCACTTGGAGCCACGGTCGATCGATCGTTTCTTTCTTCCAAGTTGGAATTGTGAGGGGGTGTCAAGATCGCATTGCCTGTCTCGGTATTGCAATGACCTTGCTTCTGGCCACGGGAATGCGGCTGGGGATCCATGATCTTCTGTGCCACAGTCTCCTTAGTACGGTAGCCAAGTAGCCATGGATAGGAAGGGAACTGTTCACCTTTGTGGACGCTATTCTCTCGTTGCAGTGGCAAAGTTTAGGCAAGTAATGATAGGCTTAGTAGGTTTAACAACTAGGAAGTGGCTATCGTCTTCGTAGAAAGTGTTTGAATCCATCGTGACTGATTCGGAATGAGAATGGAGTGCTTCTTCTTATAGATCTCAAAGCATTCTCTTCATGACTCAAAAAGGCATCACTTCCAGTTTATGCCGGTCCTGCACACGGCACCATGGTAGAAAGACATTTGGCAAGTAAAACACCATGATTGCATGAACTACAATTCGCACAAGACTGCAAGTCGCATTTGGTCAGCCACCAATTACGTTCTGAGTACGTACCTACACTGAAACAGAAATGAGGCTGACCAAAACCATTTGCTATTGAGGTCAGACTTTAGTTATCGTCCAGTCACGGAGAGAGAACAGTTCATTAGTGGTGGTCCCACCTTTCTCAAAGAGCATAATGTCCTCAGTCAATGAGAGGTCGCGAATTTGCTACATCATTGATGTACCTTTGAGCACAAGTCCGTGTTGCCTATTTGCCTTACGGGTGCCAAAGAGCATTTGGTCGTGAGCCAATGACGGGGAGGGGGGCAGACAATGCATTCTGTGCTGGTAAATTCCTTGCCACCTACCTGCCCAATGTTTGCCTCTTCGAGAACAACCAACAGTCCCCTTCACACAAAATTCGATTGTCGTCGCTTTCTTCTAGCGAATTCTTTACATGTATTTTCATCTCTGCCAACCTCTACTCGGCCAAAATGTCACGCAAATTTACGCCAAGGGAGGAAGGCCAGAAGCTTGACGAGCTTCAAGAAGAGATCGTGAGACTTTACAAGAGTGGCACGCTCAAAACAATGATGGCAGCCATCAACTCGGAGCACAAACTAAATGCTAGGTATGTATTGAAGCGTGCTGAAAGAACGAATTCATTGAATCTGACTTTTGGTCTGCAGTGAGGCCCAATTTCGAACGCGACTGGATCGGTGGCATGTGAAGAAAAATGTCACCAAGTCAGACGCAGCAGCCTGGAAAAGAGTCATACCCATGCTTCCTGAATTGCAGCATTCCGACAATGAAGTTGCTGTCACGTATCGTAACAACGCGTACTCGCTCCATCAGGCGCAGAGGATATCGGCGCGTGTTGACCCACCCAAACTGGTCAACACAATTGCACTACAGGGTAAAGACGTCATGAATTGGTCAAGAATCAGGCATGCGCATTTGCTAACATTGTGGCCTTGAAAGACTTCCGCAGCTTCAATCGTTCTCCCACCCGACTTCATGACATTACTCGTGGTTCGCCCGGCGAGATTCCATCTCTAGTGCAATCATACAATGTTCACGACATCTTTCTAAAGAGATATGGGGCGCCTTGGCCAAGCGAGTTGATCATCTCCACGCCCATGCTTCAAAAAGTTCATTGTAAGACGATACAGTCATCATCGGCCTGTCGCATGGCTAATTAGGCTGACACCTTATTCATAGGTCTTGCCGACTGTCTTTCTTGGTACAGAAAACAACTTCTCACCCGCCCGCCCCACCTTATGGGGGATCTTCTTCTTGCTATGCCCCATCCTCATAAAGACCCGAAGAAGCACATCGACGGCATGAAAGCCCTTGTGAGATATTCAGATGACGATCAACAAGAGATCGCGTCTCTTCTTCTAAGGATCATGGCGTTCGCCATAGCCAACAATATTTCGGACGCGATACCGAATGACGGAATTCTATACAATCTGATCCGCAAAGTCAGAGATGCAAAGACCTGGATGACGCGCCTCTTTGCGTTGCGAGATCCATTTTCTCAATGCCTCTCTAACGCACTCTTTCTCAGTGCTTTCCGTCTACATGATACGACAATGACGAGGATCTGCCTAAGGGCAGGAGCCAACGGTGCTCAAGCTATCCTTGCACCGTCTCCGATATCAGAGCTTGGATTGGTTTCTATGCCGGTCTATGCTCTTATACGAAAGGATCTCTCCTTAGCCAGACTTCTGCTTGAGGAAAAAGCGCCTTGGAGGGCTTCTCGGTCGAGGGTGCAGAAGCCAATCAAGACACTTCTCAAGTCCGTGATAGGCTGCTGGCTTGTGGAAGATGCCGTTTGGGAGTTCATCACAGAATCGTATCCGGAGTACGAGAACGAAGCTTGGGAGGTCATCAACGACAAACCAAAATTTCCACGTGAATGGTTTGTCGTACGCAAGCTGCTTCAATCATTCCCTCACATGCATTGTCCTGTGCAATGGCAGCCAGCCGCATTGTACTGGGCATTGGTATCAGATGACTCAACAAGTCTCGCCATAATCGACCAGCCCGTCACTCTGAAGGATTTCGAAAAATGCTTCTATGAATCAGCCATCCGCAGAGCCATGTCTGACGCAAGGGAGCAAGGCATACCCGAAGGCCAGATAGTTGAGCTCGTCAAGAACCTGATATCCAGGGGCGCTGATCCTTCTTTTGACCGGAGGCCGATGGACGCAGCGATCGAGTTCAAATTCTGGAACATTGCAGGACTTCTTCTCGATCACGGTAGTTCGGCAGCTAAAGCATGGGATCGAATTATGGAAGAAGGGATATCAAAGGTTCCCCATACATTTCTGGTGAGAGTCTACAAGCCAGGGCAGTACACGATTAGTCGTGCCATCCGCAATCGAGAGAACTCTGCATTGATCCGGCAGCTGCTCAATATGAACACGGATTGCGAATTGGGTTGTCCTCAAGGAGACGCTTACGATTCCTTTCTATCAGTAATGCACTGGACGGATTATGAGCATCTAGATGTGATATTGGAAGCGAAACCTATGCTGTACGACTGTCAAGCATTGATGCACGCAATTCGCAAAACTGGTAGTTGCCTTGATAGCCCAAGAAGTGGAGAAGTTGTCGAACGGCTCCTGCAGAATCGACCATCCGGGCGTGAGCCTTGCGCCAATGAGGGCACTGCTTTGATCTTCGCTCTGTGTCGAAACATGGGGGATACGGTAAATCGCATGTCACAAGTCGGCATTTATCTTCACCAGGATTTGAAGACACAGCGTCTGGAATATAACCACGCCTCAACATCTTCGGAACGATCGACCCCGCGTGAACTGGAGTTTGTCAGTCTGTCCTCCTATCGTTGTCAAGGGATCAATGATCAGCACGGGCTTGACATTCTTGTGATGTATGCCTCGTTTGAAGTAGTCCAGTCTGCGCTAGACCAGGGCCTTCAAGTCGCCGAAAGACATCTGGACATGGCAGTTGATCTTGGACGAGCTGACCTGCTCGAAACTCTCACGAACAGCCAAGGGGCTGACTTGACACGGAGAGAAAAGTTTTACCTTCAGCGTGCCTGCCAGTATGGCCATCTGGGACTGGTGCAAAAGCTACTGGATCTAGGCGTGGAAGTCGACAGCAATGCCAGAATGTTCAAGCTGAATGGTGGTTCGTATGAACGCACAGCGTTTCAATCCGCTGTGGAGGGAGGTCAGATTGCCATGGTTGAGCTTCTGGTCGATCATCATGCCAATGTTAATGAGCCCGCAGGGCAGGTTCGTGGTGCAACAGCCCTTCAACTTGCGGCAGGCGCAGGAAATCTTGCTCTCGCGAGGAGGCTGATGGACCTTCACGCTGCTATTGATGCACCGGCGAGTCCAGTATGCGGGAGGACTGCGCTAGAGGCGGCTGCCGAACAGGGAAGACTTCCCATGGTACGGTTTCTTCTACACTCGGGTGTTTCGACAATTGGACAATATCGACGGCAGTATATCCGAGCGGTCAAATTTGCGGTTAATGAAGGACATTGTGCAATCGAGGGGCTACTCAGAGATCATCGTCCATGGTCCAATGAGGACTATCAACTCTACCGGACTGAAACCCCTCGGGCTTACTGGACGGAGTTCTTCTTACACGAAGTAGCCGGCACGTCATATGGCTCGAGAATTGTCGATTCCGATTCATTCAATGATATGTACTATTTCAAGGATGCGAGGTCTGTTAGACGTAGGGTGGCGACTATTCGTCTTCGCAGTGCTCTGCTTGGTGCTGTCTCTCCTCGCCTTCAAGATATGGCCGATGATCAGCCTGAAACCCCGGCACAGCCAGAGTCGATGGAATTGGGCCATGGAATAATCCAGTACCGCGATCTCTACAACTCACCTCGACTTGGACTCGGAAGAAGCGTCCTACCGAGCACCATCATTTATCTGGACAAAGATTCGTCAAGTCTCTTGGATTGTTATCGACGAGATGCAGCTCAGAACTGCACTGGAGACCGACAGAATCCCGCCTTCGACCCTCTTATTTCGGGAGCGGAAATCGCTGCCGCCTCTGGCGAAGACCATGAAATGCTTGATGTGATGGCAGAAAATTATTACATCTCGCACCGCACATCGGAAGTGTTAGGCTCTGGAAGTGGCGAGGATTTTTATTGTGAGAATTGTCGAATGTTCCGGGCACTGTGTTGCTGTCTTGATCCTTCTTACTCGGATGGAATGGATGATGTATGTATGGCCTTCTCCCTTGAGTAGATTTATTCAGATTGCATAGCGTTGTTGTTGACTCTGGCATTATCACATGTAATTCTTCTGATGAAAATTCGCTTATTGTATGCAACCAATCTTCAACTTGATCTTCCCCAAAGTTGTAGAACAACTGGTGCGGCAGTTCCAAAAAGGATGAATATTCTAAACTAGAAAGGAAGTCAAGTTCCTTCCAACTGACTTCTGATACAGCTTCATTGATCCCGGTTTTGCGCCCCTATCGGTTTAAATCAGATTTAGTCAATTTCTGTACGGTACAGATTATTAACTTACGGCCCATTTCAGTACTCGACATCGCTGGCTTCTACTCTGGTCAGTGGCTACACTGCGCCACTATAGACAGTACGTGGCCGAGTCAAGGAAATCGAGGTGCTGTTTGAGGGTTGAAACAAGCGACAAGTAACCTTGAAACGAGATTGATAACGATCGGCGATTAAGAGTCAGAAGACCTTGTCAACCAAGACAACACTGCCGCTCTGTCGTTGCATTCGGAAGAGCGAGTGGACCCATTCGAGGTGCATCACGGCCATCCTTGTCCTGCTTTAGAATGAACTGAACTAAGATAGTAAGACCTTGCTACATAGCATACCGACAAGTTAAGCATTGGTGTCTATTATGAACACAACCATCGATCTTCTTTCACATTGAACTACCTCACTATGTGCCTCACCACCCTAGTAGTTCGATTGAAGAGATGTGAACTCGTTGAACTGGCCCTGATGATCCAAAAGTGGACGAAATAACCGCTTTCACCCCAATAATAACCCCGGAGCTGCCCCTTGATGCCATGAGTTTCAATGCATGACTCGTCCCGATAAGCATCCTTAGCCAACCACCTCCACCCCTTGCTTACTTAGCTGGGCAAGATCGACTATCTCCATGCCATATTGCTTCTGGCCCGGCATTTGACTTGCCGCTTCCCGAGGCATAGACTGTCAGAGAATGTTTCGGAGATTTTGCATATTCTACACTAAAATAGCACTCGAAGCCCGGCAGGCTGATCTTTGCATCCAAAGCCAAAGTGATGCAGCGCAATATAAAAACATTATCAAATCCCCGATTCGTGGTTGTGTTCCAAATCCCCAAATTTCGCAGCCAAACCTATGCTGTCTCAGCGCGATCATTCCCAGGCAGGAGATCCTGTATCCTCTTTTTCCCAGCCAACATGACGTCCCTGATGCTCCTCTTTTCCTTCGTTTTTGCCTCGTACAAGGGTTTATGTTCCGTGGAGATGTCATGCTCATGTTCGTAATCGACATGAACAAATGCTCTCTCGACATCAGCAAGTCCTTCAAGCTTTCTCTGCAGTGACTGTCCCACGTCATGGGATATCTTGAGAGGGAGGTTTTCGTCCATCACGATATCGACCTCGACATAATACTTCTGACCAGCGTGGTATGCCCGGCACTGCTGTCCATCAGAGACTGGAACTGGTAAGAGCTGGGTGACTCGAGCAAAAATGACTTACCGTGTCGACCTTCATGATCTGGCCATCATGTGTCATGGTCATATAGATGAGTTTCGAGATGAACTCGTTGGGTGCGGATTTTCCGACGAGCAGCCAAACTTGCTCAAACGCATTGCTCACCCACGAGAACAGGATGAGGAGAGCAATGCAGATGGCTCCGATGGGATCCAGGTACCACACGAAACGATCTCCCACGATGGACATGACCAAGCCGAAGATGTTGACCACAATGTCGTTGCGATGGTCGACCTAGATCGTGTTAGGAGTATTTCTCACATGTTGCCTGGCTGACTTACGAAGAACACGTGCACAGAAGGGTACTTTCTGTACGCGAAGCAGTAGACCATCAAACTGCCCTTGGAAGCAACTATCTCGCAGTCAGACTTGTTTGCCCAGAAGATACGAGGTCTAGGTAACTCACTAGCGATGCCTACAAAAATCAAGGGGACGATATGCAGGTCCTTCGCATCATGGGCGCCTCCACCAAGGGTACGAGCGGATTCAACCTGAGACTAATCAGCACCTAGGAGCTACACTATGACTTGATGAGCAACTTACAAGCAACTGGATGGCAACAGTGGTCATCAAGGCGCAGAACAGAATGATTCCGATGGTTTCAATTCTTTTCCGGCCCTTTTTCACAGTTAGCAACTTCCAGCTACGTCAAAATCTTCCTTGATGATCTTCTTACCACAGGGTACTTGTAGACACTCGGGCGAGCAGCCAGCTTTGACGTGATGAGCATGACGAATGAGGATACCAAGTCCATCTAGAACATGTGAGCTGAGATCATCCACACGAGCGACCAAGAGAACTCACAAATGCGTCTGCCGCAGTCGCAAATAGCTACATCATGATTAGCACTCATTGGACTTGATCCTTTTGAGGTGTATGCCATACTGAAAGCGAGCCTGTTGAGATGGCAGCATAGAGCTGAATGACGAAGAGACAAAAGTTGGCGACAAAGGAAGCGTTCACGGCAAATTTGATCTTGGGGCCCATGCGGACATCCTCTTCAACCGCCAACCTCTCCTCATCATCGGCTCCAAGAAACTGGTCAATGAGGTCGTTTTGTCTCGTGTAGAACTTCTTAAGCTTCCTCTTGTTTCCATCGGGATGGTCGATCTTCATCTGTCGCTGGGTGACATTGTCGCGGCGGTGGCGGCCAAAATTAAGAGGATCTGACGCGTTGTAGTCTACAGATGTCGCTGTTGCTGTCCGCACAGATGCCTCTGCAGGTTCCGTGGGTGCCGGGGTGATGTCGTCTTTCTTTTCGTCTATTACCTTGCCCTTGACGCCGCCTTCCATGGGGCTGGTGGGAGCAGTGACTGGTGTGATCGCATCGTCTTGCTCGTCACGAGCTTTGATCTACGTTAGCCCATGGAACACTGCCGTGTGAGATGAGATGAAGTGAAAGATAGTCAAGATGTTTCATGGCCTATTAAAAGAAGAGCACGCTGGCTGTGCAGAACTGGGCAGAACTGGGCAGCGCTGGGCAAATGCTGGGCAAGTGCTGGGCAAATGCTGGGCGAGTGCTGGGCAGAACTCGAAACGCGCTCCCGCGATCCGGCAGAGGTGGATCACTCTGATCACTCTAGATTGGATGGCTACGTACCTGCAGACTGAGACGGGTTGTGCGACTCTGTGCCGGCCATATTGTTGTTGTTCATGCTCGTGAAAAGTTGTATTTGGAAGAGGGGAGAAAGAGATCGGACGGGAGTTATTTGCGAAGATGTTGAGTATATGGGCTTTAAACAAGGGGACACAGCGTCAACTTGCCACCTAATCTCGCTCGACCGTCCCTCGTCTCAAGAATGCGACCGAACTAATACAAGAGGCCTCAGACAAGAGGAAGGGGTCGTCCGTAGGCGAGGGCTGCTCCTCGAGTCTCCTCGAGTCTCCTCGTCCACATCAAAGCAGGCTTTGTCAGCGGAGGCCGGCTGAGTAAGCGGAGATGACGGCTCCCGAGGGATGCACATCACTCACTCCAGATTTGTTCGAGAACACCCACATGCACGCGGGCCACCTCCTGTCCGCTTCGTCCTTCCCTCTCCGGGGAAGGGCTCGCTCAGACTGGCTCGTGCCCGGCACGCCGGCGGAGATCTACCCTATAAAAAGCTATAGCGGAGAATTAAAATGTTTCAAGCCCAGTGAGCTTGTCTAGGTGCCACGCCGTGGGGTCCGAGCGGCCGCATGGGCAGCGTTACACCCTATTGGCCGGACCCCTGGTTTTGACGGTGCGGGACGCCCTTGAGCCGGTCGGGAGGTGTGCAATGCACCTGGGGCGATGTGACGGTTCTCCATCTGCCAAGACGTCTTCGCTTGAGCAGAGGGACATAAAGCTCCTCTGTTGTGTCCCCATGATGCCAAGCCCAGAGAGTGTTTGAGGCGAACCTTTATCCTCCCCCATTCCGCCCAAAGGCGTCAAGCAATGTCATATCGCGGTGGAGAGCCATCCCGCTCGCGGAGCTCCGGAGAGGGTGAGGACCCTGGTCGTGATACACATTTGGCTTGACAAAAATACCCGAATCCTGGTGTGTTTCCTGTTTTTTGCTTCTTTTTCCCAGCCTCACACCAGACAACCAGACAACCAGCCCATCGGCCCCGGCACAATGGTCAGTCTCCTACGAGGTGGACCTCCTGTCACATTAGCACTCAGCAGGGAGACAGTGAATTCTCCGAGGTCACGCCTTCGTTTCTGTCGCTTCTGTGCAAGCGAAAGCTGAAGGGGAACCTCGCCTAACCCTGGCCTGTCCGCAACGCAACGGTTGCTGTGTGGGGGCAAAAGTTTCAAGATTGCAAATCGCTATCAAAATACTCGTCCGGCACTTTTGCTATCGAGACCTTACCTGAACGGGCACAGCTTATCCTGGGGAACTGCAGAGTCCCAGGGTCTGGTCTCAGCGACGAATGAGAGGCCGGCGTGGCCCTGATCCGCCGCCAAGACCTCAGGTGAAGCTGGAGATGTTGTGGGCACAGCCAAAACCTTCCCTCGCTGGATCCTCCCATATCCGCTTTGCCCTTGTCTATGGAAACATTGAGCAAAGGCAAAATAGATACAGCGATGTATTGTCGAGGATCGCTGGATCGGCTCGAGGGGATGTGTCTCAAGAGGCTGCAGGCTCTGCAACAGCATCTTTCTCGCCATGTCTATCATCGACAGTTGATGTCCATGTGCTTGGCAGATTTCTAAACCTGATGCTTGGCAGCTCAGATCATCTGCCTCAGGTCCACGGTTGTTCTTGCCCTCCGCTATCAAAGCCAAGTCTTGCCATATCAATGCATATTAAAGCGAAGCCATGTCCAGTTGCTTGGCTGATCGACTTTGCTTCGCCACGTCCTTGTTTATCCAACTGTTCACTTTTGTTGGATTTCTTTTTTTTTTCCCTCTCTCCCTTTCCATTTGTCTTGGTATTTTCGTTCTTCTTTCCCTTCCTTTCCCTTCTCACGACGTTGGGATCGAAGCCCGTTCGTCTGTTTTCATTGCGAAGCTGCGGGACGGCTTCAATTGTCCCTACATTCTCTTCTGTCATAGATTTTTCTTGATTCTTTTCTTGAGTAAGTGATATATGTCTTGTCCATCTGCCAAGAGGCAGTCGGCTGACAGGGGTCCCTCCACTAGCTAGCGTGGCCGGCTCACATTCTTTATCATGGATGCCGCCGCCAAGCAGAAGCCCGTCTGTGGCAGTGATGGGGAAGTTGGAGAGTATGACCTAGCTCTTCATGTTGTTGGATTGTGTGAGTTGCATCACCATCCTTCCAGTCAAGTGGATCCAATGCTGACACGATGACAGTCCTGGTCCTCGGTGCTTCCATCTTCGGTATGCTAATCAGGCCGATGGCTGATGGATCGCTTGGTCGCTGACAACATCGCAGGAGCCGGGTTTCCCGTCGTCGCGAAGAAGGTCAAGTGGATCAAGATCCCGCCCAAGATTTTCTTCGCCTGCAAGCATTTCGGTACCGGTGTCCTCGTGGCAACTGCTTTCGTTCATGTAGGTCTTGAACGGCGCGCAGAGGACTAGAGAATTGGGCGCTGACCCAGAGGACATCTAGCTTCTGCCCACTGCCTTTGGAAACCTTACCAACCCCTGCCTTCCGGACCTGTTCACCGAGCAGTACCCCCCGATGCCCGGTGTCATCATGATGGGTGCCATGTTCTGCCTTTTCGTCATCGAGATGTGGCTGAACGCCAAGATGGGCGGTCAGGCTCACTCCCACGGCGGACCGATGGGTCTCGACAGCGCTTCGGAGGCTCACGGCCATGGCCATGGTCAAGGCCACGGCCACGGCATGGTCGCCGCCGCCCCGCCTCCCCGCCCGCCCCGATACAACAGCCGCGACAGCTTCGAGACGGAGGACCAGATCGAGTACGAGAAGAAGATCGCTCAGAAGATGTGAGATTTCCTGCGCGCGAGGCACTCTGGCGCGGAGTGCAGCAACTAACAGTCCTTTCTTGCTAGGTTCGAGGAGACCGCGCGCATGCAGCAGCAGCAGCAGCAGCAGAGGAACCCCTTCGACGACAATGCCAACGAGCTTCTTCCCCCCTCGGAGATGCCGCCCTGGTTCATCGTCTTCTACGAGCAGTACGTCCGCCAGCGCCTCGAGATGATGAACATGATCCGCTCCTACGTGCCCCGCCCCCAGGAGATCCAGCAGAAGGATGATTCCACCGTGACCGTGACCGAGTCTCCCTTCATCGACGAGGAGGGCCAGATGGTCGACCCGATGGTCTACCGCAAGATGTCGCTCAACATCACCCTTCTCGAGGGTGGTATCCTGTTCCACTCCGTCTTCGTTGGCATGACCGTCTCGATCACCGTTCAGGGTTTCGTCATCCTGCTCGTCGCCATTCTGTTCCATCAGATGTTTGAGGGTCTCGGTCTCGGCTCACGTATCGCGGCAGTCCCTTACCCGAGGGGCAGCATTCGCCCCTGGCTCCTGGTTGTTGCTTTCGGTACCACTGCGCCCATCGGCCAGGCCATCGGCTTGATCACGAGGAACACCTACGATCCCAACAGCGCTTTTGGTCTGATCATCGTCGGTATCTTCAACGCCATGTATGTCGGCCCCTTTTTGGCTCATGTCGAATTCTTTGCTAACGTTGCATGACTAGTTCCTCCGGCCTGCTTCTCTACGCTGCACTGGTGGACCTGCTCGCCGAAGATTTCCTCTCCGAGGAGGCAAACCGTGTCCTGACAAAGAAGGACAAGACGACTGCATTCTGCTTTGTCCTCTTGGGCGGTATGATTTATTTCCCCACTCAGCGCTCTCGATCGCAATGCTAATTCTCACCACAGCTGCTGGCATGTCTGTTGTCGGTGCCTTCGCCTAAAAAGTCACACGCCTGTGACACAAAAATATACTGTGCTTGGGAGGCCTTCATCGAGTACATTCGAAGAGAACCAAATATCATTCAGAATTACATTTGCCAAGAAAAAAACAATGAAGTCTCCTTTGCGCAGTACACCAAGAAAATGACAAGCCCGGCCCTTCTTTTGACCCCTGTGGCGCCCACTCTGAAAGACGTCCCGAGGAGGTACTCCTGAGCCGAGTCGCGAAAGCGGGAAACGACAAAAGGAACCTCCAGAGGACAGCCGGCAGTTTGGGACGAGTCGAGAAGGAATGCAAGCGGGAAACGGGATTTCTTTTACGATCTGCACCTCACGCGCTCACACGCACTGTACCAGTACGAACTTACCCGGGAGATGATGGATGGGAAATGCACGAAGGATTTTCTGCGGTGGTCTTGCAAACGGAAATACAGGGTTCTCTCTCGCGCGGCGCGCCTGTCTCCCAGGACAGCCTTTAATTCTTCCAAGACACTCGTTTTTTTTTTTCCCAAACAAGAGCGAAGATTTAAGGCAACGATAGACTTTTCAATACCTTCTTTTCGCCTGTGCTTCGAGACTAATCATGCATGGCATGAGTGGCTTTACGACAGATGGCACGGATTTCCCATCACAGAGAGAAGGGAGTACGTGTTCCTCGATATTGGATGAGAGGCATGCCAGGGGTGCTGCGGTTGCTGCATGAGCTCGGCTCATGAGTGCCGAGGGGGTTTGGACGACTTCTAGAAGAAGATTTGGCTTCGCCCTCGCCTGCGGGCGCAAGCAACGCACACACAGAGACACACGCTAGATAGAACAGGAGCCAATGTAGGATAGATTCACTCGCTCGCCCCAAGACCCAAAGGGTGGCAAGAGGGTTGCACCCGATTCCCATTGAGAGATCTTGAGTTGGACGTGCATGATGCAGGGTCTGTGCAGTCGAGGCAAGATGAGGCTGATATCTAGCCGTTGTGAAACAGGATGGCGCCAAGCCCGAACGGCTGAGACAGGGTCTGTTTTGTGACGGCGACTCATGGAGAAGTTGAACGGCAGGGATACCCCTGCGCCGGGATTTTAAATATAGAAAACAAAAAGTGATGGAACTAGAACAACTCTGTTGCGAACGGACTCAACCTTATCTACTTTATTCCTTAGACTGTTTGGAGAGTCACGGCAATCTCGGCAGCCCATTGCCCTCGCTGGCCTCTAGAGTCTAGACTACGGAGAATTTCTGACAGAGGACCTTGTAGGGCTCCCCCCTGGTCTTGATGAGAAAGATAAGGAAGGAGGACACGTGCTCTATCTTGGGAGCTTTTGTGGGTAGTCTCAAGAGTATCGCCTCTTTGACCGGGGTGAGGTCTGGCTCGACGCAGAGCCGGTTTGGCATGTGGTCTTGGCAGTAGCAGGATAGCAAATCTTTCTCCCTTGCACCACGGATGCGGCTCTTCTGGTTGACGTGCGTGCTGAGTCTTGGCAGCTTATGTGATCATGACGATAGGTGGTTCTGCTCTATTCAACTGACAATAATGCGAGGTGAAGAATGGCTATCGTGAGGGATCATATTGCTTATCATAGGCAGCAAAAAGATTACACTTCTGTGCAGCATCTACATGCAAGACCTACCATCCTGGCTTCTAGAAAGCTGCTCTCTTGTAGTGTTTATTGCCGCAAACCCACTGGAACAAAGAATGGTTTCCATCAGGTTGTGACAGCAGACTATGTGTGAGAACACGATGCTCAATGATGAATTCTACCCCCGCTATTTCCAGAAAAGACCCTATGTAGTTGGCATCGCACACAAAACTCGGATGTACCCTCATCAAGACAAAGGTAAACTCCAGGGATAGTTAGATCATTGCCTATGTGATCTTTGTGGTTGTCTTTTGTGTGGTGTTTATCGTCTTTTATGATCTTTCAGTTTTCGCTCTTTATAGTCTTTGTGACCTTGTTGACATCACTCTCGCTTGAGTTCGAACAAACATGGCTGTCCTGAAAGGCCGGAGACAACCCGAAGGCCTACAAATATCCCGTCGTCGATTCACCTCCGCACACGGCGATATATACCGAGCCAGATAAACCTTGGCTAAACTTCACCATGAACGTTTCAACCAGTATCAAGAACCAGCGCGGACAGTACACGATTCTCAAGGATCTGAGTAGAGATCACCATTGTCTCGTGCGCCGCGAAGTTGACGATGCCTTTCTGATAGCCAGCCTTTTCGACCTGGGCGCAAAGCCCGAGACGAGGTACCTAGCCGCCATCATGGGCAGGGAGTGGGGGCCGGAGATGGTCAACAACCTGCTGAACCACGAGAACCTCATCTCTGTGGCTGGAGGCATGGTTGACTTTGAAGTCTCCAGTGACGTCGAGGGCAGGTGTTTCCTGCTGTGGGACTGCTGCGATGCGGGTTCCCTCGACAATATGCTCCAACACCCACCCGTTGCGCCGACTGACACAGGCTTCTTACCCGAGAGCCTGTGCTGGCACGTCCTCCTGAGCGTTCTCAGGGCCCTCTGCTGGCTTCACGAGGGCCAGCGCGTCGACTGGTCCTTTGATCAGACGGGCAACTCGGATCCTTTCAGCGGATCTGGGAGGAGCGATGCGGAGGAGGATGAGATGAAGGTGCGGTACACGACCACGAGTTACTACACGGAGAGGATTCCATGGATACCGATCCAACACGGCAGCATCAGTCCTGCCAACATCCACTTCCAGTATCCCCGACGGTCCGAGACCTACGGGCCGTGCAAACTGGGCAACTTGGAGCACTGTGTTGTCGGTCACGACATCAGCAATGACGAGCCCGACCTCGTGGCTCTGGGACGTGTACTGTGGAGGATGATGACTGGTGGGCATGAGAGACTGTGGAACCGATGCACTTATACGCACTCGTGGTTCCGCTTGGATGGATGCTCGGATTGCGGGAGCGCCTCTGGTCCTTCCGGCGAGGAACCGAATGACTATACGAGAGGCCTCAAGCTGGTGGTCTTGACGTTGCTCAACTCGGCAACCTTTGGTACCACAACGGAAGAATGCATGGTCAAGGCACTGAGGGCTTACAGTGCCTGGAGGAAAGATAGCCCAGATGGCCAGTTGTACTCGGACATCAACGACAGGTGAGGGCAATGACACTGGAAATCTAAGTGGCAGGACCACACAAATGGGCAACAAAAAAAAAGGATAGAGCTACAAATCTTAGTATTTTGTATTACGGAGTGTGTTTTGAACAAAGTCGACTAATAGAGATGCAACTCGTGATTTCGGCTGCAGTTTAAGGATGAAGAGCGAGGGAAGGGAATGGATGTTCACGATCTGGTCCACACAAGTGGTTGACAAGTACCAGTGTTGTCCTAATAATGAGATCCATCAGATCTTTCCTGTATTATGGCATCTTAGCTTCAAGTAAGCACAACAACTTCTCACTTTATCACACTGCTGTGAGCATCGTATTAAGCTTGATGCCATTCATCACAGGCATCACAGGATGCTTTCAACTGCCCACCATTTCCTGATCAAGCAGGTGGACCTTCAGCTGGACTAGCGCCTGCGCCGGCGGATGATCTCCCCCTGTAAATCCAAGCCTCAGGTGGAGTTCAGCTGGGAATGCCGCCTCGGCTGGGCGGCTGACCCCCTTATCGCGCTGCCTGATAACGTCCACCCATCAGTAATGCCAACTCAATCAGGAGCTTGCGGCCTTGAACCTTATCCTCACCCCGAGCCTCCAGAGCAGCCGCAAAGCGCGACGGCCACCAGATCGCAAAGACCAAGACTTCAGCGAGGATTGTCGCAAGATCAGTCAACTTCTCTGCTGTTCTGCGACTGCAACAACCACTGCACTGGTGTGAAAGAGAGGGCTCGCGAGTCCACGTCGGCCTCCCTCCCTCCCTCCGCCCAACCTCCCTGACCTCGCGGACATCGCAGTGCAGCCGAACTCGACCAGACAAAACCAAACAGATCATCACACAAGATGCCGAACCCGGCGCCGCCCTTGCTCCTCACGAAGCGCCTCTCCGCCTTCCTCCACGCCAACCTCTCCCCGCCCACCGTCCACTCCGCCCTCCTCATCACCCCTTCAGGCAAGCTCCTCTCCTACGCCTCTCAGCAGCCCGTCAGCACCCTGCGCACACAGTGCACCGTCGCCGCCTCATTATGGGCCATCCACGCCGGTCCAAGCGCCGCAGACGCCGCCTCCTCCGCTCTCCCTGCCACGCAACGGCAGCAACAGCAGCAACAACAGCAACAACAACGGGCCGGCGACAGCCCCGATGAGCAGCAACCGCACAAACACCCGGGCACCATCACCCTCCAGTTCGGCGGCGCGGCCGGCTCCGTCGTCGTGATCCGCCATCTGCGGTGCGGCCTGCTCTTCGTCTGCATAGGGGGCTCAGCGGCGGCGGCAGCGGCCCTATCGCATCATCACCACAACACTACAAGTACGACAGGCGCGAGCGGCGCCACCGCGGCGGGGGCAGCAGACTCAGCGCAGCAGCCGGAGCCGATTGAGACCGTCACGGTGGCCACGGTCGCCGGCGCGGCGGCGGGGGCACCGGCCGCCATGTTACCGCACCACCACCACCACCACCAGCCGGGCAGCAGCGCGGTGGGCTCGCCGGCGGGCGACAGCGTCCTCAGCGCGGCGACGACGGCGGCCGGCAGCGGGATCAGCGCCGGCGGCAGCAGCGCGGCGATGGCGGCGTCGAGGAGGCATGCCGAGGAGCTGGCGCGGTGGCTGGACGATAAGCTCGGCGCGCTGAGTGTGCCCGAGGAAGGCATTGGCATTGCGCGATAGTGTGGAAGCTTTGCTTTGGCCGAGGAAGAGGAGGTGGTCTCGTGAGGTGTTTGGAAAGGAAGAGAGAGAGAGAGAGAGAGAGTCTTGTGTGTGTGTGTGACGGCGGATGTTGGAGGTTGATGCTGATGATGATACCAAGCTGCAGATGGATTGGGCAATTGTCCGCGGCATATTCAAGGTTATGTTCTTTTCTTCTTGTTGCATTTTCACTTCATCCAAAGGGAGGAGCCGCCATGTTGGCTGGTTCTCTAGGGAATCTTTTTGCAGGCAGTTTGTTGTAAGATCGTAGATCGATGTACTCTTTCTATTCCTATTCATATTGTTCTAGAGAAGAATTGAGGGAGTCATAACCTCGGAATATATCCCTTTCCGCTTAGAGCCTCACAAGACTCACGTCGAGAATACCCTCCGACTTGCCCAGATCCTCCAGCACCTCCTTGGTGACCTGCCCATCCACGCCCAAGATCATGAGCGCCTCGTTGCTGCCATCTCTCATTACCACATCCTGCTGCTGCTGCTGCTGCTGTCCGCCATGGCCGTGGCCGTTAACATCCAGGCTCGCCACCTGCATAAACGTGATGTTGATCGCGTGCCGCCCCAGCACCATGCCCACGTTGCCGATCTTGCCCGGCTCGTCGTAGTTGTGCAGGATGACCATGGTGCCCTCGGGCGTGAAGTTGGCCGTGAAGCGGTCGAGCTTGGAGATGTAGACGTTCTGGCCGCTCACGTAGCCCTCGATGACCTGCTGCTCCCCGCCGCTGCCCACGACCCGCAGCGTGACGCTGCTCGCGTAGGCGCGCGACCCGAAGCCCTCCGACTCGTCGCGCGCGTGCGTCTCGCTGACGGCGATGCCCTTGTCCCGGGCGATGAGCGTGGCGTTGACGATGTTGACGTCGCGCCCGCCGCCGTCCGAGATGCTCGACACGAGGCCCTTGATCAGCGCCGCGAACAGCGGCCGCGTATTGGACACGCCCGCCAGCTCGCCGTGGTAGACGAGCTCGAAGCGGCGGCCGCCGACCATGCCGCCCTTGGCGCCGACAAAGTGCTGCGTGTACAGCCCGCCCATGCGCTCGACCAGCCGCACGAAGGGCTGCAGCTTGCGGTACTCCTCGGGCAGGATGAGGGGCGCGTTGACGGCCGCCGTGGGCAGCCCGCCGCGCAGGATCTCGCGCACCTGGGCGCAGACGTCGAGCGAGACGTTCTCCTGCGCCTCGACGGTCGAGGCGCCCAGGTGCGGCGTCGAGACGACCTTGGGGTGCGAGGCCACGCGCTCGGCGCTCGATCCGGGGGCCGGCGGCTCGCTCGTGAAGACGTCGATGCCCGCGCCCGCGATCCACCCCTCGTCGAGGGCGCGCACCAGCGCGTCCTCGTTGTACACGCCGCCGCGGGCCACGTTGAGCACCCGCGCCGTCGGGCGCATGGCCCGGAACTGCTCCTCGCCGAGCAGGTTGAGCGTGCTGGCCAGCAGCGGCGTGTGGACGGTCAGGAAGTCGACCTGCGGCAGGAGCTCCTCGAGGCTGGCCGCGAGGCGCGCGACGCCGGCCTGCTTGGCGATGTCCGGGCTGGCGTAGGGGTCGAGGCCGACGACCTGCATGCCCAGCCCGACGGCCATGCGCGCGACCTTGATGCCCACCTTGCCCAGGCCGATGATGCCGAGCGTCTTGCGCCCGACCTCGACGCCGACGAGCCGGCTGCGCTCCCACCCGCCCTGCTTGAGGGTGGCGTCGGCGCGCCCGACGTTGCGCGCCGCGGCCAGCAGCAGGGCGACCGTGTGCTCGGCCGCGGCGAGGATGTTGCCCGCCGGCGAGTTGACGACGATGATGCCCTGCCGCGTCGCGGCGTCGACGTCGATGTTGTCGACGCCGACGCCCGCGCGGGCCACGACGCGCAGCTTGCGCGCGGCCGCCAGCACGGCGGCCGTGACCTTGGTCTCGGAGCGCACGATGAGGCCCTGGTAGGACGGGATGGCGCGCAGGAGCTCCTCGGCCGAGAGGCCCGGCCGGCTGTCGACGTCGTAGTGCTCCGTCAGCATGGCCAGGCCGTCGGGCGACACCTTCTCCGGCACCAGGATGCGGGGCCTCTCCGAGCCGTCCGGGGTGGGGCTGTGGTCGTCGATGAGGGCCGCGGGCGCCATGTTTGAGTTTTGTTTTTGTGTGTTCCTGAACTCTTCTTTTATTGGGGAAAAAAAAGGGGGTCTATAGGTAAGGCAAGTAGTTAAAAGACTGGGAAAGCCGTCTACTTGTGAGTCTGTCTAACTGGTCTGTGTCTACTAGAGTGTCACTCGGGCGAGAGAGAGAGATGATATCAATAGTAAGGGGGGACTGGGAGTCCTTGGGAGGAGGGAAAACAAAAGAAACAAGGGGGTTGAGAGGGGGGGTAGGGGAGGAATGGGCATGGCCCAAATAAGCTTCAAGGGACCTGAGATGTGTCTGGCTGCTTGCTACCCCTCCAACGCGGGCGAGGAGCTAGACCGAGGTGGCCGGCTGTAGGACAAGCAGCACAAATTGGGCATCTAGTCTAATGCATCGCCGCTCACGGAGAGGCGCAATTACACCCAGAGCCAATGGGGAATGATGGTCTTGTGACGAGGGGCACTGGGCACGGCAGTGCGTACCGAAGGAGTCTCCGTCCTGCATGTCCCTCTGTCCAGTAGGAAGAAATGCTGGCCGAGGTGGCCCTCGCGATTGTCTGCTCAAGGGGTGGGCGAGAAGCTGAAAGAGGCCGCCCTGCAGTGCAAGATCAGCATAATATATTCATATAAGCAGCGCAGATAGCTCCCCACGTCAAGGCCTAGCCGATCTACACTGGCCTATGGGAAGAGTGAGCTGGCGGCCATGGCGGGAGGCTATCGACGCAGGGAGCTGTCCGAAGCCCCTCCCCCACGTTTCCCCAATGCAGCTTACGCTTCTCCGCAAGAACCGGTCTGGCTGGGGGCCGGGCTTCTGCGGGGTGTGAAGCCAACGTACTTGGGACTCGGCCAAATCCTATGTCGCTTGCGGCGGCGTGATCGCTCGGGAAAAGAAGGCCTGGGATCAAATCCGGATGCTGCACGAAAGATACGGTGGGAAATCCCTGCCGAGAGCGCTCACTGGGCGGAGCGTGGATGCATGGCAAGGAATACTTTGCTTTTATTGAGACAAGGGCAGGTATGCCACATTCCGACAGGCTCGGTCGCCGTCATCCCTTCTCGCCCTCCCTCGTTGATGCCACTCTAAAAGTTGGCCTTGCCCGAGAGCCGCTCGTTCTGGACAATCTCGATCCAGTATCCATCAGGATCCAGCACAAAGGCAATGTTCTTCATCCGCCCATCGGTCAGTCTCTTCTTCCAGCTGACGCCCTGCTCCTCGAACCGCTGGCACGCAGCCTCAATGTTGTCAACCGTCACGCCTGTTGATCACCCTGTTAGTGTGTCCTTACACACAATAACCGCGAGGAAACGGCAATACTCACAAATGTGCCCGAATCCTTGGGGCTCGTTGTTGCCGTTGTGGTAGCTAAACTTCTCGTCCGTCTCCGTGCCGTGGTTCCATGTCAGCTCGAGCAGACCCTCGCGCTTGAGCTGCTGGTTGCGTCGCTCCTCCTCACTGGCGTTGGCATCGGGAATCCCTTGAGAGCCGGGGTAGGCCAGGAAGTACAGCGAAAAGCCCGCCTCTTTGGCGTTGTGCTCCCTGATGAGCTTCATGCCCATAGTCTCCTGGTAGAACTTCAGCGATCTCTCAGGGTCCTTGATGCGGAGCATGGTGTGGTTCTACATGAATCTGTGTCAGCACGGGCGTGAAGCTGATTGGAGAAAGGCAGTCCGGGATGCTCACCATGCGGTAGGTGGACACATCAGTCTCCTTGATGTTCTCGGTCTCCTCCAGGGGCTTCTCGCCAATGACCTCGACCCAGTACCCGTCGGGGTCCAGGACGAAGGCGACATAGCGCATCCTCCCGTCGCTGAGCTTCTTCTGGAACTTGTACCCGGCGTCCTCGAGCCTCTGGCAGGCAGCCTGCAGGTTGTCGACGACGATGCAGGTGTGGCCAAAGCCCCGGTGAGGTTCGACGTTGCCGTTGTTGACCTTGTAGTTGGGGTCGTCCTCGGTGCCGTAGTTGTGCGTCAGCTCGACAATGCCCTCCCGATCCCAGACGTTGTTGCCGTGGGAGACGGCCTTGGGGGAGTCGTAGGCGAGGAAGTACAGGTCGAACTTTGCGTCGGGGTTGGGCAGCTTCTGGATCACCTTCATGCCGATGAACTCGTAGAACTCGACTGCTCTCGGCGGTTAGTGTGCGAGGCATACCAATGGGCATCTCGCGACCACTCACGAGACTTCTTGGGGTCCTTCACCCGAATCCTTGTCGTCGTCGTGTCAATACAGTTCATTTGCCGCCCGGAGGGAAATGCGCAGAGCAGCTTACATAGTATGATTCAGCTTGTAGGTACCGAGGTCCGTTTTGGCAGCCATTGTCGCAAACAATCGCACCGAGCTAGCTGTTTCGCACGGCGGCGGCGGATCAGTTGGTGTATCGGGGATGCTGATGCTATGGGAGTTTGCAGAGAGTGCCTACCTGAGTAAATGGGTTTTCGTAGGAGAGAAGATTGAAGTGCGAGTCGTTGAACTACGCGATTAGGGTTCATTCGCATGGGGGAAAAGGTGTCGGCACGATGTTGGAGGCGGAACAGAGGCGAGATGCGACTCGGGGCGAGAAGTTGTAGAGTGTAGAGGGGCTATCGGCAGATGGTCCCGTCAAGAAGCTATCTGCAAGGATAAACCAGCCGGCTTGGGTGGAGAAGCATTGGTGATCGGATCATACCTATCACGCTGCTTTCTAATGCATTCGAGATCCTTTCTACTGTAACTACCAGTATTAATTAGGTACCTACCTAGCTTCACTAACTGATGAAGGAGATACCCCGCGATGTGGGTCTGCGCAAACTGACGTCAACTGCTCGCAGCTTTCTGATTCTGCTCCTAAACAACATGTGCATGTAAAAGTCGAGATGTCTATCATTTGAAATCATTGTCAGATGTTCTGTTGCTATCAGCACGGTGGCTGACTTCTGATACGAAATTTTAAGCTCTCTAAACCATGACTGTGTGAGAACCCAAACACCAGGCCATAGAACTTCGATATCTCCGTCTTAGCTTCAGGCTCCCGCGATCCTTTCTCGGTGCAGAATATCTCCTGCATTCTCGGTCCCAAGGGACAGCTTTAGGCATATGCTTACCAATTTCAAGTAAAGAAGGCTCGAGGTGTCAAAATCCGCGTCATTGATTCTCAGTTCCGCAGTGTCCCAGCAGCACAGGACGGGAGCTAATGTAGGCTGGTCTGGCGTCTTGAGCGGGTTTTGTGTTCGCTGGTCGAAAGACTCCGGGAGATACGCCGGACTGATGTCACCACCCCGTAGCTTCGACATGACACGCCTTCTGAACACTTTCCAGAATGCAAACCCAAGGTATTCTTCTTAGCGTCCGAGGTCTTTCGGGCGAGGCTCCAAGAAGACGAGGAAATCGAAATAGCATCTGCATCTGGAAAGCTCTTAAAATGGACGACGTCATGAAGCTACTTCGCACGCCTCAGCAGGAACCTTTGCTCCTGCTGCCCATGTTAGCAGATTTTGCAAGAGCAAAACCTATCTTTTATACGTATAAAAGACTGAGTCGTACTACACACCGAGAGTAGATATTTGTAGACGAAAGACGATCTGATCATAGTCCGCAGGAAAAGACTTACACAAACTACGACATACATAACCAACCGATACAACCAATCAGAGAAAGATGGGTTATCCCGAGACGTTCGAGGGCTTCTGCGTCGACTCGCCCAAGACGTGGAGCACCTTCAAGAAGCAAGACCTCAAGCCCAAGCCCTTTGGCGACAAGGACATCGACGTCAAGATAGAGTGCTGCGGCGTCTGCGGGTCTGACGTGCACACCATCACCGGCGGCTGGGGCGAGTTCGAGGGTCCCCTGTGCGTCGGCCACGAGGTCGTGGGCAAGGCCATCAAGGTTGGCAAGGATGTCCAGGGCATCAAGGAGGGCGACTGTGTCGGCGTGGGGGCCCAGGTCTGGTCCTGTCTCGAGTGCCAGAACTGCAAGGACAAGAACGAGAACTATTGCCCCAAGATGGTTGGTAAGTCGCCTTTTACTTTCCTTCTCCCTGCCCTGTGGTTTGAGCATCGTCGGTCATTGGTCATGCCCTCCATCTGACTCACCGCTACTAGATACATACAACTCGTCGTACCCGGACGGCAGCCAGGCTCACGGCGGATATGCGAGCCACATCCGGGCACACGAGTACTTCACCTTCAAGATCCCGGACGCGCTGCCCTCCGAGGCAGCCGCCCCCCTGCTCTGCGCCGGCATCACCACCTACTCCCCGCTGGTCCGCGCCGACGTGGGACCGGGCAAGAAGGTCGCCGTCTGCGGCATCGGCGGCCTCGGCCACCTGGGCATCCAGTGGGCCAAGGCCCTCGGCGCCGAGGTCTACGCCATCTCGCACTCGCCACACAAGAAGGACGACGCCAAGAAGCTCGGGGCCAAGGAGGTCATCATCACCGCCGACGACGACGACGGCAAATGGGCCGAGCCCTGGGCCTTCGCCTTCGACTTTATCCTCAACTGCTCCGACATGACGCACACGTTCGACGTGGCCAGGTACATGTCGATGCTCAAGGTCGGCGGCGAGTTCCACAACTGCGGCATGCCCGACGGCGCGCTGCCCGAGATCCCCGTCACGGCCTTTGCGTCCAACGCGGCCAAGCTGACGGCCAGCCACCTCGGCAACCACCAGGAGATGGACGCCATGCTCAAGCTGGCGGCGGACAAGGGCATCAAGCCGTGGGTGGAGACGATTGACATCTCGGAGAAGGGGTGCAAGGAGGCGGTCGAGAGGGTCAAGGAGAACAAGGTCCACTACCGCTTCACGCTCACTGGGTTTGACAAGGCGTTTGGGAACTAGGATTGTAAAATCGACTGTGTATGCACATGATTTTTAAATAAAGAGTGAATAACCAGAATGCTCAGGCAGCTCGCATTCTGTGTACTGGTGCCCCCTAAGGAGAACATTTGAGGTTCTGTATGTTGAGGCAAGTGTTCTTGACAGGCGCACACGCTGACTTGGGCATCGATGGCTCACAAATACTTGTGATAGTTGGTCTGTGTTGAAATGGTACTGATCGATCTTCGGAATATGAATGAGTGTGATTTTACTGTAGACGCTACAGACTCATTATTGAAGCTTCCAAGTCGCTAACGGGCCCCCTGTTCCTTGAGTTTTGGCTAGCGGCCCAATCGCTGGAAGCCTGTCAGTGCCCCGCCATGCCATGACGGGTGATTAACCAACGGCCTCCACGCATAAAAACGCGCCGCGCGACATCGTTAATGGGCCCTGCTCTAGCTTGAGCCGCGCGACCCTTTTGTTCTTCCGAGACATGCATATCATTCCATTGTCTCTTTCCCACAAGCGAGCTTCACAAGGCATTGTGGCGCTCTGCAATTGAATTCCGATTTTCGTCATCAAGAGGCAGCAGACTCTCACATGCGCCTCAGGACCTAGGTATTCAAAGCGTTATTCTGATTTCAATCCCAAGGCCACTCCCACTGCATTGAAAGGCCTCGCCTTGTGTCAGGCGTTTGGCCGCGAGGCAATGCTGGGTCGACAAGGATGACAAGCTCGCTGCGACATCATTGACCATGGATCTGGAAGAAGTCATAATCATGGGAGAGGAGAGGGAAAGCGGCACGGGAGATGGGACCTCGTCAGTGCTCGCGGAAAGGTCACCTCTCACCAAGACCAGGTCGCTCTCGGACGGAGGAGGAACGCCTGGCCGGAAGCTCTCGCCCTCACCCCTCATCCTCGAATCTCACCGGCGCACCTCCAAAGATGATAGCTCCATTGGCGATAACAGCACCGGCACGCCCGTCACGCCTCGTCGACCCGACTTCCACCTGCGCGGATTGTCTCTGCAACTGCCGCCCAGCGACTTGTCCCCGGCCGCCGCCCAGCAGTACAGGCCGGCTCCTCTATCACCCAAGCTCGACCAGTCTCAGATATATGCCTCACCTACAAACATACTCCCCCGCCGCTCACGCGGCCTCGACTTCTCGAGAGCAGCCACGAGCCTGCACCATTCCACACTGGCCGAGCAGCAGTCGCCGGACTCGTCGCCTACAGTCGGCGGGCGCGGGATGAATATACCGGGACGCAGGCCGGGCGAGTTTGGGGCCGCCGAGACGACCAATTCGCTGTGGTCTATGATGGGAAACCAAGAGAAGATGCACATCTCTAGCTCACTAGGTAGTGGGCACAACGTGTGCTCCGACTCATCTTCGACTTCAGATGAGGATGACTTCATGGACGACGACATGATGGACGAGGGCTTCGTCACGACCCCGCAGGTCAGCAAGACCTCGCAGTTGCCTGGCGTTCCATGGTCGGGATCCCCTGCGATGAATAGTCTACTTTCGTTCCAGCAGCGACAGCGACCTCGCAAGCAGCCCAAAAAGAAGGCGCGTGGACCGCTGGGTCTGGGATTTCACTCTATCAGCGGGGGCCCGCCGAACCTCAATCTCTCGAAATCACCGCCAAACAATTTGGCGAGGGAGAGCGCCCATGCGCGGAGGGAGAGCATTAGCTGGGCTGCGAATCAGCTCCATATCTCGGGCAACGAGAGTGACGACAATCTCAGGTCGCAGATGGAGATGGGCGATGGACTCCCTGGTACACCCAGTCGCGACAACCCTAGAGGCGTTGTGCGACGGGTGGTGACCAGAAGGGGTAACTTGCTGGTCAGTATTAATTTCTCGGCAATCCGTCATTCCTGCAGGTCACCGTCTAACTAACTCACTCTCCAGCCCAAGACCAAAGGCTTCGCACGTATCCGTGCGGCGTTGATGGAGGAAGGTGCGCCGGTAGAATCGGAGTTCAAGCGCGAGGCCGAAGTGATCCGTCAAGTACGAGAGAGCGACATGGACCTCGAACCCCGGATTCCGCCGCCGTCGATGTCGCAGCCCACTACTACCAACTCGTCGCCGACCCTGGCCCCGCAAGACCCGCCCGAGGACGTCCCCGACGACGCGATGCTTATGGACTCGGTCGCCGGTGGGCTCGGACTCAGCAGCTTCAAGCGCCAGGCCGTCAAGAACTCCAAGGGCAAAGTGTTCTGGGACACGTTCTCCGAGTCCTCTTCCAACGGCGGCGGCACTGCGCCTGGCCGCACCACTCCTCCGCCCACGGCGTCCCTGGCCCGCGGCTCCTCCGCCGGCATGAGCGTGGACGACATGTCGATGGACTCACCGTCGACGTGCTCGGGCCCCGTCAACAGCACGATGAACTCGCTCGCCAGCAACGGCATCTTCCCCATGGCGGCCTCGACGCGCAGCTCCTCGGGCCACGACACGCCGCAGCCGGGCTTCGGCCCCTCGCTGACCCAGCTCCAGCAGCAGCAGCAGCAGCAACAGCAGCAGGTGCCGACGGCGGCCGAGATCACGCGGCGCATCAACACGAAGCGGCGGCGCGGCGACGACGACTTGGACCCCGTCAGCTTCAAGCGGCGGGCCGTCAGCCCGGGCATGAGCGTGCACAACAGCCCCATCATGCAGAGCCCGCTGCAGCGCGACCTCGCGCCCTGGGGAGGCGGCGCCGGCGGTCCCGGGTCGTCGCGGCCGGGGAGCAACGGCGCTGACCGGCCCGGCGGGAGCAGCAGCGGGACGCAGAGCGAGAACGGCAGGGGAGGCGGCGGCGGCGGCGGGGGCAAGGGCCGCGTGGGGTTCCAGGGCATGGTGGATACGAACGACGGCATCACGAAGCTGAGCATTGAATGAAAGCAAGCGGTGGTAATCCGACCCGGTTTTCCCCTTTTTCATATCTTAAACCCCGTAAGCTTTTGACTTGCGGGCTTGTGAGCATTTTCACGGGGCGTTCTACACTCTCGTCTTCGCATCTTTTTTTTTGTTCCTTGTCACGAATCTCGTCTGTTTTTGAGTGGCATGCCTCTATTTTCTTCTCACGACGATATTCAGATGTTCATATTGCAGGCGGAGAAACCAGGGCTAGGGCTGCCATCGTTAGGTAGACATCCGGGGCTTTAAGCAGAAGGCGCCGGCCCGTTCATCCATCATGCGAGTTGGTGGCACATATCCATCCGGCAGAACCGATACAGAATCTCTTGACGAAAAGAACGCGCACCATGCTCATGTGTCTCTCGCGTTCGGTCTGTCTGGGTGATATGCGGTACAGGCATGTGTTTCGTGACTGAATGGCTTGTGTCGAGGTGTGCGGCTCGTTGAGGTTGCACGGGTGGCTTGTGAGCGGTTGCACAATGCATACATGACTTACATTGTATGTGAGGACTCACGGTGAGCTTGAACGGTAAAGTACATGAGCAATTCTACTTGTACTTGTAAGTGTCACCAATTGATATGATCTCAACGATGGAGTCCTGCGTGCTGCTGAGAGAAGGGAAATTGGTGATTCGTGAACCCTGCGCTAAGCGTCATCGAGCCCCACTCGCTCCTGCCTTGGGGCCGCCGCCCAAGGACCCTTGTCGCACCTGCCTTGGGGAACGCATTCCTCGCCCCCAGGCCCAAGGACCGCCTGCACTTTCCATTAGCATCAGAGCAAACCGTAGCCCTTCGAACTGTCTGGGCTGTCTCTTCCACTCGCCTATCCATATTTACTGCCGGCCGGATCGCAGTCAATTATCATCAAGAACCAGGACTACGATTCATCGATTCAAACACACACCCGCACTCCGGGACTCCAATGGTGTAATCCACACCCCAAATCCCCCCCCCCCCGAGGCTAAATATGTCATAGGCCGGCCGGTACTTGTCTTCAGCAGTGGAACCCGTTCCTGTCAGGTTACGTGCTCCACTTTGCAGAAAAAGGCCATAGCTTTTTGCTCTCTCTGAGCGAGGCTGCTTCTGCTCCATCTCGTCTAATATTCGCTCTACGCGCGTCTTCCGGGCCTCGGCCAGTCCTCACCAGTTGACAAACTCCTTCCCCGACTCGTCCTCTTTCAATCTCGACAAAGACCTGGCTGGTCTTGAGAGCATTGGACGAACGCCACACGCCGGACGAACCGATTTCGTCATCTGACGGACAACTGCCCCCTGCGCGTCCTGCGAACACGCCCGCCCCTCGTCATGGCGAAACCCTCCTCGAGGCGGCCGCACAGCTCCTCGAGCCTCGGGGCCTACAATGCCGTACGGACGACGGCTCTCGGCCTGGCCAAGGTCATGTCCCTCGGGATTTCTGCCGCCTCGGCCGCCCCTCTCGCTGCTCTCGAGCACAAGGACAACGATGACCCGGATGGCGAGGGCACGCCCATGTGGATCCTGCTGGTTGCGTCGATGATTCTGGTGCTGCTCGGCGGTGCCTTTGCCGGATTGACTATCGCGTAGGTCTATGCAATTCGGCGCTGATCCCCAATGATAACAACTCTGGCTGACCTTGACTCGTATAGGCTCATGGGACAAGACGGTATCTATCTACAAGTTCTTGCGCGCGACGAGACCGAGCCACAACACAAGAACGCAGGAAGGGTATTCAGACTACTACAGAGAGGAAAGCACTGGGTGCTCGTGACGCTGCTTCTTTCCAACGTAATTGTCAACGAGACGCTGCCCGTCGTCCTGGACCGATGCTTGGGAGGAGGTGTTGCCGCCGTCGTCGGCAGTACATTCCTGATTGTCATCTTTGGCGAGGTTCTGCCCCAGTCTGTCTGCGTACGATACGGCCTCCCCATCGGCGGCTACATGTCCAAGCCCGTCCTTCTGCTCATGTGGCTTATGGCTCCCATCGCCTGGCCCACCGCCAAGCTCCTCGACTGGGTCCTGGGCGAGGACCACGGCACCGTCTACAAGAAGAGTGGTCTCAAGACTCTAGTCACCCTGCATCGCTCTCTCGGCGAGGTCTCCGAGCGGTTGAACCAGGACGAAGTCACCATCATCAGCGCCGTGCTCGATCTCAAGGAGAAGCCCGTTGAGAACGTCATGACACCCATGGAAGATGTCTTTGTCATGTCCGAGGACACGGTCTTGGACGAGAAGATGATGGACTTGATTCTCTCCGCTGGCTACTCGAGAATCCCCATCCACGAACCTGGCAAACCCACCAACTTTGTCGGCATGCTGCTCGTCAAAATCCTCATCACCTACGACCCCGAGGATGCCATGCGCGTCCAAGACTTCCCCCTCGCCACTCTGCCTGAAACTCGACCGGAGACCAGCTGCCTGGACATTGTCAATTTCTTCCAGGAGGGCAAGTCGCACATGGTGCTGGTGTCTGAATACCCTGGCGAGGACCACGGAGCTCTCGGTGTTGTCACGTTGGAGGACGTCATCGAGGAGCTGATTGGAGAGTAAGCATATGCGGAGATTCTGCCATGTATACTTTTGGTCGCTGACACTGTGTCCAGGGAGATCATTGACGAATCAGATGTGTACATTGATGTTCACAAGGCCATTCGACGTCTCGCCCCGGCACCTCACGCACGTATACAGCGACGCCACTCGCAGATTGGCGACGAGAACGGTAAATCTAGCAATGTCGTCGACGGAAAAGGCCAGGAAAATGGTGAAGCTGCGCCCATGAATCGGAGTCAATCGGCCGAGACTCGGCCTCTGTCCAGCAGCCCTCAGGCTGGTGGTACCTTCTTGACGCGGCGCAGCTCTGTTGGTCTCGACGGTCAGCCGTCTGGGGCGGGTGTGTCTGTCCGGGCGAATTTGGATGATCTACGACAACATCTCCGCCATCTCGGCCCCTCGAATCCTGCCCACAATCCAAAGAACACGGCCTCAAAGACAGTCAAGGTCAAGCCTGGCATCCCAGCTTCCGCCAGTACCGGGAGCAATGTCGCTTCTTCGAAGAAGCCTCTCCAGGGAGAGGTCATCTACGAGACCCATCGCAACGACTATCACCACGACCATGACGAAGCTGACGAGTCGGCTCCTCTACTACGCCCGCCGCTGACCGCTAAGGATGGAGTGCAGGCTCTTCACCAGAGCTACGGTTCCGCGAGACCACCGTCTTTCACCAGGTCCCCCGAGTCACGACCTGCTCTGACAGTGGATATCGAAGATGTCGCCATCATCGAGACCCACGACCATGCCACACAGACGACCAAGTCCGCCACTGCGACCCCGGCGGCGGAGAGCCCTGACGCAAGCGGAAGCCCGAACTCCGAGCTGGAGGAAGTACAGCGGTCGGCCCGGAGGTTAGGTGTGCGCAGCGGTAGCATCACTGAGAACGTGGTCGAGTCTAGGGGCATCCGCAAGGTGGTGCTCGAGGCGCACAGCTCGACCGAGGACGACGGCGACGAGGCGGCCTACCCGCACCATCACATGTCCGGGGTCTGGAGCCCCGGCGGACAGCACGCCGCCCGCAGTAATAAGAGCTCGGGCAGTCTGATCAGCGGTGGCAACGGCAGCGTTTCCGCCGTGGAGGAGGAGGAGGAGGAGGAGGAAAACGAAGGGTCGTCCGGCGGGAGCAAGACCGGATACTCTCCGGCGGCAAAGGAGAACAACAAGCCTGGCGAGCAGAGTAGTAGTGGTGCTGGTGCTGGAGGTGCTGGAGGAGCAGCTAAGAAGAAGAACAGGAGGAAGAAGAGGAAGGGCAGCAAGTCGTAGGTCGACGCGCTGGCTGACTGGGTGGAGCAGGCTGCTTGCGAGAGTGCACATGGGCAGGGCTGATGATGGGATGGCGGCGAGGGGTGAGTTGAAACAGCGGGCTCATCGTCCCATTGTGAGTTTGAGCGCTGCAAGCTTGGTCTCTTGTAATGGTTGTACATCACATAATTATAGGCGGAGCGGAATAAGGAGTTTTGGTTTGTGATACTCAGTCTACAGGTTCACGGACGGGCCTGCCAGGGTGATCGATTAGGGTGCTTCGTGGACAACTAACCGCTGTGATTAGATTGTGGTGGGTGTACATCTTCCCGGATGACGGACAAAAACGGCAGAGGGAAGGGCCTTTACTCAAGGATCGAGAGAGTGGCAATATTAACAGGTATTAAATTATATGACTGAGGTCGTATCTCAATCTTCAGAGTCGTCTCGATTTCATCTAGGTAAACCCAAACATCTAATATGCAAAGCTCTCCATGACCATATCTTCCCGCTCCAGCCACCCCACGAGCTCCTTGACCAGCCCGGGCCCAGCACAGACATAGTACTTCCTCCGTCCATGCTGCCGCGCCTTGCCGTCCTTGTATTCCAACACGTCCTCCCTGGTCAACCGGCCAGTCTTGATGCTCCCCGTGCCGAGCTCCTCCAGCGTCTGGAGGAGACCCGCCTCCCACTCGCCGCCGGCCCTGGCGGCTGCCCCGGTCACGAACAACGTCGTCGCCCCGGCCAGCCCCGGGATCCGCCTGAACGCGTCGACCGCCAACCCGAGGTCCTCGGCCCGCAGGGCCCAGAGGAGCCGCAGCGACGACCGACCCGCCGCCGCCGCCAGGACCCCGGGCGCCTGCGCCAGGAGGGGTGTGATGCCCACGCCGCCCGTGACGTAGACGTGCTCGCACACCTCACCCGCTTCTTCTTCTTCTTCTTCTCCTTCTGCACCCGTGGTGGCCGTCGTTGTGGGGATGGGGATGCGGAACGCCTCCTCGCCGCCGAAGCCGAGGACGGGCACCTCGAGCCCGGCGCGCGGGTTCCGCGAGAACAGCCAGCCCGTCACGGGGCCGTGCCTGCGCACCGTGATCTCGAACTCTGCGGTGGACGTCGTCATCACACCGCCTTTCGCTGGCGGCGGTGGGGGAGGGGGAGGCGCGGCGCCACTGCTGCTGCTGCTGCTACTGTTGCTGCTGCTGCTGGAGACGGTAAACGTGCGGATGTAGTCGTCGTTGAGGCTCTGCGGGTCGTCGTCCCGCATGTGGCTGTACCCGGCGTCCAGGTCCTCCGAGAAGTCCATCGTGACGTGCTGGCCCGGCAGCCAGGTCGGTATGCTGTTGCTGCCGCTGCCGCGGACTCCTTCGAGCCGGAACGAGAACCGCGCGATGCTGGGCGTCAGCACCTCCTTCTTGGTCAGCGTCGCCGTCGCCACGCCCGCCACCGCCGCTCCCGCACCGGACGCCCCTTCGGACGCGAGCTTCCGCACGGGAGGGCTGTAGGGGCTGAAGTCGACGGGCCCGCCGCCGCGGAAGGGCAAGCCGTCGGCCACGAAGCGGGCCTCGCGCACGTCGATGCGGACGGCCAGCCTGGCGCGCGGCAGGTACGCCGCGGCCCGGTCGCCGACGAGGACGGCCGCCTCGCCGGTGAGGTAGAGCACGTCGCCCGAATCAAAGTCGGGCACGGCGACGCCGACCTGCGGGCGCACGTGCAGGTTGCCGAGCGTCTGGTAGAGCCGGTTGCCCGAGAACTCCGGGTAGACGAGCGCGACGCCTCCTCCTCCTCCCGGCCCGTCGTCGTCGTTGCGCGCGACGCGCACGAACCCGGCCCCGCCGCCGCGGTGGTTGACGTCCATGGTGCGGCCGTCGGTCGACGAGAGGAAGAAGAGGTCCGCGCGCGCGAGCAGGGCGACGGCCGCGGGCGGCAGCGGCAGGGCGTCGGACACGAGGCGCGGGGCCGGGACGTGCGGCCTCACGGCGCGCCGGTTGAGGTACTTGGGGCAGTTGCCCAGGCTGCCCTCGACCAGCATCGCGAGCTGCACGTCGGCCAGCGCCTTCTCGCCGTCACCGCTGCCGCCGTCACCGCTCGTCTCCGCCAGCGCGCCCGCCAGCAGCCGGCCCTCGAGCTTGACCCTGTCCCTCGTCTCGAGGTCGATGCTCAGCCCGGCCATGAGCTGCCGCCGCTCCCCGCCGTCCCGGGGCGGCCTCACCGCCAGCGCGCCGTCGGCCTCCCTCTCGGCGCCGGCGAACAGCGCCCGCAGGACGGGGTCGTACCGCGCGTCGACGGCGCGGCCGGACACGCCGAGCACGCCCGGCGGCGCGAGGGGCTGCAT